>NC_052351.1:18872179-18938593 GCF_009727055.1 Benincasa hispida
CGAATAAATCTTCTATAAAACCCAGCGTGTCCCAGAAAGCTTCTAAGTGTTTTCACGTTCACTGGTGGGGGTAGCTTGGAAATTGCGTCAATTTTCGCCTGATCAACTTCCAATCCTGCTTTTGAGATTTTATGACCCAGAAAAATTCCTTCTTCCACCATAAAGTGGCATTTTTCCCAGTTTAGAACAAGATTTGTTGCCACGCATCTCTTTAAAACCTTTTCCAGGTTAGATAAACAGGAGTCATAATTATTGCCGAAAACTGAAAAAATCGTCCATGAATACTTCGACTGACTCCTTCAAATAATCTGAGAATACCGCCATCATGCATCGTTGGAAAGTGCCTGGCGCATTACAGAGTCTAAATGGCATGCGTCAGAATGAAAACATACCAAATGGGCACGTGAAGGTTGTCTTGTCTTGATCTTCCGGCGCAATTGCTATTTGGTTGTACCCTGAATAGCCGTCAAGAAAACAGAAGAATTCATTCCCTGCAAGTTTGCCTAACATCTGATCATGAACAGGAGTGGGAAGTGGTCCTTTTTAGTGGCCAAATTTAACTTGCGATAATCCATACAAATTCTCCACCCTGTTGTAGTTCTTGTGGGAATTAATTCTTTCTTGTCGTTGGTGACGACTGTCATCCCCCCTTTCTTTGGAACACACTACATTGGGCTCACCCAGCTGCTATCAGATATCGGGTAGATGACTTCTGCTTCCAGCCACTTCACTATTTCCTTTTTCATGACCTCCTTCATGGTAGGGTTTAAACGTCGTTGCCTTTCTACCGATCCTATCTTTCCTTCTTCCAGACGAATCTTGTGCATGCAATACGAGGGAATGATTCCTTGAATGTTTGCCAAGGTCCATCTTAAAGCCTTTGCGTTATTTCTCAGGATCTGTAGAAGTGCGTCTTCTTTCTCCTCACTCAGCGAGGCAGAAATGATAATCAGTAACGTGTTGTTACCTTCTAAGTAAGCATACTTTAGGTGCATAGGCAACGACTTTAACTCTAGCACAGGTGGTTCTTCCAAAGATGGCTTGATGCGTTGTAAAGTTCGTTCAGATAACTTGAGTGGTTCAAAGTTTGATTCAACATAAATTGCGGCACAATCCTCCTCCAACATTGCGCCGATTCCAAAATGTTCTTCATTCAGTTCTTCTAGGGGTTCGTGCCAAGGTCCTTCCTACAATTCCTCAATATACTAATAATTCTCCATATCATTTGGGTACTTCAACGCATTAAAAACATTGAACTTTACTTCTTGATCGTCGACCCTAATGGTCAGTTCTCCTTTTTGCAATCGATCAGTGCTCGCCCTGTTGTTAGGAATGGGCGACTCAAGATGATAGGTGCTTCTCTGTCAGCTTCGTAATCCAATATAACAAAGTCCGCTGGGAAGATAAACTTGTCCACTTGCACGAGTACATCCTCTATCTTGCCCTCAAGATGCGTTATCGATCTATTGGCCAACTATAGTGTGATCATTGTTGGTCTTGCGTTGCTGATATCCAGCTTCTTAAAGATCGACAAGGGCATTAGATTTATGCTCACCCCTAAATCGCACAGCGCATTTCCGAGCATCTTACCTCCTATTGTGCAAGGCAATGTAAAACTCCCAGGATCCTTCATTTTGTGGGGATATTGTTTTGAAACAGCGCACTGTATTCATATGTTAGCGCAACTATTTTATTTTCCCCGATCTTTCTTTTATTAGCAAGAATATCCTTGAGAAATTTTACATAGCTCGGCATCTGTTCCAGAGCTTCTATTAGAGGAATATTGATGTGTAGCTGTCGAAAAACATCCAAGAACCTCTGAATTGGCTGTTTGCTGAGGTCCTGTCTTTGCTGCATTTCATTATCTGGAGGTTGCGTTAATTAAGAATTCAAGTCTTGAGGAGCTTTATCTTTTATAGGTGAACTTACTTCTGAACTGGTAATTTTTCCACTATTGATTGATTGGTCATCATCGACAATTAGATCTACTGGCCTTGTTGTTTGATCTGGTACTGGTAGCATAGGGTTGTTGTTTTACCACTCCTCAATGTCACTGCGTGACATTGCTATTTACCTCGTAACCCCGATGCTCCTGAATTGCTAGGCAGCATACCAGGCGCTTTATTTTTCAACTCAATTGCAAGCTGTTTAATCTGTTCTTCCAAACCTCTAAGGGAATCAGCTTGCGATTGTCTAATTACCTCGCTCTTTTTCGATATAATGCTTCAGTGAAGTCTCTAGAGACGAGGTACTGCAAGAGGTATCATATAATAATGGTTGGTCATAGGGTGCTATACTCTGAGAGTTACCTGGGCTACATTCTTGATTAATAAAGATCAGAGAGTTGCCTCGATCCCCTTGATAACTGTTCTGATGGAAACTATGGCTCCCCTGGTTGTGATTCCAGTCCCAACTTAAAGTTGGGTGATCCCAGCAACCAGGGTTGTAGATGTTGCCAAATGACTCATTATGGACAGAGTATACGACCTGTTGATTCCACGGGCAGACTTCTGCTGAATATCCCTCCCTACATTGAACGCAATTCATTGCGGCCACGTGCGTCAACGCATTAACTTGCGTTGATCCTTGAGAGAGATTTCTCTGTTGATTAGCCATTGTCTGAAGGAGAAAGGTAATCGTGGTCATCTGATCGACTAGTGTGCTTATTGTATCAGTTGGCACATTGGCACTTTCTACTCTTTCTTGCTCTCGACCACTTTCCTCAAACCTGGTATCAATCCACTCATCAGAATATCGCAAGATGTGATCCAATATGTTCCTGGCTTCCGTATATGATCTATCCATCAATCCTCCTTTTGCGGAGGCATCGACAACTGCTTGCGTTGATTGATCTAAGCCATTGTAAAACATCTCCATCAGAATGCTATCGAGAATCCCGATATGCGGACAATTCTTCATTAATTGTTTGAAACGCACCCAGGCAGTGCTCAAAGTTTCATAACCCTGTTGCTCAAAATTTAACACATCCCTCTGGGGTTGTAGGTATTCGAAAAGGGATTATTTTTCACAAAGTAAATGAATTATGAATTTTGCGGGCAATCTTCCATCTCGTGCCCATTACCGCAAGTCACACACCTTGCAGTGTTTTGACTGATTGCATTGATTTGCCCATTTTGCGGTGTTGGGCTGCTGATCGCAATTCCCTGGATTAAGTTCATCATTGTGGTCATTTGATTTTGTAGTGAAGCAATAGCACCATTACTTGCATCATTGTCTTTGATTCTTAATCTCTGGTCACTCTTCCTCCAATCTCCGTGGTTCTTAGAGATGCGATCCATGATATTCTTCGCCTCGTCATACGTTTTATCAAGCAGACCATCGGCGACTGCCACATTGGCAGCGGTTTGCGAAGCGGGATTCAAACCATGATAGAAAATTTCCATTTGGAGGCAGTCTGGCAAACCATTGTGTGGACAATCCCTGACCAACCTTTTAAACCTTGCCCAGGCATCGCTGAGCAATTCACCTATGTCTTGTTCAAAATTGGTAATGCGTTTCCTTCGTCTGGCATTCTCAATGGGTGGAAAATATTTCTTCATAAACTTCTCCACGACCTGTTCCCATGAAGTGATCTCTCCCGGCTCGAGAGAATATGCCCATTTCCTAGCCTGATCACAGAGAGAAAATGGGAACAAAGTTAGTCGAACTTCTTCGGTAGAGATGTTCGGGAATACAAAATTATTGTAGATTTTGAAAGCTTCGGAGGTGGGCGTGCAAGTCCTCGCCACACCTTCCACTGAGTTTCCTGGTAAGACCAGGGTCGAACTCAGGGACTTGTGAAAACAAATTGTGTTAGTAATTTTTATGAAAACTTTGCAATAACCAAATAAATAAAGAGTTGTTGAGGTTGTTGTTTGCGATGATAAAACAAATAAAAAATGCGGCGGAGTTGGAAAAGAGTTGATAAACGGGAAATGCGATGAGTATGCAGTGAACAGGTTGAGAAAAGTTTCGGCTAACACTTCCTAGGATGCGTTCATGCAACATGCATACAACAGTAAATCACCTCTCGGTGCGAATGCACGACTTCTAAGGCTAGAACGCATGCGATATATGCACTAAGTCTATAGGACCTACACATAAGCCTCTATTCTTATTTATGCGATGACAAAATGACACACACATAAATAAGGCGACCACATAATATCATTCCCATCTCTGAGATGCATGCGATGCAGGTTGATAAATAGAGTTTATCTTTAAGTCCCTATCTCTTGTTTATGCAGTTCTAATCTTACTTTCTCGAGTCCAGATTCTAACCTAGCTCTCTCGAGTCATTAGGTTCTTTCTTTAGACTCTCTCTCTCTCGAGTAGCTCTAAAGGGTATTTGGCACAACATAAAACAAGATAATAGTCCTAGGTCATGTTAGCTTAGTTCTTCTTAACCTATTCAACTAGTTTAGAACTTCCATTGTATAAATATAACGATGAAGTACAAAATAACAATGCAAGTATAGAATAAAGGGCCTGGTAGCAATCTCTTGTTGCCTAGGCTTTTACACTATTTTTCTACTCGTGCTTAAAAGATAATCTCGCTCTCGCGAGAGTCGACCTTCTCTCTGCTTCTTTGCCTCAAGGTTCTCTCTTGCTTCACCTTAAAACGAAAGAAAACGATGAACAAGGACGTGCAAACTGATTAACTGATCAACCGATCAACCCCTTTTCTGAAGGATGTCATTGGTATTTATAGAGCATCCAGGGTGAAAGGCGACTTCTCTCTCATGATTGTACAGATGGGACGACTTTAATTCCTGACTGATGCGCCGAATAATTGTCACCAAAAAGCTGAATGTACTTATTATCCTTATCGGCTATCAACTTAATTCGGATTCGACTGTCATCAACTTTCTATCCCATCACGATTAATTAGCCTTTCACCCAGATGCGCCCACCATGTTGCCCTTACCAAGTTGTGGCAATCCTTCTCGGGCGAATATTTGCGAACACGATCACCGCAAAGCCTTGCGGTAATGTTGCGCTCGACCAATGATTTCCTATGATTGCAATTTCTGCCTTGTGTCATTGCATATTCTGCATAAAAATATAAAAATAAACTGTTCTAATGCGATAAACACATGCGACCGCTATATTATGAATCTGATGCTTTTTGGACGCAATTTAACATGTTTCATCAACGCAAGCCAGCATTGTTAAGAACTTAGCACTATGATAATGTGCATTTCTGCCGGTTATCAATAGGGCGACGCATAGTCCCAGATGGGCCTATTGCAGTCATTTGCCAAGAGGATGGGGTTCTCCATGATATTATTTGCGTTCGGTGCTCTGTCTTCCGGTTGCTCCGTCATGTTGGGATTTTTCTCTTGTTGCTGTTGGCGGCTGTTTCTTCTTCTTCTTCGGAATGTTCTCTCAATCTCTAGGTCGTAATTGGGCTCAGGAATTTGTCCTTCGCTCATACGACGCCCGCTTCTTCTCTTACCAAAAGAGAGGCAATGTATAAAGATGGAAAGTTGCAAAGAAAATCAAAAGGTTACCGTTAGCACAATATGTATTGTCGTGGTCCCCAGCAACGGCGCCAAAAACTTGATGCGTTGTAAATATGATGAAATAATGGTGTATATTGCGATGGTGATGTATGCATTGTGCATGCAAGTTTTCTTAGCAAGATCCAAGTATAAATCCTACTAGGGTTCCTGGTAAGCCCAGGGTCGAACACAGGGACTATGGAGACAGTATGCGACGGTGATTTTTGATTTCTTTGTGGTGACAAATAAAACAATGAGTTGGTTGGTATGTTTGTTTAAAGTATAGATTCTATGCGGCGGAATTAAGAAAAGAGTTAATAACAATGAAAGTTACAATGAGTATGCGGAGGAATGGGTTGAGAAGGGATTTAGCTAACATTTTCTAAGATTGCGTTCACGTTATGCTATCATGCTACATACACACAAAAGCAGGTCATCTCTCAATGCAAATGCTATAGCTCCTAGTTTTAGGATGCATGCGATGTATACGATGATGTCTATAGGACTTATGTCTAAGCCTCTATTCTTGTGTATGCGATGATGAATGACACACCTATACACAAGGCGACCACATACTACCATAACCTATTTCTAGGGTGCATGCGATGCATGTTAACAAACAAAACTTAACTCTAAATCTCTATATCTTGCTTATGTGGTTCTAATCTAAATTTATCTAGCCTAGATTCTAACCTAGCTCTCTCTCAAGTCTAGGTTCTTTCTTTAGACTCTCTCTCGAGTAGCTCTAAAGGGGTGAAGGACGCATACATAAGACAAGATGACCGCATAAAATGAAGATCTTAGGTCATGCTAGCTAAGTGCTTCTCAACCCATTTGGAAGTTTAGTTACTCATGCGTAATGTAAAGAGAGTAAACAGATGTAGAGATGCAAGTTCGATTCTATAAATGAAATCAGAATACAGAATGACAATGGGAAGTAAGGATAGGGGTCCTGGTAGCAATGTCTTGCTTCCCAAGGCTTTTACACTGCGTTTTTCTCTACTCTACCCAAAAGAATATTCTTGCTTACACAACAGTCGGACCTCTCTCCGTTCTCAATGCTCCCCAGCACTCTCTCAAGCTGACTAGGTACGATCTTCCAGCGTCTTCCCTCTTCACTCGTCTCCGCCTTCTAAGTGTAAGAAAACTATGAACAACGACTAATTATCTTCTGTATGGCGAACTCTTTATATCGCTAAGCTTCTTTCTCGATGGTGGCCTTTGGTATTTATAGATATCAAGATGAAGAAGCTTTTCTCTCAAATGATTTCACTGATGGGATGTCATTAAATCTCTGTCTGATGCGTCGATTAATTGTCACCGAAAAGTTGAGTGTACTTCCTACAGTGTGTCGTTAACGGCTTGTCAACTAAATTCGGATTCGATCATCATCAGCTTTCTATCCCATCGTGATTTATTAAGCTTTCACCTTGATGTGTCATTTTTATGTGGCCACCTTCTTGAGCAGATCTTCGCGAACGCATATGATCGCATAGCCTTGCGATCGCAATCTTTTAATGCGCTCGGACGCTGAATTCATTAGATCGCAATTCTATTTTGCGCCAATGCATTTTCCTGCACAAATTATGTAAATTAGCTACTTTAATGCGATGGACGCATGCGATCGTAATGTTCTCAACTTAATGGTTTTAGACACGATTTTACATATTTTTACCGTCGCAATCCTACATTGTTTTATATCTTTTCATTGTAATAACGTGTATTTCTGCCCATTATCATCCACCTTGATTTCCTTGTTGACCGCTTAATTTGTCATGCTGTACTGACTTATTTCACCTCAAGTAAAGTTGGGATGATTTCTCCACCCCGAGTTATATGTGTTAGAGAAAAGGTCATGCTTCATGAAGCATACAGATTAAAGGTTTTACGGGCACAAATCATAACTATGTGATTCACTGCAACCCACACAGCTGGTGTCAATGATATGGTTCACCGCCTTGACTTGGTCATTACTTCTAGTATTCACTTGATTCATCATCATTGATTGCAACAAATTTGTCATGGCAGCTAATTGAGTTTGTAGAGCAGTCATAGTTTCCTTACCAACTCCTCCTTGGTCATTTCACGTTTTACTTGATCTCGAACCAAAGTTACTATCTTCCTCGTCCTCACAATTTCTCGAAATCATATCCAGAATTGCCTTCACCTCGGTGTAGGTTTTGTCTAACAATCCTCCAATCCTTGTTGCAGCCGCACCTTGTGAATTCTTGTTTAGCTTAACATAGAAAATCTCCATTTGTACGCAATTAGGAATGACATTATGCAAGAAATTCCTTACCAGCTTTTTGAATCTATTCCACGTGTTGTTGAGAGTTTCTCGCTCCCTTTCCTCAAATTTTGTAATGTCCCTTCGTAGCTTGGCATTCTCTGTGGGTGGAAAATAATTTTTTATCATTTTTCCACCATCTGTTTTCACGTGGTTATTTCACCAGGTTCTAAAGTAGCATCTTCCTTTAAAGAAAATGAGAAGAATGACAATCAGATCTCTTCAGGAGTAATGTTAAGAATGACGAAAGTATTGCAGATTTCCAAGAAACTCTTCAGATGTGTGTGATGGTCCTCTCTAGAGAATCCACCAAACTGGCTAGTAAACTGGATCATTTGAAGCATCACTGGCTTCATTTGGAACTTAGCACCTTAAAAAACAAGTCGCATAATTCCTAGAGAGAAGTCATAAATGCTTGGTGAATCATAGTCTCTTATGGGTCTGTTATGGTCATGGGCCAGAAATATTGGGTGAACTGTGGCTATGGCCTTATTGTTAGGGTTATTGAGATTTTCTCCCATGTGTTGGTTTATTAATCTTCTTCTTTTGTTTACTTTATTCCTTCTCCAAAAGGTATGCTCAATTTTAGGGTCAAATTCAAGCTTAGGTTGGTTGCCTTCATCATATACTGTTTGTGCTACTCCTTGGGTGAGTGCTTAGTACTCCTGAAATTTACGTTGGCTTTTATGCCCTAAAACTCGTGGTTTGTAAACAATAAACTTATTCTAAAATTCAATAAAGTTGTTATTGAAGTTTACTTCAATAAAGTTGTTATTGAATATATAAATTGCTTATTTCGTTTTAGAAGTAAATCTAATAAACTAAAAAAATCCATGACTATTACATGAGTACTTGAACTTTATATGGAGACATAAGAGTGGATCAGGTTCGAGTAAATAGTCAAATTGATCTATAGTATACGAATAAGGTTAGTTTCCTTATTCTGGTAACACTATCAGATGTGACCCACTGTGTAATTGTTGCAATGAGTTGTAAAGTGCTACAAACGAAGTGATCCTGATTCGTTCATGTGGTGACATGAGGAGTGAGGGCGTCTTATGCAATGAGTTTGCATAAGATCGAACTAAGAAATAAGTCACTCTTACTTTATAACGTTGTTTACTATTTAATACTGACTATTTCATAGTGATGACCTAGGTAATTTAACCTAAATTCTGAGCTAACTATGAACTTCTATTTATTCGGATTATCCTTATATTTTCATAGGTGAGGGTCGGCTCAATAAGCCTCCCATTTTAGGGGTAAGATTGGGTAGAGAGCTTGGGACATAGGGTGCAAGATGGAATTCACTCCTACCCACTTTTATTGATAGTAGAGAGGTTCTTCTCTTAAGTGATGATTCCTGGTCTTGAATAAGGGGCCCCACCCTCTCATTGTCCCGAGAGGGATACGGTTTGTTGATTGGATCATAAACAAATTGTTCATTAGAGAATCAGTGGAACTTAAGAAACAAGAGGTAATCTTAGGGGTAAAACAGCTATTAACTCCACCATTATTGCGAACAACCTATGAAGAGCTAACTTACTAATCATGGATTCGTGTGGACACAATATATCTACAGTGAGAGGAGTGCAACTACTGGCTTTAGTGAAGTGACCCAGTAGTTAATAAATGGGGGTTAATTCAGTGTAAAGAGTTTAGCCAATTAATCTCAGACCATTGAAGCCCATGATCTGTAGGTCCATTAGGTCTCTCTACTAGCTCACAAATGGATTAGCCTTAGAATAGTGTGGTAAGTTAATTTGAATCCTTCAAATTCGAATTAAGGGAATTAATAATTATATGTGATATAATTATACGTTAATTATGGAATTAAAAAAATTGGAGAATTGATTAATATTTAAATATGATTTAAATATTAACTTCATGAATAGGGATTCATGGTGGTGGAATTGATGATAAATTAATTTAATATTTGATATTAAATTAATAGAATTAATTAAGTTATTCAATTAATTATTAATTATTAATTATTAATTTTATTAGAAAAAATAATTATTGAATTGATTTTTGTAAAACTAATAAATTGTCAGTGTTAATTAATGAATTAAAACAAAGATAATTAGTTTTAATCTTTAAAAAGTTTCAAAATTAAAAGGAAATTGAACGTTTTGAAAAATCCCATATGTAAGATTTTCCCACTTTCAAGCAAGCTCCTTAGTCACCATTGCACTTCCAATTCCAGCTCAATTTTGAAGGAAAAGTTGGAATCTATGCATGAATCTGATTGCATTTGTTCGCTGGATAAAAACACTCAGTTTTGAGTGGAAAATATCATGCAATCTAGTGGATTTTGCTGAAAAAGTCTTAAGGTTGAATAAGGTCTTCAACTATGAAGACCAGTGACCTTTCTTCTTAATCCCCTAAATTTCAGGTTATTTTGAGTCCCACAACTCAATCTAAGGTTCCTAGAGAATACTAGAAAAGCTCTAGTGGTGGTTCACGACCAGAAGAAGAGAGAATTGCAACTGAATTTCCAGTTTGAAGTAGATCTTCAAAGATATGTTTGAAACCCTATTGTTATCTGATGAGCACGTCGGTTTTAAAGCTAAAATTGATGGATTAGAGTGCTTAATGATTTTGTTTTCTTCCTTTGCACGTTTGTAAAAACTAACAACTGGTATCAAAGCATGATTTAAGCACTCAATTCGTGTTAATTTTAGCTTGGTGGGTGTTTTTCATAAGTTATATGGAAATAGTAAACTGATATGATTTTTCTGAGTTTTGACATTAAATTCTCTTCAATTATAATGTAATTCTTGTAATTGGCTCTTGATTGATGGGTCTTAATGTGTGTTTAAGCATCGGTAGTTCGATTGGAGTCATCAGAGTTGAAATTAGGTTGTAATTGAAGAAAGAAGTGAAGAAGGTCAGTAGCAGAAATCAGCAGCCACTACCAGGCAACGTTGCAACGCTGCCCTTAGAGCGGTTCAGCGTTGCTCATCTGAACCCGTGGCATCACAATGTTGGGGTGAGGGCATTGCAACACTGCTCATCCCAGCCAAGAACACGTGCACGAATCCGAACCGGTGGTCTAAATGACTCAGTCCAGTCGGTTCGGATCTGGGAGATCTGGTTCGACCAATTGGGGCTTGGTTCAGCCACTTTTGAAGATATGAAGGTCCGATTCGGCGATTCGGGTCGACTCGTGCGATCTAGAAGGGTTTTAAAGCCTTTTTTTGCCGATTCATGAAATAACTTAGGCCTTTGTTTGCTAGAAAATGCCAAAACTAAACCATATCAGTTTGTGTTTAATTATTTATGCATGTGATATATGTTATAATTAAATAAATCTTGTATGTGCATATGGTATGCCATGTAGATTTAAAATCCCACTATAGAAAACATGTTACATGCATTGAAAATATGTTATAAGGTGTTATAATATATAGTATGCATATTTAGGGTTTCAATTGTTTTAATATATGTGATATATTAAATCATGAGATATTTGATATATGTTATGGATGCAAAGCATGTCTAAAGTTTTATAAGTTGTTATAAAATTGGGTTAATTTAAAATCCATAACAAAGATAAGCTGCATGCTCATGTAGGTAAACCACTTGTTTTAAGTAGTTAAAATAGGTCGTTATCTTATAAAACTTGGGTTACAAACTCAACCGGTATATAATTCTATCTAAGGCTGGGGGCATTTAAGTTGATGGTCTATATAACACCTTTTACCTGGGGATTATGGCCGAACAATTGAGCGTTGTTAACTGATTTTATGAGCACACGTGAGCAGTGTAAGGTTTTAAAACTAGTTTGTCACCTAGACATCGTAGGTTAAATCCAAATAAGTAAAAATATACTCAAACAAATGTTAAAACACTTTAGTGAGAGATTAATAACATATATGATATGTTGTTAGAACACTTTAGTAGGAATTTAATAACATATATGATATGTTGTTAGAACACTTTAGTAGAAGATTAACAACATATACGATATAGTTTTTTTTAGCTCTCGCGTCCCTAAGAGTTCACATTAAGATTCATGCGACGCTTTGTGTCACCCTGAGAGTGACCTTCATTCGGAAAATGTTTGCATGAATCGAGATTAAGGTGAATAGGGGAAGTTGTTCACAGTAAAATCAAATATACGATATATTGATTTTAATTCTCACATCCCTAAAGAGTTCACACCGTGAGGTTCATGCGACACTTCATGTCACCATGGGAGTAACCTCCATTCGGAAAGTGTTTTCATGAGTCAACATCAAGGTGAATAAGGGAAATTTGTTCATTATAAAATCAAATATATGATATATTGATTTGAACTCTCACATCTTTAGAAAGTTCACACCGTGAGATCCATGCAATGCTTCGTGTCAATTATACCTCGACTTCTCTATTTGAAAGTGTTTTCATGGGGTCAAGATAAAGTTGATGGGGGAAGTAGTTCATAGTAAATGGGTGAAAGATATGAGTCAACACATCCTACAGTCTCTTCCATTGATTTGGATCGTGAGATTCCTATGTTGCGCCTGCTGGTTAGCTTTAAGCGGCCTTTGCTAGTCGTTTAACGACGGCTATCCCCTCGGAGGGTTGTAACATAGGATTCAGAACAACTAAAACTCCAGAAATGGATAGGATTTCTTAGTTCCATTCCCAACCTTGACTCTCCAATTCGGTAGCATCGTTGGGGTCGACCTCTAAAGTCTGAAAATGGAGGATTACACTTACAAAATTACTAAGTGTTAGTAAGTTCTGACCAAAAATGGTAACTAAATGACTATAGGAATAAGAGTTATTCTGGAGATAGTATTTAGTCAAGAATGTCTTGCTTTAGTAAATGAGTATTTGACTGCTCCTAGGTAGTACTTATTCTAACTCACTATAGTATCGTTGCAAAAATAATGAAATTTGGGTACATTAGTACGTTGCTAAAACATGATTGGGTTTAGAAACAATTCACTAATAAAGAAATTGTTTATTTTTCAGAATGACTAGTTCATTAAAACAATTGTTGGCTTCGGATAAATTAACTGGGGACAATTGTGATACATGGAAATCAAATTTGAACACAATACTAGTGATAGACAATTTAAGGTTCGTTTTGACAAAGGAATGTCCTCCCATCCATAGCTCAAATGCAAACTGAACTTTTCGGGAAGCATACGACAAATGGATGAAGGCGAATGAAAAAGCCCGTGCCTACATTCCTGCTAGTATATCTAATGTCTTGGCTAAGAAACATGAAAGCATATATACTGCCAAAGAGATTATGGAATCTCTATGTGGGATGTTTGGACAACCGTCCTTCTCCTTGAGGCATGATGCTATCAAATATGTTTACAACTATCAAATGAAAGAAGAGGCCTCTATTAGAGAACATGTCCTAGACATGATGGTCCATTTCAATGTGGCATAGGTAAACGAAGCTATCGTAGATGAGAAGAGCCAAGTCGGTTTTATTCTAGAGTCTCTTTCGAAGAGCTTCTTGCAATTTCACACCAATGCGTTAATGAACAAGATAGAATAAAACCCGACTACCTTCTCAACGAGTTGTAGGCTTTTCAATCCATTTTAAGAACAAAAGGATAAGAAACGGAGGTAAATGTTACCGTTGCTGAGAAAAGAGGATCGTGCTCTAAAAATTCTGATGTTGCTTTTTCTTTTAAGAATAAGAGTATTCCAGTGAAAAAGAACAAAGGGAAGGGGAAAAAGAAAACTTCTACTGGCCGCAAAAGCAAGGCCAAAGCTGTAGACAAGGAAAAATGTTTCTACTGTAGCGAGGATGGGCATTGGAAGAAAAATTGCCTACAGTACCTTGCAGAGAAAAGAGAGGAGAAAGAAAAACAAGGAAATTAGTTCCTAAGGGTTGCTTACAAATGAGATAATGCTCTAGGTTGTGAACATGGGAGAGTATCTCAGAAAAACCAATGGGAGATCTTGAAGTTGCTGATAAAAGATAATTTTTTGTACTTTTGTCAATGTAATGAAAGTTGTTTTATCTTTTGTAAATGACAAGTTATATAAAATCCTTTTGTTGTAAATGAAATGTTCATTAGAAAAAGATATATTTTATATTAGTTCTACCATAAAGCAACTTCTAGGTTAAAATCAACCAAGATAAATGCCATTTCAAATATTTAGATATTTAAAATGGCTAAAAAACAACAAGGCAAAAGGTGTATTCTAGTACTTATCTTTGGTAATTGAAATTTTATCACATAATATCTTAATGAGATTAAGAAGAATGTTGAAAATGGTCATCTAAATAAGTTAGAAGACAAATATTTTAACTTTTATGTGTGTCTTATCTTAGAGAAAAGATGATAAAAAAATTTAAGAACCAAAGAACCCTTAAAAGTTTATGCATTCATATCTTTATGGTCTGGTGAATGTTCAGGCATTGTGAAAGGTATAAATGTTACAGTAATTATTCAAAGTATAGTTATGTTTACCTAAGTTATAAGTTTAGAACACTTGAAATATTCAAGGTGTATAAGACTTGTTAGGTGAAAATAATTGAAACGGTTCGATTAGATCAAGGTAAAGAGTACAAAGAATCTAAGATTTCCAAGGCTATTTTGATAGAACATGGAGTCCAATGACAACTTTATACACTGTTAGATTTTATGTCCTAAAACTCGTGTTTTGTAAACAATAGAACTTATTCTGAAAATTCAATAAGTTGTTATTGAATATATGTATTGCTTATTAGAAATCCAATAAACCTAAAAGACCCATGACTATTACATGAGTACTTGAACTTTATGTAGAGACATAAAAGTGGATCAGGTTTTAGTAAATAGTCAAAATGATCTATAGTATATAAATAAGGTTGGGTGCCTTATTCTGGTAACACTATCAGATGCGGCCTACTCTATAGTTGTTACAAATAGTTGTAAAGTGCTACAAACGAAGTGATCCTAATTCATACATGTTATGACATGAGGAGTTGGGGCATCTTGTGCAAAAGGGTTTGTATAAAATTAGACCATGAAATCAATCACTCTTACTTTATAACGTTGTTTACTGTTTAAGACTGACTATTTCAAAGCGATGACCTAGGTAACTTGACCTTAATCCTGAGCTAATTATGAACTCCTGTTTATTTGGAATTATCCTTAGATTTGCATAGGTGAGGGTTGGCTCAATAGCACCAGCTCAATAAACTCCCATTTCAGGGGTAAGATCGGATAGATAGCTTGGGACATTGGGTGTAAAAAAGAATTCACTCTTATCCGGTTTTAGGGATAGTAGAAAGGTTGTTCCCTTAAGTGCTGACTCCGAGTCTTGAACAAGGAGCCCCACCCTCTCATTGGCCCGAGAGGGACTCGGTTTGTTGATTGGATCACAAATCAATTGTTCATTAGAGGATCAGTGGGACTTAAGGAACAAGAGGTAATCTCGGGGCGCTAAAAAAGACAATTGACCTAGCTGTTATTATGAACAACCTGTGAAGGGTTAACTTACTAATCATGGTTATATCGAGTGGACATAATATATCTACAGTAAAAGGAGTTCAACTATGGGCTTTAGTGGAATGACCCATTAGTTAACGAATGAGGGTTAATTCAATCTTATGAGTTTAGACAATTAATCTTGGATCATTGGAGCTCATGATCTGTAGGTCCACGAGGTCCCCTACTAGCTCATAAATGGATTAACTTTAGAGTAGGGTGATAAGTTAATTTGAAACGTTCAAATTAGAATTAAAGGAATTAGTAATTATATGAGATATAATTACATGTTTAATTTTAAGAATTAAACGAAATTGAAGATTTGAATATTTAAATATGATTTAAATATATGAAGGTGGATTTGTGAAAATTAATTTAATATTTGATATTAAATTAATTAGAATTATTAAATTGTTTAAATAATTATTTATTAATTTTATTAGAAAAATTAATTTTGTAAAATTAATAATATTTTTAATTTATAAAATAAATTGATCTTTGAAATCAATTGAGAAATTGAAAAAGATATAAAGAACAAAAAAATGGATTTTCGGTTTTTCCACTATCACCTTCATAGTTGCTCACACAAAAACCTCCAAGTTTAGGCTTCAATTACTCCAAGCATGAGCTTCATCTCATGCAACTATCTTCTTTGCATGATAGTTTGCAATATATTGAGAAGATTGGAGTGGAATTGAGGCATGCAATCTATAGAATTTTTGCTGAAAAATTCGTGGTGAAGAAGGTGTTCTTCAAGTAGGTTGCTGTTGTGAGTTCTTCTCCAAGTTCTCTTCATTCAAGCTTATTTTGAGTCCTACAACTTAATTTAGAGCTCTAAAAGAATAATGGGGTGGATCTTGGGGTGGTCTACAACAAGATTTGGACAAATCTGCAGTTGGAATCGACCTTTGAAGAAGTTCTACAAAGGTATGATTTGAAACTCACTTGTTTCTACAAGAGCATGCTTTAGTTTCTGCTAGAATTAATGAATTAGAGTGCTTATTGATCCTTGTTACTTCTGCTACTTGCTGATACAATCCTACAATTGGTATCAGAGCATCATATAAGCATTCAATTCGATTTAATTTTTGCGTGGTGGGTGTTTTTCATAAGTTATATGAACTTGATGCACTGATATGTTTTCTGAGTTTTGGCTTTTTATTTCTCTTTAATTTCTTTATTAAATTTGTAATTGGATCTTGTTTGATGAGCTTATATGTGTTATCAAGAGTTTGTAATTTATTTGGAGTCATTAGAGTTGAAATTTAGCTATAATTGAAGAAACAAGTGAAGAAGGCCGAGTTGCAGATTCCAGTTTTTCAGCCTCTGCTCAAATATCGTCGTTGAGGTTTAAATGCTAGACGATCGTGTAGCTACGAGTACTAAATGATGTGAAGAAAAGCTAGATGACCGTGTAGCTACGGGCACTAGTCGTTGACGTGTTGTGTGCTAAACGATCGTGTACCTACAGGGGCTAAACGATGTGTAAAGGCGTATGCAATAATGCTACACGATCGTGTAGCTTTGCATCGGAGTTAAATGATGCATTGAAGTGCTATACAATGGCACTACACAATCATGTAGCTTTGCGCAGTAGTTAAACGATGTGAAGAGGCGCTATGCGATAGCACTACATAATCGTGTAGCTCTGTGCACGCGTTAAACGATCAAGAAGATGCGCTATACGATGGCGTTAAGCGATCGTGTAGCATTGTCCAGCACTAAACGATGGCACTATACGAGTAGCTTGGTCAGACGCTATACAATGGCACTACACAATCAGGCAAACACTAAACGATTTCTCTAGACGATAGTCTTCAGTGCTACACGATGAGCCTCATCGAGATTTCGAGCATGGACCGAGAGAAGCCGGTTCGACCAGTTTTCTTGAGGTCCTGTCTGATTCAGCCTCAAAAGGTTTTTGGCTTGTCCGGCTCAAGCTGTTTGGGTTCAGTTTGGAGCGGTTCGAGCAGTCCGAAAGTGGTTTTAAAGCTATTTTGTAATAATTAGGTTTTTGTTTGCTTTTTTATGCTAAAACTAAAACCATATCAGTTTGTGTTTAATTATTTATGCATTTGATGTATGTTATAATTAAATAAATCTTGTATATGCATACAGTATGCAATGTAGATTTAAAATCCCACCATAGAAAGCATGTTACATGCATTGAAAGTATGTTATAATAAGTTATAATATATAGTATGCATGTTAGGTTTTCTTGTATTTAATATAATTGTCATATTAAATATTCAATGCCTTTAATGTATGTTATGGATGTTTAGCATGTCTAAAATTTTGTAAGCTATTATAAAATTTGGTTAGACATTTAAAATCTATAACAAAGAACAGTTGCATGCTTACATAGGTAACCACTCATTTTAATAGTTAAAATAGGTCGTTAAACTTGTAAAACTCAGGTTACAAACTCAACCGATATATAATCTTATTCAATGTTGGGGATACTTAAGTTGATGGTCTACAAAACACCTCCTACCTGGGGATTATGGCCGTATTATTGAACGTTGGTAACCAGTTTTATGAGCATACATGAGCGATGTGAGGTAATAAAATGGTTTATCACCTAGAAATTGTAGGTTTAAATCCATTTATAAGTGTTATACTTGGATAAATCACTTAGGCTTAGGGTTGTTTTTATTAGTCGAAAAGAACCTAAGTATAAATTAACTCAATTTAATAGAACATTTCAGTGGGAGTTCAATAACTTCTATATGATAAAGTTATTAGAAAACTTCAGTGAGAGATTAATAACATATATGATACGTTCTTAGCTCTCACATCCCTAGGAGTTCATAATCCAGATTTAAGTGGTACTTCATGTCACCCTGGGAGTGACCTCCATACGGAAAGTATTTTTTTTAGCTTAAATCTAGATTTTGGTGAATAAGGGGAAGTTGTTCAAATAGAAATCAAGTATACGATATATGGATTTCAGTCGCCACGTCTCCACATAGTTTACACCGTAAGATTCATATGACACTTCGTGACACCCTGGGAGTGACCTCCATACGGAAAGTGTTTGTATGAATCAATAACAAGGTGAACGGAGGAAGTAGTTCATAGTAAGTGTGTGAAGGATGTGTGTCAACATATCATGCGGTCTCTTCCATTAGTTTGGACTGTGAGATTCCTATGTTGCGCCTACTGGATAGCTTTAAGCAGCCCTTTGCTAATCGTTTAACGATGGCTATCCCCACGGAGAGTTGTAACATAGGATTTGGAACAACTCAAGCTCCAGAGATGGATAGAATTTCTTAGGTCCATTCCCAACCTTGACTCTTCACTTCGGTAGCATAGTTGGGGCCAACCTCTGACGTCTAAAAATGGAGGGTTACACTTACAGAATTATTAAGTGTTAGTAATTTATGACAAAAAATGATAGCTAAATGACCATCGAAATATGAGTTATTCTGGAGGTAGTATTTAGTCAAGAATGTCTTGTTGTACTATCATTGCAAAAATAATCTTGGGTATATTATAATTTTGCTAAAACTTGATTGGATTTAAAAGCAATTCACTTATAGAATTTGTTTATAATTTCAGAATGACGAGTTCACTAGTACAATTGTCGGAGTTGAATAAACTGATTAGGGATAATTATGTAACATGGAAATCAAATTTGAATATTATACTGGTGATAGATGATTTATGGTTCGTCTTAACAGAAGATTATCCTCCCGTTCCGAGCTCTAATACAAACCAAATTGTTCGGGATGCATATGATAGATGGATCAGGGCGAATGATAAAGCTCGTGCTTATATTCAGCATATCTAATGTTTTGGCAAAGAAACATGACGATATGGGTACTACCAAAGAGATTATAGAATCTCTACGAGGGATGTTCCGGCAACCGTCCTTCACCTTAAGACATGATGCTATAAAGTACATTTACAACAGTCGCATGAAAGAGGGGGCCCTCTGTTCATGAACCTATCCTGGACATGATGGTCCACTTTAATGTGGCGAAAGTAAACGACACTGTTGTTGACGAGAGAAGTCAAGTCGATTTTATTCTAGAATCTCTTCCGAAGAGTTTTCTACAATTCTGTACGAATGCACTCATGAATAAAATTGAATACAGCTCGACTACTCTACTGAATGAGCTACAGGCTTACCAGACTATGTTGAGAACTACAACTCTGGAATCAAAAGTAACTATTACTATCGCTGGGAAGTGAGGAACTTCCTCCAAGCCTGATGTTGCTTCCTCTTCACAAAGTAAGATTATTCCTATCAACAAAAGCATAGGGAAAGGGAAGAAGAAATTTGCTGGAAAGAAAGGCAAGAAAACCACTACAGACAAAGGAAAGTGTTTCCACTACAACGAAGAAGGCCACTGGAAGAGAAATTGCCTTCAATATCTTACTGAGAAGAGAGCAGAAGAAGTAAAAAAGGAAAATTAGTTCCTGAGGACCGTTTGCTCAGCTTAATCAGGGGGAGATGTTGTTGCTTGATCTTACTTGCTTTTGTTATCTTGTAAAGAACAAAATGTATATATTTTTGTTGTAAATGAAATGTTCATTTTCGAAAATTATGTTTGTTTTATCTCATAGCAACTCCTGTTAAGAATCAAACTGTTAAAAGTCATTTGCAAATATTCAGATATTTAAAAATGGCTAGAAATCGATTAGATCAAAGTATAAAAAGTTTAAAGATCTCTAGATTTGACTGTTAACAAGAGTTGTTAAGACAGGTCAGATGCGTCTTACTCAAAGAGTTGAGAGTACCTCAATGTAGTGGGAGGAAAGTATGTCTTCCTGGTATTTATTGAGAATAAGATGCATTCCTCATATAGTTTAATAAGAAGCCTATTGTACAATAACATGTTTATAATGATTCTCTCGGCTAAAGTGTTTGAGAATCACCTAGTAAGACTAGGAATACCAAGTTAATAACCTAGGGCAAGTGGGAGATATATCAGGTATGGGATACCAAATGGTAAACCATGGGTATGGGATGCCTTAGTTTATTGTATCTCTATAAAACTCAGAAACTCAGTCTTACATATTGGATATATAAGTTACCACTGGAGTTTTAGTCCAAGTGAAAATTTGTTGGGTTTTATGTCCTAAAACTCGTGGTTCGTAGACAATAAAACTTATTCTGAAAATTCAATAAGTTGTTATTGAATATATGTATTGTTTATTAGAAATCCAATAAACCTAAAAGACCCATGACTATTACATGAGTACTTAAACTTTATGTAGAGACATAAAAGTGGATCAGGTTTTAGTAAATAGTCAAAATGATCTATAGTATATAAATAAGGTTGGGTGCCTTATTCTGGTAACACTATCAGATGCGGCCTACTCTATAGTTGTTACAAATAGTTGTAAAGTGCTACAAACGAAGTGATCCTAATTCATACATGTTATGACATGAGGAGTTGGGGCATCTTGTGCAAAAGGGTTTGTACAAGATTAGACCACGAAATCAGTAACTCTTACTTTATAACGTATTTACTGTTTAAGACTGACTATTTCAAAGCGATGACCTAGGTAACTTGACCTTAATCCTGAGCTAACTATGAACTCCTGTTTATTTGGGATTATCCTTATATTTTCATAGGTGAGGGTTGGCTCAACAACACCGGCTCAATAAACTCCTATTTCAAGGATAAGACCGGATAGATAGCTGGGGACATGGGGTGCAAGAAAGAATCCACTCTTGCCCGGTTTTAGGAATAGTAGAGAGGTTGTTCCCTTAAGTGCTAACTCTGGGTCATGAACAAGGGGCCCCACCCTCTCATTAGCCGAGAGGGACTCAGTTTGTTGATTAGATCACAAATCAATTGTTCATTAGAGGATCAGTGGGACTTAAGGAACAGAGGTAATCTCGGGGGTAAAACAGACAGTTGACCAAGCCGTTATTACGAACAACCTGTGAAGAATTAACTTACTAATCATGGTTAAATCAAGTGGACATAATATATCTACAGTGAGGGGAGTTCAACTATGGGCTTTAGTGGAATGACCCTTTAGTTAACAAATAGGGGTTAATTCGGTCTAATGAGTTTAGCCAATTAATCTCAGACCGTTGGAGCCCATGATCTGTCGGTCCGCGAGGTCCCCCTAGTAGCTCGTAAATGGATTAGCTTTAGAATAGCGTGATAAGTTAATTTAAAACGTTCAAATTAAAATTAAAGGAATTAGTAATTATATGAGATATAATTACACGTTTAATTTTAAGAATTAAATGGAATTGGAGAATTAATATTTAAATATTATTTAAATATATGAAGGTGAATTTGTGTAAAATTAATATTTAAATATATGAAGGCAGATTTGTGTAAAATTAATTTGATATTTGATATTAAATTAATTAGAATTATTTAAATTGTTTAAATAATTATTTATTAATTTTATTAGAAAAATTAATTTTGTAAAAGTAATAATATTTTCAATTTCACAAAATAAATTGATCTTTGAAATCAATTGAAAAATTGAAAAAGATTAAAAAACACAAAAATGGATTTTCGGTTTTTTCATTATCACCTTCATTGTTGCTCACAAAAAACCCACCAATTTTAGGCTTCAATTACTCCAAGCATGAGCTGCATCTCATGCAACTATCTTCTTTGCATGATAGTCTGCAATATATTGAGAAGAATGGAGTGGAATTGAGGCATGCAATCTATAGAATTTTTGCTGAAAAATTCGTGGTGAAGAAGGTGTTCTTCAAGTAGGTTGTTGCTATGAGTTCTTCTCCAAGTTCCCTTCATTCAAGCTTATTTTGAGTCTCACAACTCAATCTAGAGTCCAAGAGAATAGTGGGGAAGATCTTGAGATGGTCTACAACAAGATTTGGAGAAATCCGCAACTGAAATCGAGCTTTGAAGAAGTTCTACAAAGGTATGACTTGAAACCCACTTGTTTCTGCAAGAGCATGCTTTAGTTTCTACCAAAATTAATGAATTAAAGTGTATATTGATCCTTGTTACTTCTGCTGCTTGCTGATACAATCCTACATACACATAGTTACTTTAATCATTTTTTCATTCCATTTTAAGGTATTTCTGAAACTTCACATGAGATATGGAGAGGTCATAAAATCTGTTTATGATATGTAAAAGATGTTTACATAATTCAAAAATCTATTGATTAAAACTGACATTGTAACAAAAATTGTTTTGACAGGTCAAATACATCTTACTCAAAGAGTTGATGGTACATTAATGTAGTGGGAGGATTGTATAACAACCTAGTCATAATTTAGGTTTAGTGGAAACTCAATCATAAGGTCTTGGTGACAGTATCAAGAAACAAGTAGTTGTGGAAATAAAATGCATTCCCTATATTGTTTGAATAGAAGTCCATTGTATTCATATGTATGTTACCATTAAAGTTTAGTGTTAGAGTCCATTGTATTCAATATGATGCATTCCCTATATTGTTTTACAATGATCCTCTCGGCTAAAGTGTTAGAGGATCACCTAGTGAGACTAGGACTATGGGCTATATAATCTAGGGCAAGTGGGAGAAAAACCCATGGGTATGTGATACCTAAGGATGGGTATTTGATACCTAAAGGCAAACCATGGATATGTAATACCCTCGTTTATTGTATTTTTCTGTAAAACTCAAAACTCAACATTATGTATTCATATGTATGTTACCATTAAAGTTTAGTCCAAGTGGGTGTGTGTTTGGTTTTATGTCTTAAAACTTGTGATTTGTAAACAATAAACTTATTATGAAATTCAATAAAGTTGTTATTGAAGTTTGATTAAATAAAGTTGTTATTGAATATATGAATTTCTTATTTCACTCTAGAAATAATCCAATAAACTAAAAGATCCACGACTATTACATGCATACGATAGATGGATCAGGGCAAATGATAAAGCCCATGCTTATATCCTCATCAGCATATCAGATGTCTTGGCGCAGAAACATGAGGATATAGGTATTTTCAAAGAGATTATGGGATCTCTACGAGGGATGTTCGAACAACTGTACTTCTCCCTAGGGCATGATGCTATAAAGTCGTTTACAACTACTGCATGAAAGAGGGAGCCTCTGTTCGTGAACATGTCCTGGACATGATGTCCATTTCAATGTGGCAAAAATAAATGAGTTTTCGTTGACAAGAGAAGTCAAATCGATTTTATTCTAGAATCTCTTTCGAAGAGTTTTCTAAACTTCTGCACGAACGCATTAATAAATAAAATTGAATACAACTTGACTACTTTTCTAAATGAGCTACAAGCTTACCAGACAATAGTGAGAGCTAAAGGTTTGGAACCGAAAGTACATATTATTACCGTTAAAAAGAGAGGAACGTCCTCCCAAAAGCCTATTGTTGCTTCCTCTTCAAAAAGTAAGAGTATTTCTGTTAAGAAGAGCAAAGGGAAAGGGAAGAAGAAAATTGCTTGGAAAAAAGGCAAGGCTAACGCTGCAGAGAAAGGAAAGTGTTTCCACTGCAACGAGGAAGGGGATTGGAAGAGAAACTGCCCTCAGTACCTTGCTGAAAAGAGAGCAGAGAAAGCAAAACAGGTAAACTAGTTCCTGAAGATTGCTAGTTGTCCTTAGATCGACTAGTAGGAGATGTTGTTGTTTGATATTAATGTTATTTGTTTTTTATACTATGTAAAGAACAAATTGTATGTATTTTGTTGTAAATGAAATGTTGTTTAGAACCAATTTAGTTAAAAGCCATTTATAAATATGAAGATATTTAGAACAGCTGGAAATCGATTAAAGGATAGTAGTTATTTAACCTAAATGATAAGTTTAGAATACTTAAAATGTTCAGAGTGTATAAAACTTGTTAGGTAAAATAAAACCGAAATACTTCGATTAGATCAAAGTATAGAAAGTTTAAAGATTTCTAGATCTATTTGATAGAACTTGAAATCCAGTGATAAACTTTCTTGTTGCCTTAAATTGGTTTCTCGACATCATTGGAATGGTGTTCCAGATCACCTTGTATTATTTGTTTCCATAAAACTTGCATAAATTAACAATAGTTGTTAAAACAGATCAAATGCATCTTACTCAAAGAGTTGAGAGTACCTCGATGTAGTGGGAGGAAAGTATGACTTCCTGATCATTATTGAGAATAAGATGCATTCTCCATATAGTTTAATATGAAGTTTATTGTACACTAACAAGTTTACAACGATTCTCTCGGCTAAAGTGTTAGAGAATCACCTAGTAAGACTCAGAATACCAGGTTAATAACCTAGGCAAGTTGGAGAAGAATCAAGTATAGGATACCGAATGGTAAACCATGGGTATGGGATGCCCTAGTTTATTGTATTTCTTTGTAAAACTCAGAAACTCGGTTTTATATATTCGGATATATAAGTTACAACTGGAGTTTTAGTCCAAGTGGGAGTTTGTTGGGTTTTATGTCCTAAAACTCATGGTTTGTAAACAATAAAACTTATTCTGAAAATTCAATAAGTTGTTATTGGAAATATGTATTGCTTATTTCGTTTTAGAAATCCAGTAAACTAAAAGACCCATGACTATTACATGAGTACTTGAACTTTATATGGAGACATAAAAGTGGATTAAGTTCAAGTAAATAGTCAAAATGATCTATTAATATGAATAAGGTTGGGTGTCTTATACTAGTAACACTATCGGATGCGACTTACTCTGTAGTTGTTACAAGGAGTTGTAAAGTGCTACAGACGATGATATCCTAATTAGTACATGTTATGACATGGGGAATGGTGTGCAATGGGTTTGTACAAGATCAGACTACGAAATCAGTCACTCTTACTTTATAACGTTGTTTACTATTTAAGATTGACTATTTCAAAGCGATGACCTAGGTAACTTGACCTTAATCCTTAACCAACTATTAACTCCTGTTTATTTGGGATTATCTTTAGATTTTCATAGGTGAGGGTTGGCTCAACAACGTTGGCTCAATAAACCTCCATTTCAGGGGTAAGACTGGGTAAATAGTTGGGGACATAAGGTGCAAGATGGAATTCACTCCTACCCACTTTTAGGGATAGTAGAGTGGTTTTTCCCTTAAGTGCGGACTCCAGGTCTTGAACAAGGGGCCCCACCCTCTTATTAGCCCGATGGGGACTCGGTTTGTTGATCGGATCACAAATCAATTGTTCATTAGAGGATCAATGGGACTTAAGGAACAAGAGGTAATCTCGAGGGAAAACAGACATTTGACCCAGCCGTTATTACGAACAACCTATGAAGGTAAACTTACTAATCATGGTGATATCGAGTGGACATAATATATGTATAGTGAGATGAGTACAACTATGGGCTTTAGTGGAGTGACCCATTAGTTAACGAATCGGGTTAATTTGGTGTAAAGAGTTTAGTCAATTAATCTCGGATCGTTGGAGCCCATGATCTGTAGGTCCACAAGGTCCTCCTACTAGCTCGTAAATGGATTAGCTTTAGAGTAGCGTGATAAGTTAATTTGAAACATTCAAATTAGAATTAATGGAATTAGTAATTATGTGTTATAATTACGCGTGTAATTTTAGAATTAAATGGAATTGGAGAATTAATCAATATTTAAATATGATTTAAATATTAAATTCATGAAAGGTGGAATTTGTGTAAAATTAATTTTATATTTGATATTAAATTAATTAGAATTAATTAAATTATTTAATTAATTATTAATTATTAATTTTATTAGAAAATTAAGTTAAGAAATTAATTTCGTAAAACTTGTAAAATTTTTAATTTTGAAAAATAAATTTATTTTAGAAATTAATTAATTGGAAAAACACAAAATGAGAAATATGGGATTTTTCCACTCACCTTCATCAAGCAGCTCACTCATTTGTCCACTTGAATCTTGATTCAATCTTCAAGCACGAGCTGCACCTCATGCAGCCTTCTTCTTTGCATGAATATCCTGCAATAAATAGAGAAGATGGAAGTAGAAATCTAGCATGCAATAGCTGATGAACTTGCTGAAGTTTTGTTGAAAACTTGCAAGGTTGAAGAAGTGTTCTTCAAGTTGCATTAGTGAGCTTCTTCTCGAAATTTCCTTCATTCAAACTTATTTTGAGTCCTTCAACTCAATCTAAAGCCTCAAGAGAATAATAGGGAGGATCTTGAGATGGTTCACAAGAAGAATTGGAGAAGATTTGCAGCTGAGAATCGTGATTCAAGGTGTTCTACAAAGGTATGGCTTGAAACCCTGTATGAGGCTTTATTTATAGCCAAAATGAATGAATTAGAATTCTTATTGATTCTTGTTGCTTCCGCTGCATGTTGATATACTCTTAGAGTAAGTTAATTTGAATCGTTCAAATTTGAATTAAGGGAATTAGTAATTATATGTGATATAATTACACGTTTAATTATGGAATTAAACAAAATTGGAGAATCAATTAATATTTAAATATGATTTAAATATTAATTTCATGAATAGAGATTCATGATGGTGGAATTGGTGATAAATTAATTTAATATTTGATATTAAATTAATAGAATTGATTAAATTATTTAATTAATTATTACTTATTAATTTTATTAGCAAAAATAATTATTGAGTTAATTTTTGTATAATTAATAAATTTTTAGTGTTAACTAATGAATTAAAACTAAGATAATTAGTTTTAATTTTGAAAAGTTTCAAAATTAAAAAGAAATTGAAAATTTGGAAAAATCTCAAATGTGGTATTTTCCCACTTTCAAGCAAGCTTCTTAGTCACCATTGCCCTTCCAATTCCAGCTCAATTTTGAAGAAGGGGCTGGAATCTATGCATGCAATCTGATTGCATGGGTTGGCTGGATAAAAATATTCAGTTTTAAGTGAAAAATCTCATGCAATCTAGTGGATTTTACTGAAAAGGTCTTAAGGTTGAAGAAGGTCTTCAACTGTGAAGACTAGTGATCTTTATTTTTAATTCCCTAAATTCCAACTTATTTTGAGTCACACAACTCAATCTAAACTCCTAGAGGATAGTAGAAAAACTCTAGTGGTAGTTCACAAGCCAGAAGAAGGGCGTTGTAGTTGAATTTTGAGTTTGAAGTATATCTTCAAAGGTATGTTTGAAAACCTATTGTTATTTAATGAGCATGTTGGTTTTAGACCTAAAATTGATGAATTAGAGTGCTTAATGATTATGTTTTCTTTCGCTGCACGTTTGTAGAAACTAAAAATTTATGCCTTACAAAAGATCAAGGAAAAATTCAATAGTCGGTTAATTTCCAAATCCCCGGCAATGACGCCAAAAAATTATTCGTCACCTTAAATTCGACCTTTGATGTGCGTAAGTGTATGTATATTTAACCTAAAGCTTAAGTTGTGCCTAGATGAAATGTGTAATAAATACAATGACATAGCACAATTTTCTATGTTTGAACCCAAGTATAAATCTAAACAAGGTTTGCTGGTAAGTCAGGGTTAAATACAGGAATTTGGTAACACAACTTGTTGAATGTTTTAATGATCTCTTATGGTGAAGTGTAATTCGTAAGCAATGATAATGTGTTTATACTAAGTATGTTGATGATTACAATGGTGATGGTGATGATGATGAGATGAATGTGAGATGGTAACTAGGCAAGCACTAAAAAAAAAAAAAAAAGGGATGGAATGAGCTTAAAAAGCAATGAATGAAGTAGGGTCAAGAAGATTTGCAAACAATTCCTTAAGCATAGAATATGTAAGCATTCATATATCAACTTTGTTAATGAACCGACCTCTCGATGTCAGAAGCCACATTTGTTCTATATCTAAAATGCATGTTGAGTTGATTGTTTCACAAAAGATCTAACTTTATCTCTAAAGCTGATTCTTAAGTCTAAGTCACTTGCTCTCTCGAGTAGTTGACCACTTATACCTAATCAATTTATCACTGAATTAGGTGTTGAAATAAATGTAGATTAAACAAGATGAGTTTTTTTTTTCCGTATGCATACTTTTGGAAAATGTTAGGTTATCTTCTCAACCCTTTGAGAATTTAATTGCTCATGATAAAAGAGATGAAGAATATGAGTGAGATGAAATGTCAAGTAATCATATTCATATTTAAAATAAAAAAATTATCAAGTGTGATTCTTAATACAAAACATAAAATAAAAGGCAAGAATAAAAATGATAGATACAGATGTCAAACCATCGGTTGCAATCTCTTGCTTCCTTTGGCCCCGATACTGCCTGCTACTCATGATTGCTTTGCGATAATGGATGAACTCTCCCTCACTTCTAGAGAAGAGACTAAGCTCTCACCTAAAATCTTCACCTAGGACTTATGAGATCGAAGATGGAGGTTTTTTTTTTTTTTTTTTTTTTTTTTTGCAGAGCTTTTGTAATCTCTTGTAGAGCCCTCCGTATATATTGCATGAGCTGCCATAGGCAATTTATAGGTGCTAAAAGTGTATCCTGAACATCTCTCTAATGAAGATCTGACACTTTTACATTTAATTCTATGCCCTACTGCACCGGTTGATCATGTCACAGATTCATTTGGATTTGGCTTGCTTCAGTTGAGGTCGATTACCAACTTGCTTTGTGATTTGACAATTTGCCAATCACCTGTTGCTTTGTGGTTTCTTCGCGTACTAGAATTTTCCTCGCATGGTTGTTCTATGCATGCAAGTTTTGCATCGCTTTCCTTTTGTCTCTATTATTAGGGTTGCAGCTTTCATTTTTCCACAAGGCGCTTACTCCTTTTTTTTTTCTTTCTTTTTTTTATCAAATCTGCATTGAAAGATGTTAAAAAATTTTATTTCCAAGATATTATCTCTTGTTAATATGTGATCGCGTAACTTAAATTATTTTTCTGAATTCTTCTCGAGTTAATGAATTTGCTTCTTATTTTCCTAAATTATTTTAATTAAAAGGTCAAGTTATCAACTGGCAGGTGAGTGTCCCACAAGAGCATGTACTTCCTCATCTAACTCACTACCAAAATCTATTTCCTCATCTGAGAAAATAGTTGAAAGCCTTTTTTCTACCTTCTAAAAAGTTAGGACATTTAGTCTGGAAGTGCTCAAAACCTTTACATTCACAACATCTAAAGTTCCTTTCGAAAGGACCTGACCACTACTACCTCCTTTATTGCTTTTAGTCTTTTTGGGAAATTGGTTTCCCTATCTTGGAGCGTTGTTATTGTTGTTGTTGTTTGTCTTTGTCATACTTGTCTCTCATCATCTAAGAGCTTTCCCAAACTGTTTAGCTAAAAGGGATATGGATTCTGCTAGACTCTCATCAGACTCTTTAACTTTGCTTGACGGTTCACCATCATTCACCAAGGATTGCAAGGCTATTCCTTTGACCTTTCTTTCTAGTTTGTCATCGATGGTCATTTCAAATGTTCGGAAAGAACTGAATAATTCATCGATTTTCATGATACTAATATCTTGTGCCTTTTCAATAGCACTAACATTCATATCGAATCTTTTAGGTAAAGATCATAACACTTTACGAACGAGTTTCTCCTTTGAAAATTTCATCTCCAAGGGCAAAAACTTCATTAGCAATATCGAGGAGGTGCACATTGAACTCCGCAATACTCTCATTATCGTGCATCTTAAGTGACTTAAATTGGATTCTCAAGAGCTACAACCTTGACATCTTTACTTTCGAGGTTCCTTCATGGGCCACTTCAAAGATCTCTCATGCTTCTTTCGTAGTAACATATGTGTTGATTAACTGGAAGATGTCTCGATCGACATCATTGAAGATAGCATTTAAGGTTCGCGAGTTTGTCAAGCGAAACTTGATTTTCCTCTTTAGTCCAATCCTTTTCAGGTTTCTAACTTACAATTTTATCTTTCTCAGTAATTGTAGGATGTGACCAACCAACTAAGAACTGCCTTCCAAGACTTGCTGTCAAGGAAGGCAATCATCCGGACCTTCCAATTGGATATGGAAGGAATGTGCATATGCTTAATTAATCAAAATGGTTACAAAGGGGTCATAACTATTTGGCCCTAGTATGATTTACGTTTTATTATTAATCGATTTGTCCATTTATAATTATAAGAAACCCTATTAAAACTTGACATATTTTATAATATAGATCAAATTGTTGCAAATCTTAAATTACATGGACTAGGAGTCCATTTGAATTGACTTAGAAAAAAAAAACTCATTATTATTTAAACATTTTTTATAAAAATTGAAAAAATATACAGTTCAAAAATTATTTTGAGTAATTGTCAAACACTATAATTTTTTTCAAAATAATTTTTTTTAAATTAAATAGCTAAAAATGTATTTTTAACACACCCTAGTGTCATATATTAGTGTTCACTTATTAAATTATTATAAATTTGAAAACATATTTACTAAGATCCCATTTAATAACTATTTTGTTTTTTGTCTTTGTTTTTGAAAATTAAGGTAGACCATTACTTCTATCACCAATTTTTTTTCTTTATTATCTAATTTTTAATGGTTTAAAAAACTAAGTAAAAAAGATAAATGATTACTAAACTAGGTCTAAATGAGTGTACATAGATATAAATTGTGCCTCGAATGAACCACCAGATCAAGCAGTAATAGCAGTAATATGGTTGAGAAATTCATCAATGTTAGAATAAGAGGAACCGCCTTTCGCCACCGCTCGTCGGAAAATTTCTCGCAATTCCATCACTCTGTTCCTCATCTTCCTTCCTTCAACTCTCTCTGAGTTCATAAATCTCTTCACAAACTCTGCAATTTCCTCTCCCGTCACCAAATCCCCAACCCCAACTGCTTTCAGTCGCACACCAACTTTCCAATCCTCCACAATTTTCTTACTGTTCGGAACTTGGTCGCAGAATATCGGCCACGTCAGCATCGGAACCCCCGCGAAAACCCCTTCTAGAGTCGAATTCCAACCGCAGTGAGTCCAAAATCCCCCAACGGCGCTATGGCAAAGAACCCTCAATTGGTTGCACCATCGAACCACCATCCCCGTTTCTCTACCTACGCCCTTCAACTGGACGTCGTCCCCGCGCGCCACCCACAAGAACCGAACGCCACTGGCTTTCACGCCGGCGACGATCTCGTCCATTTGCGCCCTTGAAACTGAAAGAAAACTCCCCTGCGAAATGTACAAAACAGAGCCCTCTGCTTGGGAGTCCAGCCACCGAAGATAGTCGTCCGTGCAGCCGTTTGGGGCGTCGAAATATGGTGTACAGGGTCCGACTGTGTAAACTGGAAATGGAAATTTCAGTTTCAAAATATCGATTACAAAGGGTTCAAGCTCGTAAACAGAAGTGGAGATGAGAAATTGAGCTTTGTCAATAGAACGTGCAGCTTCCAATGTTAAATCAATGACTTCATGGCCATCGCCGGAGAAGAAAGTGGGAAGATATGCAAGACGAGTCTCGGAAACTCCGGGAATGTAATCGACAATCTCTTCACCACGCTCTTTAAGAAAAAGAAACAACTTTTTCCGTCAAAGATTTTTCTCATAAATTAAAAAATTCAGAACAAGGGAAATTTTTGCAGTACCTGAGAGATCAGCCGGGAAATGCCCATTTTCTGTAAGAAGGTCGAAATGGTAATAAATGGAGAGAACTGTAGCGGACATGGGCCAGAAGGAAGCCACCGAAATGTTAAGGCGGTTGCCTAACCGAACGGCCCACGTGAGGAAGGAATCAGCAACGATGATCGACGGCAACGGGTGGAGGTGAGTGAGCAGAGTCTGAATTGGAGGTTCCATTACGGTGTTGACTGATCGGAAGAAACCAGGGAAGTCCTTGGCGCGGCCAAGCTCAGAGGGGATGACATTGGGGAAAGTGACGAAATAGAGATTTTGGGGTTTGGGGTCGGCGGCGAGGAAGGTGAGCCACTCGTCGGAGATGATGAAGGAGATTTGAATGTCGGGATTTTTTAGAGAGAGGAGCTTGCAGAAGTTCATGAGGGCGTTAATGTGGCCTCTGCCGGGGTAGGGTAATGCCGCGAAGTGGGTGAGTTGAGGAGTTTCAAAAATGGTGGAATCCATTTTTAGAGAATCAATGGAAGTGTGAACTGTGGAATATCAGAGAAAATGATGAAGAAGAAGAAATCAGTAAAGATGGGATAAGGATAAGTTTCTGATTGATGGAAATCTAACTACTTGTTGAGTTATGTATGGGAAAAAACTCTATTTCTACATCCTATCAAATAATTTCATCTTAATAAAAAAAAATTTAATTTATTTTGATATTATTTGATTGAAATGGGTAAGGATCAAGTATGGAAAAAATTTAATTTATTTTTTATGTTATGAAATTGAAATATATAAAGATCAAGTATTACTCAAAAAATAATTGTTACCATATTGATTGAAGTTTATATTATAAATTGGGTCTATATAATTTGGAAAAAGATAGAATTGAATTGTTATGGTTTTAAAAGTTAGAATTCAAATACTTCTAAGTGGCCTTTCAACCTAAACATACAAAAAAATTGTTGGGGTGATCATGGATCCATCGACTGTCAGTTTTGAACTCAAACTAGCACCGACCACAAACATGTTGGTTTTGTTTGATTGGTGGTCGTCGGTTTTTGAGAGGTTGGTGATGCCGGCTAGCCGACCACACAATCAATCAGTCGATTTTATATCTTTGGTGAAAAAATGGGAAAGAAGAGGGAAAAAAAACAAAAGGAGAATAGAGGGAAAAAAAAAAAGAAGAAGAGAGAACTAAAAGAAAAAAGAAGGATCGAGATTGAAAAGGAAATGGAGAAGAAAAGTAAAAGGAAAAAGGAACAAAGGGAAAATAGAAGAGATAAAAAACTGAAGAGCAAAGAGAAAGAAGGAGGAGAGCAGCGAAGGTCGTGGCAGTGGGAGGAGGGAAGAGAAAAGAGAACCGAGAAGTAGTGGCTAAAAGATAAGAAAACAGAGAGAAGAGAAAATGGATTATGTGTGTGAATAATTGGGAGAAAGAGAGAATTTTTTTTTTTTTACTAAAGTTTTCTTGGAAAGGGAAAAAGTGATGAGACATTTGCAAAAAAACGAAAGTTGACGAGATCCTTACAAAAAGAGGAAAAAACTGATTGGGACCTTTGAGGTTATGATATTTGCGAAAAATTGTCGATTTTGACCCAATTTTTTTTTTTTTTCATTCAAAAGTAATCTCATATTTAAAATCTACTTTTTTAACTTTTTTTCCAAATTTTCATACTTTAAATGGAGGGACCTAACTTGTAAAAATACAATTTTGCACCTCAATAGAATTCGAAAGTACAAATGTTATCGCAAAGAGTTCTTCTTCTCGTGGAAGTTAGGGTTTTCTCCTTCTTCCTGTGGAAGTTAGGGTTTTCTACTTTTTCTTCTTCTCATTGAGTTTTCAACATTGTTAGACTCTCCTACCTCTGTAAAGAAGACCCATCTTTCGTGGTTATTGGACGTCTTCTATTTTCCCTTCATCCAATTCGGATTTTGACAAAAGATACACAAGTACCCTTTCCATCTTCTTTGTTTCTAAATGATTAATCGATTCTATTGTTTGTTGGGGGATGTCTGTGTGATCTATGATAGGAATGTGTAGTGAAACCCAAAACATTTTTTTATCAACAACATATTTGTCATTTCATCCTATAAAATATGTGGGATAAAGGGGTAAATGTTCGTCTATGTTTGATTTCACATTTTTTTTGGATGTATTGAACTTTACAAGACAAATATCTCGTGAATTTATTGTGAATATTTGTCTCGTGAAGTATTTGCAACAGTGAGAAGTTTGTAAATAACTTAAAAGCTCTCTGGCGTTTATCTCGTAATGTTATAAGTTTGTCTCATGAAGTTGAGTTGATTTTTGTCTTTTGTCTCATGAAGTAACTGTTGGAAATGTCCTAAAACTCGCAATTCGTAAATATTAGAAACATTTTCTATTTTTGAGTTGTTCATTCAATAAAATGTTATTTGATAATGCATTCTGTTATAAAAATCCAATAAACTAATCTATGGCTATAATATGAATAATTTAACTTTATGCGGTGACATAAAAGTGCATCAAGTTTTAGTATATAGCCAAAATGGTCTATAAGTATATAGATGCGATTGGGTACCTCATCCTGGAGACACTATTGGATGCGGCTCACTTTGTATACTGATACAAATGATGTGATCCTAAAATCATTCACGTGGAGACATGCGCGTGAGGGCATCCTATGCAAAGGATGTTTGCATAAGATCGGACCACGAAATAGTCACTTTTCTTTATAACGACCGTTTACTGTTAAAACTGACTATTTCAAATTCGATGACCTAGGGTAACTCAATCTTAATCCTGAGCTAGTTATGAACTCTTGTCTATTCGGGATTATCCTTTGATCTACATAGGTGAGAGTAATTCAATAACACTGCTCAATAAGACTCTTATTTTAGGGATAAGATTGGATAGATAGCTGAGGACACAGTCCTGCAAGATGGAATTCACTCCTACCTAATTTAAGTTAGCAGATAGGTTGTTCTCTTCAGTACCGACTCCTGGTTTTGAACAAAGGGGCTATCACACCCCTTCCCGGTTTACCCTCTAAAACCGAAAGAGGATATGACAGCAACAGTTACCGACCTAGGTGCCAGCACTTACTGTCGAACTTAAGTGAATCTGCTTAAACCTGAATACGCAACGACATGGCACAAAACACATCCATGAAATTAAACAGTGCAAGTCTTAATTATAGTTCCAAAAACAAACATATGTCCAACGAAATAAGATGACCAAAATAAACATGTGTCCCAGGAGAAAATAAGTATCACAAATTCCCGACTCCTTTCCAAATGTGTGTACATCAAAACAAGTTTAACCAAAGCTTCTTCCTAAGGTTACCAAACTTTGGATTGCGAGCTGCAGTGGGTTCAACCGCGAGGGAACTGGCCGCTACCCAGAAAAAAAAGAAAACATTTGAAAACTGTGAGCTGGTTGCCCAATGAGTGACACATGGAAATACATTTCTTCTCAAACCTTTCATATGCTTTAATGTAAAATAAATAACATGCTGGAAAATTATCTCAAGAAACTTGCATAATATCATACATTAATCACAGTGTTATAATCAACCATGCTACTAAATCTTAGTTGAGAACGAGCATTCATAGCTCAAGCTCCCAATGTCCATTCAAGTTCGTGAGACCCATACTTCGATCCTATAATAAAGATTGTAGCCAGGAGACTAGGACGTATGCGATGTATCTGCGATATTACCAGGAAGCCTATGCCTGCCTAGACCTCCATAACCTCACGTGCTCTCGACGCATGAGCGTGCTAGCCGCATACCACCGTATCCTACTTCCTGGACGTATGCAATATCCTATCCGTAGGGTGCATACGTTGTGTGATAGAAACGGAGCTTGTCTCTAAGTTCCCCATTCTTGCTTATGCGTTCCAATCTGCTCTCTCGAGTCTTAGATTTGGGTTTTAGACTACTCTCTCAAGTATGCCTAAATAATGAATGATGTGCTCATAAGACAAGGTAAGCGCATGAACTTTGTTGACATAAGATTATTCCTATCTCTAGTGAACAATAGCTTATATTGCTTAATGTGATCAACCACTTACCCTCCCAGGCAGTTAGTTGTTGCTGACTTTACTCATAGACAAGCGTTGCATCCGCCTATAGACAGGCGTTCCTACAGCTTCACACTAAGCAAATAAGGTTTACTCATATACTCACGCAACGCACACCTCTTGGTGGTTTGCTCCATGCTTCATATCCCTAATCTGCATGACTAAGTATGCGATACTCTAGCAATCTCACTAAGTGATGCAATGAAAGTTAAAAATGTTAAGTAAAGAAGATGGAGATGGAGTCGAAGGAAACACAGAAATGCATTGAACACATCATGTATTAATTCCTTAATCATAAAATGTAATACAATACAATATAAGAAACGAAGAGAAAATGAAATGACCGGCTGGTTCTAGCAGATGTGCGTCAAGGCTGCCGGTGGTTTCATGGATGGGCAGAGGAGCTGACTCTCTAGAGATCTAGCTCCAATCGAAGGCTCCGGTCGTCACTCGGAAATGAGGAAGGAGGTGAAGAACTCTCAAGCTTCTTCTCACGCATTTTTCTGGATCACAAGGATCCGCCCTAGGTGAACCTCAGGCGAAAACCTTGGATCAATTGAAATTCTACTCATCGGCTTCTTTATATAGAGCCTGGATCGTGGATAGCATTAATGGACTGCTCTGATTCTGACATTTGTGGCACGTTTAGTCCTTTCTAAATCTCTGCTGCTAACGGCGTGGTAGGTGAGATGTCAACATCATCTTTTTTATTTTCCTGAGAGATGCGTTGATGCATTCATTCAACCAACCTTGCGTTAATCCCTTTATCATGCATTATCGTGTAGTCGCAATCATGCAGTGACCGCATTTGCTTAATACCGCAACTCTACACGATGACCACAACACCCATGCGTTATCGATGATGAGCGCAACTCCCATGCAATGGACGCATGCGGCTGATTACCACAACACCCATGTGTTGATCGAACGCGTTCACCTTTGCGATGGAGAGTTTCTCCGCATGCGGTCGTCTATGTGGTGGTTCGACTTCCGCGTTTGCGTCCACTTCCTACGTTAGCTACAAAAATAGAACATTGAATGCATAATAACGCATAATAATGGGTTAGCCGAGATTCATCATGCTGAACGACGCAAGCTCATTTTCTCTTGAATTCCTAACATAATTGTTGCATATTCTACTTAACAGCCCTCATAATTCTAAATAAAAGGCCTAAGATGACATGCATTTCTGCATGTTATCAACCCATACTTCGGCCTCTCATAAAGAACTACCTACGTGCACATGGAGTATACTAAGTATCATCAACACCTTAGGTACTTCCTCAAATACCTTCTATATCTTCGGTACCCGATATATTATAAACATAACATCCATGGAAGATTCGAGCATCATTATCAGTCAACATGCATACTTCACAATTAATAACATGTAGTTTCATTACTTTTCATACATTCTTAACATACGCTAGGATTAACAAAACTCATTTAAAATATAAGTATAAACTTTAGTTGTTTGGAAAACCCATGGACGTTAGCATGAAATTCATTTGAAACACATGTCCCTTTTTGTGAACACATTTGAAAACATTTAATCACTCACGGATCTTTGGGCTTGGTTCTTCCTAAGCTTTGTAGGCCTCTCCAATGGACGTAGCTCCTACACATAGAAGAATAAGAGTTTTGTTGCTACTTGGTCTCCCTTTTGAGACTACTCTTTTAACTAAGCTCGTACTTAGCAAAGGGTTTCCTAATTGTCCAACATTTTCCAGATTCAATTTCTAACGTAAATAACTTGAAAACTAGAACCCATTTTAAGAAAGTTCCTTCTCCAAACATGTTCGAAATTTCGTTACCAATGTTACCTCAAATTTTCGTTGTGAAACTTCTTGTGGTTTAACCTGGGCCCTCAAATCTTTCCCAATAGCCCTAACTGTAACTCCCTACTTGAGTAAAGATCGTAGGGTTAACTTCCTAAAATATATAACTCGAACCATAGACCTTTTCTTTCCAAGGTTCCTTCTACAAACTTATTTGAGATGGTGTCTTACCTTAAATTCTCGGCTTGAAAATCCAAGAGGTTCGGTCTAGATTTATGTTTCTTCATCGAGTGCCCGAAAATGCCTGAAATAAACCTTTGACTCTTCCTTCCTTCTCCGGCCCTCTTTCAAGTGAATCTCCCCTTTAGGCTCGATTTCATAAACTAAAGTCGTTGAGCTTTCTAATGGTACCAATTTCATCTAGTTTACTTGAGCAAATCGTCCAAAACTAGTCCTTAAATTTCTCTTTCTTTTTATACTATTGTCTAACCCTTTACATGAAATCTTCTTAAGCCACCTCACCCACTAGTGGAGATCAAATGTCTAGATTAAGCCCTCTATCCAAGTAACTAAAAGGGAAGTCTAAAATAGAGCATTTAAATCTGAGCGTTTCGAGCAACTCAATCCTCACTGGGAAAACTCGATGGAGAAGGGTCCTTACTCGACAGAAAATTTCAAGACTTCTCTGTTAAATACTCTATGGGAGGACTTGCTACTCGATGGGGAAACTCGATGCTTGGAGCTCGCTCGACTCATGCTCCTCACTCGATGCTTGAACTCGACTCGTGATTCTTCCTCGCTTACCTTCGACGCTCGCCTCCTTCCTCGCTCACTTATACTCGACACTTGACAGCCTTTACTCGATGCTCAACCCTTCTTGATTACTTATACTCAACGCTTGACATCATTTACTCGATGCTCAAACACCCTTCAGCACGATCAACACTTAGCCAGAATTTCTCTTGTAAAGCCAGATTAATAAGTACTGAAAGCTAAACTTCCTTACTTAACCATTTTTCCTTCTTCAAAGTCATCCTTTACTACGGGATGCACAAATACAATCTAACTTAGATATTTAACCCCATATTTTGCTTAACTTAAACAATAAACATAATTAATAAGGAGAAAGTAAGGTGAGGGTTTTATAGGGGCCCTACCCTCTCATAGCCGAGAGGGATATGGTTTATTAGTTGGACTATAAACCAATTGTTTAATGGAAGATTATTGGGAGCTTAAGGAGCAAGATGTATTTACAGAGGTAAAACGGTAATTTTGACCTACTGTAAATACGAACGACCTGTGAAGGATCGATTTACTGATTGGTTAAAGTGGACAGAAATATATCTACAGTGAGAAGAGTGCAACTATCGAGCTATAGTAGTATGTCTTGATAGTTAACAACTATTGATTAATTCAATCTAAAGAGTTTAGCCAATTAATCTCAAATTGTTGGAGCTCATGATCTGTAGGTCCATAAGGTCGCTCAACTAGCTTGTAAAATTACTTCTTGGATTAGTGAATTGAGCGGATTTGAAATGTTCAAAATCGAAATTAAGGTTTTGAATTTGAAGTGTTCAAATTAAATTTAGGGTTTGCTTAATTATATTTGATATAATTAAATGTTTAAATTTATCAAAATTAAACGTAAATTGGAGAGTTTACAATATTTAAATATTTATTTAAATATTAATTAACATGATTAGGATTTATGTATAAATTAGGTGTTTTATTAATTTAATTTTTAATATTAAATTATTATTTATTTAATTAATTAAATTTGTTTAGTTTAATAAAACATTTTCAATTTTATAAAATTCAAATTCCGATTTGAATTTTTTGATTAAATTTAATCTTATTTTTTATTAAAATTTAAAAGAAATTGAAAATAATTTTTTTAAAAAAACGAAAGTTAGTGGATTAATCCATTGATTAACACCTATCCCACCATAATAGTGCCAATAGAAGTGTCATTTGGCTATTTCATTGAGTGCTGACATGAAAGAGATGTATAAATACATCAAATTTCAGAGATTGAAATGAATGAAGTGCTGAATTTTTGGAATTTTGTAGAAACCACTTTTTCCCAAACCCTCTTGGTTCCCTTACTCAATTGATTTCAATTTAGTGTTTCCATCACACAACTCAAGTTAGAGGATAGTAGAAAAGATCCTCTTAGTGGTTCACTGTTGATTTGGAGGTTGAATTTGTGGAGAGGAGCAAGAATTTCAGTGGTTCTTCAAAGGTATTGTATTCTTGAAACCCTCTTCCTTGAAATCAGTTTTCATGCATGTTTTTAAACTCAAATTAAGTGTAATTAGAGTGCTTATTAATTCTGATTTCTTCCATTGCATGTATGTTTACTCTATTAGTAACTTCACAAGGCATATATATAACTTTACGAGACAAACATAGACTATCTCATTTGTCTCGTAATGTTGTAAGTTTGTCTTGTGAAGTTACTTTATGAGGCAAAAGATAGAAATCAACTTAACTTTACGAGAGACAAAAGTCGGTCTTTTTTCTCGTAAACTTGAGTTGATTTATGTCTTTTGTCTTGTGTAGTACTTCACAAGACATATATATAACTTTACAAGACAAACGACGGACTATCTCGTTCTTCTCGTAATGTTGTAAGTTTGTCTTGTGAAGTTACTTCGCGAGAGAAAAGACTTACTTACAAACTCAACTTTACGAGATAAAAGATAGTCTATAGTCTCGTAAAGTTGAGTTGATTCTGTATTTTATCGTGAAATAACTTCACAAGACATTTAAAACATTACGAGACAAACAACAGAAAGCATAACTCAAGCTATTTTACAAACTTCACGTTGCGAATACATCCAAATAACTTTGGTGATGGCTCTCTGGCTTCTTTCTTCTGCAGTTCGAGCTAGTAGAGTATATTCTTTCACTAAGGATTTTAACATTATATCATGTTTTATGGCACATATAGGTAATTATTACGGAGTCGAGGATCGAGCCAGTAGGATACTTTAAGGCTTCATTATCTTCATGTTCTCATCTCGCTAAGACTTATATGGTGATCCGTATGAAGTTAACGAGGGTCCAGTTAGACATGTTTAGGCATACCATATTTGGACCCATCTTAGATAGTACTCTCTCCCTCAATGGATAACTGATACATCACCTAGTTCTCAGGGAGGTTATAAATGATAAACCGAACATGATTTCCTTTAATCTGGTTGGGTCTAGGGTTTCATTAGGTAAGGATTAGTTTGACCTTATCACTAGATTTAGGGTACGGACACGAGTGGTACTGAATAATCCTAACCCTACCAGGCTTAGAAACCTATACTTCAACAATAGGCCTAGATTGAAACAGACTCAAGCCAAGAAACATTTTCTTGCTATGGACTTTAGTAGTGACAAGGATGCGGTGAAAGTGGCACTTTCCTATTTCACAGAGTTGGTCATGATGGGGAGGGGAAAGAAGTAGGTGTTTAACTCCTCAGTATTGTGGATGATTTGGAGATTTTTTGCAACTATGTCTAGAGTAATGTGATTTTCAAGAAGACAATCGGTAATCTTAAGAGCGCTCTCACCAATGCTATCGATTGAGCAAAACCCTGGACGTTAGCTGGATATAGCCTGTACAGATTCCCATTCGCCTTACAGGGTAGTCCATATACGTATTCTACGTGTGCTTCTTTCTCCATTATTGTCAATTGTTTTCATGATTTGATTCTATCTTCCTGTTTACAGGTGTGGGCGTATGAGACGATTTCTTCGCTCAGAAACCTTGTGGAAACTCATACTAGTGAGATAGCCATTCCATGTTTGTCTCGATGGGAGAAGCAGGAAAACCCCAACATACGCCTTATTGGGCAGAGAGATTTTCAATCCACGACAGGTAATGGATTTGAAATTCTTTTGATATATTGTTCTAAGTTTATGTTGCTTATGACCCTAACTAGTCACATACAGGAAAACCCCGTTATAATGGTACAACTGGTACCAACAGAGGATGAGGTAGCTCACACGCACTGCATAGTTCCTGCCCTTAAAGTACATGTCCTCTCGTTGAGGCCTATTGGTGAGATTGACGATCTCGTGCTGAGAGTGATGATGGCCACGATCAGGGTGATCACAGTGACAAGTGAGAATGATCACGGTGACGATTGATGGAATATGAGACATACGCAGTGGAATTGGGACCTAATTACACTCTAATTGCTTCTAAATTAAAGGAAAATAGCATGCAATTAAAGGAAAAACAGTGAATTAAAAGTGTAGAGATGCTACCTTTGAAGTTCCCGAAAGCCGCTTCTCCTTGTTGAATCTCGACCCGAACTCTTTTGGACCACCACTAGAGTTGACCTACTATACTCTGGGCTCAGACCCGAGTTGTGGGACTCGGTAGATGAAAAGAACCGAGAGAGAGAAAAGAGATGAAAATAAGGAATGGAATTTTGAGTAGGTTTGGGTGTTTCCTTTGTTTTTTCACAAAGTTGTAATTTTCCAGCCCAAATATCAAAAAACTAATTTTCAAAATGGAAAAAGTCTTTTAACTAAATTGAAAAGCCCAATTTATAGAAAAAAGACATGCAACAATTGCATGAAAAAACTTCACAAAAACCCAACACCTAGAATCCACTCACTTAGTGGGTTTAATATCTCCACTATAAGCCAACACCTAGCCCACTATTTTGTTAGTGGAATTATCCAACAAAAGTTTGGATTTTCCCACTAACTATAGTCAAAGGGCAAAATAGGCATTTGGTCAAAGTTTGACTTTGACCAAAAAGTCAACTTTTTGACTTTTTATGATTTTATCCGTGTTGACTAATTTTTGACTTCCCGAGCATGAATCCGCATTCATTTTTTCGAAATTCAAACCACATTTGAATATAAGATCAGTCAAAGTTTGACTTTTCAAAGTCAAAAAACAACTCTTTGACTTTTTACAACTTTGACCATTTCCATTATTTCCGAGCTTCCAATACGAACATATTCATATTCTTGATATTTAAATCACATTTAAATATTAAAGCTGTATTTCTAAGCTGAAAAACCCGACCACTATATCACATATACTTTTCGGTTTCTCTCTCTCTACCTAATTCGAACAATTCGAATTATTCTATCATACTGTTCTAAGTTTATTCCATATGAGCTAGTAGGGGAACCTAATGAACCTATAGATCATGGGCTCCAACGATCCGAGATTAGCTAGCTACACTCTTTAGATGGAGCTAATCAACATTCGTTAACTAACGGGTCATTCCACTAAAGTCCCGTAGTTGCACTCCCCTCACTATAGATATATTTGTGTCCATTTGATATAACCATGATTAGTAAGTTAATCCTTCACAGGTTGTTCGTAATCTCGGCTGGGTCATAAAAACTGTTTTACCCCCAAGACTACATCTTGTTTCTTAAGTTCCACTGATCCTCTAATGAACAATTGGTTTAAGGTCCAATCTATAAACCGAATACCTCTCGGGCCAAGGAGAGGGTGGGGCCCCTTGTTCAAGACCTGGATTCAGTACTAAAGGGAACAACCTATCTACTATCCCTATAACAGGTAGGAGTGAATTCCGTCTTGCACCCTATATTCCCAGCTATCCACCCGATCTTACCCCTAAAATGGGAGGCTTATTGGGCCAGCGATATTGAGCTGCCCTCACCTATGCAGATCTAAGGATAATTCTGATTAAACAGGAGTTCATAGTTAGCTCAAGATTAAGATTAAGTTACCTAGGTCATCAATTAACGAAATAGTCAATTTTATACATAAAACGGTATTTAGAACATAAAAAGTGACTATTTCATGGTTCAGTCTTATGTAAACTCTTTACATAGGATGCCCCTACTCACATATCTCTATATGAACGATTCAGGATCACATCGTTTGTACTAACTACAAAGTGGGCCGCATCCATAGTGTCCCCAGAATAAGGCGCCCAACCTTATTCATATACTATAGACCATTTTCGCTATATATTTGAACTTGATCAACCTTTATGTCACTACATAAAGTTCAAACTACATTAAATAGCCTCAGGACCTTAGTTTATTGAATTCAAGATTACAATTTCAATAACAAATTTATCGAAAAACAAAATAGAATATATTTATTAATTTACAAACTACGAGTTTTAGGACATAAAATCCAACAACGATGAGAGTGATCATGGACACAATGACTACCAGGGCCATAATCCGGTTGATCTTGAAATGAGACGGTTGGAAGAAGATCCCTTCCGTCCAAACATTGATGTTGACAATTCTCTGGAGCCAATGCATAGACCAAACATCCACGTTGATAATTTTTCACACCCGACGTGCTATGGAATACCTAATACAAGGTTACAGATGAGCTCAAACGGATTCAAGGACATATGGATATATTTGAGGTCGATCTAAGGTCTGAGTTCGATGCCTTGAAATTGGCATCTGAACATGTGGGAGAAATAAGACGATTAAAGGGTCACCTGGATTGGTTTGAGGCCAGTGTGAAGTTCGAGTTCTAATAACGGGCAGAAATGCATGTTATTACAGTGCTAAGTTATTACACAATGCAGGTTTGCGTTGATAAAATATATAATATTGCGTCCAAAAAGCATTAAGTTTGTAACATTGCTGTCTTATGCGTTCATCGCATAAAAATAGTTAACTTTTGTATTTTTGTGTAAAATATGCATTAACGCAAAGTGAAAAGTGCGATCACAAGAAAGCAACGGTCGAGCGCAGCGTTACCGCAAGGCTTTTCGGTGACTTGTGCTCGCAAACATCTGCTCAAGAAGGATTTCCACATAGAGCCTGACCAACTTGGTGGGCGCATCTGGGTGAAAAGCATAATTAATCACGATGGGACAGAAAGCTGATGAGGGTCGAGTCCGAATTAAGTTGACAAGCCGCTAAAGGTCTACTGTAGCAAGTACACTCAGCTCTTTGGTGACAAATATTCGGCGCATCAGTTAGAGAATTAAAGTCATCCCATCAGTGCAATCATAAGAGAGATGTAACCTTTCACCCCGAATCTCTATAAATACCAAAGGCAACCTTCAACAAAGAAGTTCGGATAGTTAGAGAATTTTCCCTTAGATAGAATAGACTTATTCATAGTTTTCCTTTTTATGTAGAAGGCGGAGCGAGAGAAAGGAAGAGACACCGGAAGATCGCTCAGGGCAACTCGAGAGAGAACCCAGAGTCTTCGAAAAGCAGAGAGCGGGCCGACTGCGAGAGTGAGACTATCTTTTGAACATAGTTAGAAAAGACAGTGTAAAAAGCCTTGGGAAGCAAGAAATTGCTACCAGGCTCTTTATTCTCATATTACATTGTTATTTTGTATTTCAACTCTATACCTATACAATTCTTTATCTACATCTGTTTACTCTCTTAAAAGCACGCATGAGTAGCTAAATTTATCGAATGGGTTGAGAAGAAATAAGCTAACATGACCTAGGATCATCATCGCATGCAATTATCTTGTTTTATATTGTGCCCAACATCCCTTTAGAGCTACTCAAGAGAGAGTCTAAAGAAAGAACCTAATACTTAAGAGAGCTAGGTTAGAATCTAGATTCGAGAGAGCAAGATTAGATCTGCATAACCAAGAGATAGGGACTTAGAGATAAGCTCTATTTGCCAACCTGCATCGCATGCACCCTAGAGCTAGTTTATGATATTATGTGGTCGCCTTATTTGTGTGTGTGTCATTTTTTCATCGCATAAATAAGAATAGAGGCTTATGTGTAGGTCCTATAGACTCATCGCATATATCGTATGCGTTCTAGTATTAGAAGCCGTAGCATTTGCGTCGAGATATGATTTGCTATTGTATGTGTGTGTTCATGATCGCATAACATGAACGCATACTAGGAAGTGTTAGCCAAACCCCATCTCAACCCGTTCACCGCATACTCATCGCATCTTCCATATTATCAACTCTTTTCGTAACTCCGCCGCATTCGTTTATTACCAAAAACAACTTTTTGATTTCTTGGTTACCACAAAGTCTTCTTGAAAATCACAACTGCATACCGTTTTCCCTAGTCCCTGAGTTAGACCCTGGACTTACCAAGAAACTCAATGGGGTTTATACTTGGATTCCGCTGAGAAAACTTGTTGCTCAATGCATTTCCATCACCGCATTTCATTTCATAATTTCACCTTATAAAATAACGCATCAAGTTTTTGGTGTCGTTGCTAGGGACTTTGGCAAATCAGTATGCTAACGGTAATTTTTCTGATTTCTGTGCAGCTCTCAATCTCTGGCGAATTACAACCTGGAGATTGAGATGACGTTTTGATGAAGACTAAGAAATAGCCACCACCAACAACAACCAGATAAAGACAATATGGCAAAGAAACCTGGAAATGGAGCACCAAATGAAAACAACATCATGGCGAATCCAATCCTACTGGCAAACGATCGTAATAGACCCATTCGAGACTATGCGTCGCCAAACCTCTACGATTTCTCTCTAGGAATCATGAGACCTGCCCTTGATGGATCCTGATTTGAGATGAAACCGGTGATGCTACAGATGATCCAGACTACAGGACAATTTGGAGGACGACGTGATGAGGACCTGCACCCCACCTCCAAAGTTTTATAAAAATCTGCAACACTTTTGTGTTCCCAAATATCTTTATCGAAGAAGTTTGACTAACTTTATTTCCATTTTCTCTATGTGATCAAGCAAGAAAATGGGCGTATTCTCTCGAACCGAGAGAGATCACTTCGTGGGAACAAGTGGTGGAAATGTTTATGAAGAAGTATTTCCCACCAACCGAGAATGCCAGGAGAAGGAAATTAATAACAAATTTTGAACAAGAAATTGACAAATCGCTCAGCGATACCTGGGCGAGGTTTAAGAAGCTGGTAAGGGACTGTCCACACAACGGATTACCAGACTGCTTGCAAATGGAGATCTTTTATCACAGATTATATCCCTCTTCGCAGACCACTGCCAATGCGGCAGCCGCTGGTGGTCTGCTAGACAAAATGTATGACGAGGCTAAAAGCATCCTGGATTGCATCTCTAAAAATCACGAGGACTGGAGAGAGAGCGATCAAAGATTGAGAATAAAAGATAATGATGCAAATAATGGTGCCATCGCATCACTTTAGAACCAAATGACTACGATGATGAGTTTGATACAAGGCATCGCAATTAATAGCACAGGAGCGAAGAAAGGGTAGGTCAACACAATTGCTCAAACGACTGCACGTTGTGTCATCTGTGGAGACGCTCATTTGATGGAAGAATGCCCAGGAAATCCGTAGTCAGTATGCTTAATAAAGAATAATCCCTATTCCGATATATACAACCCCAGGTGGAGAAACCACCCAAATTTCGCGTGGAAAAATCAACAACAAAGCTTTCAACTAGTGGCACAAAAAGAAAGGCCACCTGGACTTTTCCTGCAAACAAACGGTTCAATGCATAACCAAGCTAGCAGCTCACAAATACCGCAATCTTCGTCCTTAGAAAGCTTGCTAAAGTAGTACATTGAGAAGAACGAATTAGTGCTTCAGAATCAAGCAACGTCCATTCGAAATCTCGAAATTCAACTGGGACAAATTGCGGGTGAGCTCAAAAATAGACCACAAGAAGCTTTACCGAGCTCAACTGAGCTTCCTCGCAACGTTGGGGGTACAAGGAAGGAACAATGCTTAGTAGTCTTCTTGCTAAGCGACAAAATGACTGTGGAAGTAGGGGAGGAACCCATCACGACCAACTTGAATGCGGTGACGACCGAAGACCCGTTGACTTATAATTCGAAAAAGCCCGAGAAGATGAATCCTAAAGTTGCATCCACCCTTGAGCCTCTAGAACATAAGATAGAAGAATCCAACCACCACCATGCCTGCAAAGATTGAAAGAGAAACAAAATGATGAAGACAAGATCACAACAATGGCAATAACGCAAAATGCTATGATCCCACCAAAAATGTGCGACCCAGGAATCTTCACGATACCATACTCCATTAGAGGGGTCTATAGTGGCCAAGCACTATGTGATCTTGGGGCAAGTATAAACATAATGCCGCTATCAATCTTCAAACGATTGGATATTGGCACACTCATGCCCCCGAAGGAAACTCTCCTGCTCGCGGACAGATCCCAAATACACCCTGAAGAAGAGTGACGCCGCAATCTCAATTGATAAATTCATCTTGCCAGCAGACTTCATCATTTTGGATTATAAAGCGGATGAAGATGTGGCCATCATATTGGGACGACCATTCCCCTCGACTGGTCGCACCCAAATTGATGTGCACAAGGGGGAAATCATAATGAACATCAATAGGGAAAAGCTCCGGATTAAGGCATCAAGATTTCGGAAGATCGAGAAAAGAAGAAAAAGCCACCGTGGACGTGAAAAGCCTAGCTTGGAAAAAGCAGTCCTTGAGTTACTATATGACTCAACCTCACCAAGGACGCAATCCTTTTAAATATCTTTTTCCTACATCAAGACTTCATGAACTTTCATCACTTTGTTGTTATCTTTCAGCACATATTCTTATCTAAAAAAAAAAAAAAGCAATCGTGCTGAACGATTGTGGTAAAAGATTTTGTTTTGTTTAATATTATTTGACCCTCTCAATGTTCTTCTTGCAACGATTGCGGAGGCCCTACATGAAGACGCAACTACTTTATTCCATCACTGAAATCCAAAGGAGGCTGATCGTAGCAAAGCAGGATGTGTCAACAAACAATGCGGGCGACAACGCAAATTCAGGAGTTGTATTATTCCTTGACTTTATTCCAAATTCTGCTCCATCGCATCGCATTTTAATTTTAAAATTTTATCACCGCATCCTCTTTGATTACCGCAATCATTTAACATTGAAATTTAGTAAGTCACCGCATGTTTTCTCTTTGCCAATTATGATTTCAATGATGAAACACATGCTTCTATTTTTTCGTATATACTAGAGTCAACTTAATTTTAGGACAGTCACCTCATGAAATATTTCTAAAAGTTAGTGGTCTACTAGCTTTCTTTCAAACTGACCCTTTACGTAGCTTCCTAAGAATTTCGTATGACTTCTTTCAATCTTTTGGTAATAAGGACATTGCCATATTTTAAATTTAGGGGTGAGGTATTTATTTTCAACATTGCTATTCTTAGCTCTACAAAAAAAAAAAGGGAAAAATTTAAGAATAACAACTCCACTGTCAACACAATGGGGAAACCCATATTAATAAGAGTGAAGTTATGAAGGGCGTTTACCCGTAGTTGGATGTCCGCATGACACACGTGGGGGCAAGCCAAAATGAAAGTAAGTCGCCAGGATCAACACATAAATAAATGATCGCAACTCCGCTGCCAAGTAGGTATGAGTTTAGTCTGAGAAAGAGCGCTTTGCTCGTAGTTGGATGTCTGCATGACACATGTGGGGGCAAGCCAAAATGAAGGCGAGGCGCTTGGATTAGCGCAAGGTTAGAGAAAAATAATAATGTCAAAAATATGCAAGGATAAAATCATTTAATACCCCAGTGAAAAAGAAAGTTTTTTTTTTAAATAAATCATGCAATGTCCTGGAATCTAGTAAAGTTCTTTTGAAGGTTAAACTTGCAGTCCCTAGATTTTAGAAATATTTTAAGAAGAGACTTGAATAAAAATTACGGAAATTTTGGTGTATAGGATTTGAATGAAGTATCCTTGAGAAATCTAGGAAAAGAAATTGCGGTTGACTTTCTAAAGAAAATCTTTAGCTTATGCCTAAGGACAAGCATTATTTAAATTTGGGGGTGTGATAACGGGCAGAAATGCACCTTATTACAGTGCTAAGTTATTAAACAATACAAGTTTGCATTGATAAAATATATAAGATTGTGTCCAAAAAGCATTAAGTTTGTAACATTGTAGTCGCATGCGTTCATCGCATAAAAATAGTTAACTTTTGTATTTTTGTGCAGAATATGCATTGACGCAAAGCGAAAAGTGTGATCACAAGAAAACAACGGTCGAGCGCAGCATTATCGCAAGGCTTTGCGGTGATTTGTGCTCACAAACATCTGCTCAAGAAGGATTGCCGCATAGAGCCAGTGCAACTTGGTGGGCACATCTGGGTGAAAAGCATAATTAATCACGATGGGACAAAAAACTGATGACGATCGAGTCCGAATTAAGTTGACAAGCCGCTAACGGTCTACTATAGCAAGTATACTCAGCTCTTCGGTGACAAATATTCGGCACATCAGTCAGAGAATTAAAGCCATCACATCAATGTAATCATAAGAGAGGAGTCGCCTTTCACCTCGAAGCTCTATAAATATCAAAGGCAATCTTCAGCAAAGGAGTTCGGATAGTTAGAGAATTTTCCCTTAGATAGAATAGCCTTGTTTATAGTTTTCCTTTTTATTTAGAAGGCGGAGCGAGAGAAGGGAAGAGACACCGGAAGATCGCTCAGGGAAACTCGAGAGAGAACCCAGAGGCGTCGAAAAGCAGAGAGCGGGCCGATCGTGAGAGTGAGACTATCTTTTGAACATAGTAGAAAAGTCAGTGTAAAAAGCCTTGGGAAGCAAGAGATTGCTACCAAACTCTTTATTCTCATCTTGCATTGTTATTTTGTATTTCAACTCTATATCTATACAATGGAACTTATTTATCTACAACTATTTACTCTCTTAAAAGCACGCATGAGTAGCTAAATTTATCGAATGGGTTGAGAAGAACTAAGCTAACATGAACTAGGATCTTCATCGCATGCGATTATCTTGTTTTATGTTGTGCCCAACATCCCTTTAGAGCTACTCGAGAGAGAGTCTAAAGAACGAACCTAAGACTTGAGAGAGCTAGGTTAGAATCTAGACTCGAGAGAACAAGATTAGATCTGCATAAGCAAGAGATAGGGACGTAGAGATAAGCTCTGTTTGCCAACCTGCATCGCATGCACCCTAGAGATAGGTTATGATATTATATGGTCGCCTTATTTATGTTTGTGTCATTTTTTCATCGCATAAATAAGAATAGAGGCTTATGTGTAGGTCCTATAGACTCATCACATATATCGCATGCGTTCTAGTATTAGAAGACGTAGCATTTATGTCGAGAGATGATTTGCTATTGTATGTGTGTTGCATGATCGCATAACATGAACGCATCCAAGGAAGTGTTAGCCGAACCCCTTCTCAACCCGTTCACCGCATACTCATGGCATCTTCCGTATTATCAACTCTTTTCGTAACTCCGCGGCATTTATTTATTTTATTACCACAAATAACAACCCAAAACACCTATTTGATTTCTTGGTTACCGCAAAGTCTTCTTGAAAATCACCACCGCATACCGTTTTCCTTAGTCCCTAAGTTCGACCCTGGACTTACCAGGAAACTCAGTGGGGTTTATACTTGGATTCTGCTGAGAAAACTTGTTGCTCAATGCATTTCCATCACCGCATTTCATTCCATAATTTCACCTCATAAAATAACGCATCAAGTTCGATACCCTCCATTCCAAGGTTGCTGATATATAGTAGGATGTCTCTACTATGATGGTGAAGGTTGTGAATTCTAAAGTAGAAGTGGGGATCCGTCCCAATTTTCAATTTAACAGTGAGTTAAAAAACAGAAACATAAAATATGCATTGTAACAAAATTTTACAGTAAGCTAAAGAATAAATACAGAGAAGGAAATAGGGTTCAAAGATACACATACCTTTGAGGCCAAAAGATCTTCGAGAATTCCTCTCAACAAACGATCACGAACACAAAAAAAAAAAAAAAATGACCACCATCACAAGAGAACCTTTCGTATTCTATATAGGGTATAAGAATTCAAAGGAGTTGTGGGCTCTGATGATTTTAGGAGAGGGAAAAAGATTTTGATTGAGAGGAGAATATAATTTTTTTTTTTTACACACAAACGTTCTATGTTGATTTTTTGGGAAAAATAAGATCTTCTAAAACCACCCACACTCACCACGATAGATTAAGAGAGATNATATTTTTAATTTAATAAATAATAATATTAAAATATATATATATAATAACCAACTTATTATATATAAAATTATATGTTATATCGAATATATCACATAACCTATAGTTTACATTATATCAAATACAATAAAACCTATAGTTTTAAAACTCCCAATAATTCATAGTATTTAATATAAATCAATTTATATTAAATTTAATTATATGCATCTAATCCACATAGTTAGTATTTGAATCATATTCATATATTTATTTCCTCTCATAATAAACTTTATATTATAATGTATCAAATACATTATATTAATTATATCACATATAGTTCATTTAAATTAATTATCTCATATATAATTAATCCCTCGATTAATTTGAACAATTCAAATTAATCCAAAATTAATTCTCAATAATCTCAGTTGAGCTATAGAGGGGACCATGTGGACTTGTAGATTGAAGCTCCAATGATACTTGGATAATTAACTAAACTCCTTTAATTAAATTACCCAACTTTCATTGACTTTCGATCACTTCACTAAAGTCTGACAGCTTTACTCTTCACACTACAGATATATTTATGTGTCAATTGGATATAACCAGTCAATAGTGCAATGAACTTTCACAAATTGCTCGTAAGTACAATAGAGCCAAAATTATCGTTTTGCCTTTATAGTTACATCTAACTCCTTAAGTACCACTGATCCCTCCGATGAATAATAAGTCATAGTCTAACTATGACCAAACCCCTCGCGGGCCAAGAGAGGGTGTGGTGTCACATTGTTCAAGCCCCAAAATCAACCCTTAAGGGAGCAATTTATCTACTTATCCCTGATGGAGTTGACATTAAACCAACGGGATCTATTAGGATCCTAAGCACTCTAACTACATCAATTTTAATGGATTAACATGCATATTCATGGTTTTCAGATTAGGTTTTCAAGAGAATACCTTTGTAGATTCCTCTAAATTACTCCAATCAACCTGTGATTTCTTCTCAAGAACTTGTTGTAGACTACCACAAGGATATTCTCTACTAATCTAGCCTTAGATTGGATTATGAGATCTAAATTGAGAGGAATTTTGGGATGGATTTTGAGAGCTGAAGAGAAAATTTGACAGTTTTTTTTTCTTCAAAAAATCAGTTTGCATGCTCCTTTTTCCTTAAATAAATCTTGTATTTATGTCAATTAAACATGCAATTTAGTTTAAATGGGAGATTGACCTCAATATCCCATTAAATAAGTGGATTAGGTGTAATTGAAATGGAAAAAGTGAGGAAAACCCATTTTCCATTAATTTAATCATATTTCTTTTAATTAAGTTTAATTTTCTAATAAAATCAAATTGTATTTAAAAGAAATTATATAATTCTGAATTTGAAAATTTCAAATTCAAATAAATTTCAAACAATTTATTTTAAATAATTAATTAAAAAATTAATTAATTAATTTAATATCAAATATTAAATTAATAAAACACCTAATCCGAACATAAATCTCTATTTATGAAATTAATATTTAAATCATATTCAAATATTTTTAACTCTCAAAAACTGTTTAATTCGTTAAATAAACGTTAATTATATCAAATATAATAATCCAAACCGTAAATCAAATTTGGACATTTCAAATTCTCTCAACATGCTATTCTAAAGTTTAATCTATTTATGAGCTAGTAGAGGGACCTAATAGACTTACAGATCATGAGCTCCAATGATTTGGGATTAATTGGCTAAACTCCTTTAACCAAATTAATTGATATTCGTTAACTACCGAGACACTCCACTGTAGCTTAGTAGTTGCACTCTCCTTAACTGTAGATATATTTCTATCCACATGATTTAACCATTAGCAAGTTGATCCTTCAAAGGTCGTTCGAATTTACAGTTGGGTCAAAATTACCGTTTTACTCTTGTAATGCATATTGCTTCTTAAGTCTCCACTGATCTACTAGTGAAAAATTGGTTTGTGATCCTATCAATAAACCAAGACCCTCTCAGCCATGGAGAGGGTGGGACCCCTTGTTCAAGTCTAAGAGTCAATACTTAAGGGAACAACCTATCTACTAACTTGAAATGGGTAGGAGCGAATTTCATCTTGCAGAACTATGTCCCCATCTATTTATCCTATCTTATCCCTAAAATTGGAGGCTTATTGAGCGACGATGTTGAGCCACTCTCACCCATGAAAATAAAGGATAATCCTGAATAAACAAGAGTTTGTAGTTACTCAGGATTGAGATCGAGTTACCTTAGGTCATTGAATTGAAATAGTCAGTTTTAACAGTAAACGGCATTATAAAGAAAAGTGACTATTTCATGGTCCGGTCTTATGCAAACATCTTTTGCATAGATGCTCCCACTCACATGTCTCCACATGAACGATTTTGAGATCACATCGTTTGTATCAATATACAAAGCGCGCCACATCTATAGTGTCCCTAGGATAAGGAACCCAACCCTATCCATATACTTATGGACCATTTTGGTTGTATACTCAAATTTGGTCCTCATTTATGTCTCTACATAAATTTTAAGTATTCATATTTATAGCCACGAGTTCGTTAGTTTATTGAATTTAGAAATCTAAAATTGCAATTTACATATTCAAAAACAACTTTATTGAATAAACCTCAATAGTAACTTTATTGCGAATAGAATATGTTTAAAGTTTGCAAACTGCGAGTTTTATGACATATAAACCAACAAACTCCCACTTGGACCAAAACTCCATTGGGTTAAATATATACAAATATGCATTGTTGAGTATGAGAGAATAAATACAATAAACTAGGGCATCTATACATACCCATTGAATCCTCCCACTTGCCCTAGATTTATGAAGCTCGTAGTTCTAGTCCAATTAGGTAACCCTCGAACACTTTAGCCGTAAGGGATTTTGTAAATGGATCAGCTAAATTGTCTTCAGAGGCTATCTGCATGACAATCACACCTCCTCGATGTATAATCTCCATGATGAGATGGTACTTGCGCTCGATGTGCTTTCCGTTCTTATGGCTTCTTAGCTTTTTTGAGTTTGAAACTGCTCCCATGTTATCACAATAGAGGGTGATCAACATATGCATATTTGTAACCACTTCCAAATCCGTCAAGAACTTTCTAAGCCATACTACATCTTTGGTTGCTTCACATGTAGCTACATATTATGCTTCCATGGTGGAGTTAGCAATACAACTTTGCTTTATACTCCTGTATACTATAGCTCCTCTATTCGAAGTGAATAATGATCCATAAGTAGATTTCCTGGAATCCACATTGGTTTGAAAATCAGAATTAATGTATCCAGTAAGGATCAAATCCTTAGTACCATACACGAGCATATAGTCTCTCATTCTCAGAAGATACTTAAAGATGTTTTTAACGGCAACCCAATGACTATATCCAGGATTAGACTAAAACCTATTGACTATTCCAATGGCAAAGCATATGTTTGGACATGTACACAACATGGAATACATCAAACTCTCGACTGTTGATGTGTTAGGAATTATTTTCATAGCCTCAATTTCTTGAGGTATCTTAGGACATTGTTCTTTAGACAGATGAATTCCATATCGAAAAAGAAATAAAACTTTTTTTTGGAGTTTTTCATTTTATATCTAGACAACATCTTGTCTATATAAGATGCTTGAGATAATGCTAGCATTATGTTATTGTGATTCCAAACTATTTGGACTCCATGAACATATTGTGCACCTTCTAAATCTTCCATTTGAAATTGTGATGCTAGCCATTTTTTAATATCAGCAAGAAAACCTACCTCAATCCTAATGAGTAGGATATCATCAACATATAGTACCAGAAAAGCTACAATCTTGTTGACAATTTTCTTGTAAATACAAGGTGCATCAATATTTTATTCAAAGCTATAAGAGTTGATGACAGTGTCAAATCTTATATTCCAGGATTGAGATACTTGTTTTAACCCATAAATGGATCTTTTAAGCATGCAAACCTTTTGCTCTTGACCCTGTTCAATGAACCCCTCTAGTTAATACATGTAGATACTCTCTTCAAGATAGCCATTCAGAAAAGTTGTCTTGACATCCAGTTTTCATACTTCATAATCATAAGAAGCAATAATGGATAATAGTATTCTAATAGACTTAATCATGGCAACTGGAGAAAAGGTTTCTTCATAATCCACCCCCTCTCTTTGGGTAAATCGCCACGAGTTTAACTTTGTAGGTCTATACCTTACCAGCTTAGTTTTGTTTCCTCTTGTAGATCCACTTACAACCAATAGGTTCTATCCTATCTAGTTGTTCTATAAGTTCTCAGACTGAATTGAAGTACATAGACTCCATTTCAAGGTCTATGCCTTTTACCCATTAGTCTCGATCTACATCCTTCATTGCCTGTTTAAAGGTTAATGGATCCTCCACGCCATCATCAGGTATGACGACTTGAGTTTATGTCAAAACCATGTATCAGTCAGGCTATTGAATAATCCTCCCACTACGTCAAGGCATTCTCAATTCTTAATAAGGATGTGACAGACCAGTCGCATCAACAGCTTTTGTTGATCTATCTATAGTTTCTTTGGACATTTCATTCAATACTAGTTTACTGCGAGGTTGATGATTTATTATATGGTCTTCCTCTAAAAATGTTTCACTTATTGATACAAACACTTTATCATCTTAAGGATCATAAAAATACCACCTTTTTTTTTTAGGGGAATCCTACAAATAGGCATACTTTGTTCAAATTTCTTTGGGTTTTGCATTAACACATGTGTTAGGTATCCCCAAATCCTAAAGTGACGTAAACTACCTTTACACCCTTTTCATAACTTGTACGGTGTTTCTGAAACACTTTTTGAGGGAACCATGTTCAAAATATATACTGCAGTCTATACTGCATATCCCCAAAATGATTGACGTAATTGAGTGTAACTCAACATTGAACGAACCATGTCTAATAGGGTTCTATTTCTCCTTTCTACTACACCATTTTGTTGTGATGTACCGGGTGCTATGAGTTTAGACTAAATTCCATGCTCTATCAAATAGTCTTGCAATTTCATTCAAGTCCATATACTCACCACATCGATCTGTTCGAAGCGTTTTAATCTTTTTACCTAATAGGTTCTCAACCTCTGCTTTGTATTCTTTAAACTTTTCAAGAGTTTCAGATTTATGATGCATTAGGTAAACATAGCCATATCTTGAATGGCTATCAATAAAACTGATGAAATATTCAGATCCTCCTCGAGCTTTAACATTTATCAAACTATCGAGTTCTGAATGTACAAGCTCTAAAGGTTCTTTAGCTCTTAGACCTTTTCCTAAAAAAGATCGTTTAGTCATTTTACCCTCAAGACATGATTCACACAGAGGTAGAGAATAATCTTCTAACTAATTTAAAAGTCCATTCTTTACCTATCTCTCAATCTTATTGAGATTTATGTGTCCTAGTCTTAACTGCCAAAGATAAGCACTAGGAGAAATTTTTCGTTCTTTATTTTAAGTTTCAGTTGTTTTAAACATCTCTATATTTAAAATAGCTTTCACCTCAGTTGGTTTTAACATATACAAGTTATTTTTAAGTTTAGTAGAACATATTTGAATACCTCTTGAACTAATGAACACTTCAGTGATATCAAAAGTAACTTTATACATATGTTCTAATAAACAAGAGATTGGGTACATAATATACATATTCTAACAAAATGTCGGCATCCCGAAAAAATAACTTCAGATCTTCTACTGCATGAACCGAAATGACTTCACCTATTCCCACCCTGAAAGTTATCTCGTTTTCTGTCAGTTGTCTTCAGGAACTTGCTTGAATGAAAGTGTAAATATGGTTAGCAGTGCCTGAATCTAATATCCAGGTCAAATGAGAACTTTCCACTAAACATGTTTCAATTACTAATAAATCAAATTTACCTTGTTTTGCGTTTTCAACCTTTTTCTCCTCAAGGTATTTAGAGCAGTTTCTTTTGTAGTGCCCATCTTTGTTGTAATGGAAATATTTACCTTTTGCAACCATGGCCTTTCCCCTTTTTCCTTCTTTTTCATTTGGATACTCTTATCCTTAAAAGGTCTAGACTTTTTACCAGAAGGTTTAGTCCAAGATGACGATCCTATTGGGTTTTATGTCCTAAAATTTGTGGTTTATAAACAATAAACTTATTTTGTTATCAATAAAGATGTTATTAAGGTTTTTATTCAATAAAGTTGTTATTGAATGTATGAATTGCTCATTTCGTTTTTGAAAGAACTTAAATCCAATAAACTAAAGACCCATGGCTATTATATGAATACTTGAACTTTATGTGGAGACATAAGAGTAGATCAAGTTTAGTAAATGGCCAAAACGGTCTATAGTATACGAATAAGGCTGAGTATCTTATTCTGGTAACACTATCGAATGCAGCCCACTCTGTAGTTGTTACAATTTATTATAAAGTGGTACAAACGAAGTGCTTCTAATTCATTCATGTATTGACATTAGGAGAGTGGGTGTCCTATGCAATGAGTTTGCATAAGATCAGACCAAGAAATAAGTCACTTTTACTTTATAACGTTGTTACTGTTTAAGACTGACTATTTCAAAGCAATGACCTAGGTAACATGACCTTAATCTTGAGCTAACTATGAACTCCTATTTATTTGGGATTATCCTTAGATTTGCGTGACTAAGGGTTGGCTCAACAGCGCCGGCTCAATAAGCCTCCCATTTTAGGGGTAAGATCAGGTAGATAGCTGGGGACATAGGGTGCAAGATGGAATTCACTCCTACCCGTTTTTAGGGATAGTAGCGAGGTTATTCCCCAATTGTTATTATGAACAAACTGTGAAGTGTGAAAAGGATGAGTGGGACTTAAGGAGCAAGATGTAATCTCAGGACTAAAACAGCTTTTGACCCAACTGTTATTACGAACAACCTGTGAAGGGTTAATTTACTAATCATAGTTATATTTAGTAGACACAATATATCAACAGTGAGGGGAGTGCAACTACTGGACTTTAGTGGAGTGACCCGGTAGTTAACAAATGGTGATTAATTAGGTTAAAGAGTTTAGCTGGTTAATCTCGGATCTTTGAAGCCCATGATCTATAGATCCATGAGGTCCTCCTACTAGCTCATATTGGACTAAACCTTATAATAGTATGATGAATGAATCTGAAGTGTTCAAATTGGTTTTTTGGAGAAAAGCGTTAAATATATACGATATATTTAACCTAATGTTTAATGGTGAAATAAACATAAAGAGAGAGAAAATATGAGATATTTGAATAGGGATTCATTTTAATTGGGATTAATGTTGGATTTAATATTAAATTAAATTAATTAAATTTTTAATTAATTATTTAATATTAATTTAATTTTAAACTTAGTTATTAGAATTAATTTTGAAATTAAATGGAATTGGTCAAAATTGCATTAAAAGTCAAAAATGCAATTAAAGTCAAAATGTTGACTTTAGACTTTGAAAGTCAAAAAGTCAAATTTATTGACTTTGGACTTTGAGAGTCAAACTTTGACCTTTGACCAAGTTAGTGGAAAAATCTAACAATAGTGAGTGCGAAATACCAACATTTGCATTGCTAAGTATTGTCTTCAATTGAAGACATTTGCCCCACTAATCCACTTTGAGTTAGTGGATTTTTTAGTATCAAATTCTCATCAAACTCAAAATTGCATGTTTTGCATGAAATGGCTTTTAAAAAGAAGAGATTTTTTATTTTTAAAACTCTTGGCCAAATGGAATTTTATGAGATTATTTGATAATCTCAACCTTTATTCTCTTTCAAATACTTAGCCTCTTCCTCTCCAAATTAGTCACTCACTGGATCACACCATCCCATTCTAAGGCTGAAGAATAGTCGGGAAGGCTATCATGGTGGTCTACGAACCGTTCGTACGAAGATTGGAGCTGATTTGGAAAAGACTTTAGTACAAAGGTTGTATTTCTTCTATCCTTTTATATTTGTTTTAATTTCATGCTTATTCTTTGAAATTAACTTAATTAGAGTACTTTAGATCCATTTTTCTTCTGTTGTGCATGTGTTCATTTCATCAGATCCCTTCTAGAATTTTCTTGGGGTTACAATGTTTGTTTCCCCTTCCTGACTTTTATTTTTCATCAAGGATTGGTAAGTCTAAAGCTCATTGAGAAGAGTAGTCAGATTATATTTTATTTTATTCATCACAACATTTGTACGAAATGGTAGGAAACTCTTCGTAAGAGATTCTATGATGAACCGACTTGCCTCTTTTCGTCTATGACAGCTTCATTGGCTTTTGCGATATTGAAATGGACCATCATATCCAGGACATGTTCTCTAACAGAGGAGACCTCCTTCATTCGGGAATTAAAAACGTATTTGAGAGCATCATGTTGAATGAATGTGGACTGTTTTCCAAACATCACTTGTAATGACTCCATGATCTTCTTAGCGGTGACAATGCTCTCATGCTTCTTAGTTGACACATCAGATATGCTAGCTAAGATATAGGCTCAGACTTTTTCATTTGCCCTTACCCACTTGTCATATGCATCTAGAACGTTTCGGTTTGCAATCGAGTTGGGAACTGGAGGACATTTCTCCATAAAATGAACCTCAAATCATCCACAACTAGTATTGTATCGATTTTTTATTTCCAATTTGAATATCTTACGCCGTTAAACTTATCAGAAGCTAAGAGTTGGATAATTGAATTTGACATGCTTAAATATAAACAAATTTTATCAGTAAATTGTGTCTAAATCCAAATTCATTTTAGCAAAAGTAATAATGTACCCATATTTCATTATTTATTTGCAACGATACTTTAGTGATTTAGAATAGATGCTACCTATTAGAGTTAGAAAACATGCAACGAAAGAAAAATGGATCATTAAGCATTCTAATTCATTATTTTGGCTTTGAATCTAAACATGCTCATAAAATACAAAGTAGATTTTATGACATACCTTAGAAGAACACCTTGAATAACAATTAGGTTTTATGACATACCTTAGAAGAACACCTTGAATAACAATTAGGTTTTATGACATACCTTAGAAGAACACCTTGAATAACAATTTTCAGCTCCAATTCTTCTCCAAATCAGCTTGTGAACCACCACAAGATCTTCCTTACTATCCTCTTGGTGCCTTGGATTGAGTTGTGGAACTCAAAATAAGTTAGAGTTAAGGGAACAAGGAGAAGAGGTCTCTTGTTTTTTCACTTGGAAGAACCCATCTTCCAACTTCAAAATCTCAGCTCAAATTCTACTTTTTGCATGCCTTAATTCCACTAAAAATGAAGTATATATTGCATGACATTCATGCAAAGAGAAACTATGCATGTTTGCACATCCTACTAAGAAATTGATTGAGAATTTGAAGTGGAAAAATGATTAAGAAATTCCAACTTTTCCATTTCCAATTTCCTTATGTGTTTCTTTTAATTTGAAAATTTTCACATTAAAACTTAATTCCAGTTTTTAATTTAATAATTAAAACTGAAATTATATTTAATTTCACAAAAGTTAATTTAAAATTAATTTTTCTAATAAAATTAATAATTAATAATTAATTCAATTAATTTAATATAAATATTAAATTAATTTAACACTAATTATACCATCATGAATCCCTATTCATGAATTTAATATTTAAATCATATTTAAATATTAATCAATTCTTCAATTTCGTTTAATTCTAAAATTAAACGTGTAATTATATCTCATATAGTTACTAATTCCCTTAATTCTAATTCGAACGTTTCAAATCAACTTATCACTCTACTCTAAGGCTAATCCAATTACAAGCTAATAGGGGGATCTCATGGACCTACAGATCATGGACTCCAACGATCCGAGATTAATTGGCTAGACTCTTTACACCAAATTAACCCTCATTCGTTAACTAATGGGTCACTCCACTAAAGCCCATAGATGCAATCTGCTCACTGGAGATATATTATGTCCACTCGATATAACCATGATTAGTGAGTTAACCCTTCACAGGTTGTTCGTAATAACGGCTAGGTCAAATATCTATTTTACCCCTAAGATTACCTCTTATTCCTTAAGTCCTACTAATCCTCTAATGAACAATTGATTTGTGATCCGATCAACAAACTGAGTCCCTCTCAGGCCAATGAGAGGGTGGGGGCCTCTTGTTCAAGACCCGAAATCAGCACCTAAGGGAACAACCTCTCTACTATCCCTAAAATCGAGTAGAAATGAATTTCGTCTTGCACCCTATGTCCCCAACTATCTACCCGGTCTTACCCCTGAAATGGAGGTTTATTGAGCCGACACTGTTGAGCCAACCCTCACCTATACAAATCTAAGGATAATCCCGAATAAATAAGAGTTCATAGTTAGTTCAAGATTAAGGTTAAGTTACCTAGGTCGTCACTTTGAAATAGTCAATCTTAAACAGTAAATAGCGTTCTAAAGTAAAAGTGACTTATTTCGTGGTTCGATCTTGTACAAACCCATTGCACAGGACGCCCCTACTCCTCATGTTCTAACATGTACGAATTAGGATCAATTCATCTGTAGCACTTTATAACTCCTTTGTAACAACTACAGAGTGGGCCGCATCTAGTAGTGATACCAGAATAAGGCACCCAACCTCATTCATATACTATAGATCATTTTGATTATTTACTCAAACCTGATCCACTTTTATGTCTCCACATAAAGTTCAAGTACTCATGTAATAGTTATGGATCTTTTAGTTTATTGGATTTATTTCTAAAACGAAATAAGCAATATATTTTCAATAATAACTTATTGAATTTTCATAAATAAGTTTTATTGTTTACAAACCACGAGTTTTAGGACATAAAACCCAACACTACCGAGGGGCAATCAAATACTCATTAACTAAAGCAAGATTTTCTTGACTAAATACTATTATCAGAATAACTCTTTATTCCTATAGTTATTTAATTGATGTTTTCAATCAAGAATTTAATAACATTTAGTAACTCTTGTAAGTGTGACCCCCCATTTTTCAGATTTCAGAGAACGGTATCAACAAGCTCCCAAACTGGAAGACAATGCTAAAGACAGAACTAAGAAACCCTATTTATTTCTGAAGTTTGAGTTATTCTAAATCCTATGTTACAACCCTCCGAAGAGATAGTCGCTGAAAAATGACTAGTAATGCTGCCTAAAAACGATAGCAGGTGCAACATAAGAATCTCACAATTCAAACTAATGGAAGTGACCGCAAGATATGTTGACACATTTTCTTCGCCCACTTACTATGAACAACTTCCCCTATTCACCTTGTTATTGACCCATTCAAAAACTTTCCTAATGGAGTAGCTGTGATAAAAGCGACACGAAGCCAAGCATGGATCTCATGGTGTGAACTCTTAAGGACATGAAAGCTAAAAATAATATATCATATATATTATTAATCTCCCATTGAATTGTTCTAGTTGTTTGGGTACATTCTTTACTTAGGTTTAATCCAGCTAAAAGAAAACCTAAGTCTAGGTAATTATCCAAGTATAACATTTATATTTGGATTTAACCTACGATGTTTAAGTGATAAATCATTTTATTACCTCACATTGCTCATGCATGCTCATAAAATCGAGTTAACAACGCTTAAGAACTGGCTATAATCCTCAGGTAGCAGGTGTTCCGTAAACTATCAACTTAAATACCTCCAGCTTTAGACAAAATTATAGTTCAGATGAGTTTGTAACCAGAGTTTTACAAGATAATTACCTATTTTAACTATCTAAAACAAGTTGTTATTTGTTAATCTTAAATGAGCATGCATCTTATCTTTGTTATAGATTTTAAATATCTTACTCATTTTATAACACTTTATAAGACTATAGACATGTTATCAATCCATAACATACATTAAGCACTCCATAATTTAATATAACAAATTATATTAAATACATGAAACCCTAAATCATGCATATTATATATTATAAAAAAATTATAACATACTTTTAACGCATGATACATGCTTCCTATGGTGAGATTTTAAATCTACATGGCATACATTATGCACATACAAGATTTAATTTAATTATAACATACATCAAAATGAATAAATAATTAAACATACACTGATATGGACCAATTTTGGCATCCTAAACAAGTAAACAATCTAATTATTACAAAAAAAAATTGAAAAACTACTTCAAACAGCTTCTGCACCACACGAACCAACCTGAATAGGACCCAAACCACCCGAACCGGACCTCCATGGCTCTAAAATGGGCAAAACCAACAAAACATGATTGAACCAGACCTCCTTAACCAAAAATTGACCGAACCAATTCACCCCCAAATCGGAAAACTCGCGCCACGCCTGTACCTAGGCTTGCTGATGAACAATGTTGCAACGCTTCAACCCCAACATTACAATGCCATGGTGTTTTTTCTTCTTTTTTGGGTTGGCTAAAGAACGGGCAGCATTGCAACGCTTTGAGGCAGTAGCTTCAAAAATGAATTTCTACTGTTAAGCTTGCTTCCTTCTTTCTTCAATTACAACTTAATTGCAACTCTATTGACTCTAACAAATTTACAGACTCTTAATCACACATTAAGGCCCATAAACAAAGAGCCAAATACAAAAATTACATCATAATTGAAGAGAAATCTAATGCCAAAATTAAAATTATCCATATCAATACCAACTTTCATACAACTTATGAAAAGCACCCACCATGCTAAAACTAACATGAACTGAGTGCTTAAATCATACTCTGATACCAATTGATGGAGTTAACATTCAACCAACAAAAGCTATTAGGATCCTAAGCACTCAAACTACATCGATTTTAGTGGATTAGCATGCATATTCATGATTTTCCAGATTTTAAGGTTTCAAGAGAATACCTTCGTAGATTCCTCCAAATTACTCCAATCAACCTGTGATTTCTTCTCAAGAACTTGTTGTGACAATCTCAGGCCTTAGATTGGATTGTGGGATCCAAATTGAGAGGAATTTTGGGATGGATTTTGAGAGTTTGAGAGAAAATTTTACAAAATATTTTTCTTCAAAAATTCAGTTTGTGTGCTCCTTTTTCCTGAATAAATCTTGTATTTATGTAAATCGAACATGCAATTTAGTTTAAATGGGAGACTGACACTCAATATCCCAGCAAATAAGTGGATTAGGTGTAATTGAAACGGAAAAAGTGGGATGATAACTTGTGGTAAAGGGTTATACCCAGGTGGAGGGAGTTGACTATGAGGAAATTTCACTAAGGGGGTGTTTGACAACCCAAGAAGAGTTGGGTTGAGTTGGTATTTTTTACCAACTAAATGATTGATAACCAACTTTAAAATTGGTGGGGTTGAGTTGGTTATTTTACCCACTCACCCCAACTCACCTTAACTCTCCCTGATTCTCTATTCCTCTAATGTTTTTAATGGATCAACCCATCGGTCTCCATTGACAATTACCGCTACCACACTCAGTGACATACTCCGATGACCACCTTTGGATGGCCAACTACAACTACCAACTTTGAGTTCCGACAACACTCTAGCAATCAATTCCGACAACTACCTTGGTACAAAACAACTCTGACTTCCACATTCGCACGACCAACTTCAACGAACAACTCTGGGCTCCACCAACCACCTTCGACGACAACTCTAGCAACTAACTCTAATGACTACCTTCACATAAGTAACTTCGGCAACATACTTCGACTACCACCTTCATGTTCCCAACTTCGATGACCACTGATAAAAATAAAATGGTGGGTTTAATTATCCACCATTTTATCACTCTCACTCACTCGTTTTCCCACACGTTTTCATTACTCTCCCAACTCTTTGAATTACTTTGTTATTTCTCTCTCTCTCATTCGTCTCTTCACATTTACTCCCCTTCTCTCATCTTCTCTCTTATTTCGCCTTCCGATTCTTCTTTCTCATTTTCTCTCTTCTTTCTCTATCTGGTTTTATTTTCCCTTTTCTTTCTCAACTCCTCCTTTTCTTTTTTGAAAAAAATAGACATCAATATTTCTAAAATCATTCCACCGATTTTAGAAAAAGGTAAATCCATATTCCACAAATTGGTCAAAAAAGACTATCTACTAGTTAGTTTTATGGTTTAAATTGTAAGATTTTGGTTTTTTTAAGATTAACATTTAAGTGTCACCCCTTCAATCTAAAACAATGTCAATAATTTCATTTGATGGCACTAATCCTTTTAGTTCCATTAAATTTTACGGTAATTAATGATTAAGTTGGGTTTTTTAATGGAATAATCACTTCTATTTGAGTGTTTAAAAAATTGAATTCAAAATTTTGTGATGTTTTGAGAATGGAAAAGAATTAGAAGTTTTTTTTGTTTTTATCTTAGAAAAGTTAGGAAAATATGTGCAACAATAGCAAGGATCCCAGCAAGTAAGCTCTGAATTTCTCCAGTGCAAAGATCACTGCAAGCAGTTCTTTTTCTGTGGTAGTGTAATTTGTTTGGGCAGGGTTCAAGGTTCTACTTGCATATGCGATGGGGTGTAGCATTGTTTTCTTCTTTTGCGCTAGCACCGCCCCCATCGCATAACTGCTTGCGTCGCACATCCATTCAAATGGCTTCGTTCAGTCTAGTGTGATCAACACATGTGCGGCTATAAATGCATTCTTCAATATCTTGAATGCATTGAGGCATTATTCATCAAAGTCAAACATTCTCTACCTCCAACAACACACTCAATGGTCGTGCAAACTTCAAAAAGTCCTTCCCAAAATGTTGATAAAAGCCTGCATGCCCCAAGAAGCTTCTGACAGCCTTCACATTTGTTGGAGGTGGGAGCTTTTTAATGGCCTCAATCTTTGCCTTATCCACCTCTAGCCCATCCTTGGAGACTTTGTGCCCAAGCACAATACCTTCCTTCACCATGAAGTGGCACTTCTCCCAGTTTAGCACCAGGTTCGTCTTTTTGCATCTCCCCAGTATCTTCTCTAGATTATTGAGACAGACTTCGTATGTTTGCCCATACACCGAGAAGTCGTCCATGAAAATTTCTACTGAATCTTCAAGATACTCAGAAAATATGGCCATCATACACCTTTGGAAT
>NC_052351.1:18938613-18950074 GCF_009727055.1 Benincasa hispida
CGAACGGCATGCGTCGAAACGCAAATGTTCTATAGGGGCAGGTGAATGTGGTTTTCTCTTTATCTTCAGAAGTAATCATGATTTGGTTGTAGCCTGCATATCCATCCAAAAAGCAGTAGTAATCATTTCCTGCTAGGAGTAGCATCTGGTCAATAAAAGGCAAGGGGAAATGATCCTTCTTCATCGCCACATTCAGTTTGCGGTAGTCCATGCAGATTCGCCAGCCTGTGACGGTTCTCATCGGTATTAATTCATTATTTTCATTTGGGACTATCGTCATACCTCATTTCTTTGGCACACATTACACGGGGTTGACCCATGTGCTGTCGGCGATTGGATAGATAATGTCTGCATCCAACCATTTGATTATCTTCTTTTTCACGACCTTCATCGCAGGGTTTAGTCTCCATTGATGTTCGATCGATCCTTTTTTATTTTCCTCGAGACATATCATATGCATGCAATATGCAAGCCTGATTCCTCTAATGTCTACTCACGTCCATCCTATTGCTTTTATGTACTTTTTTAGGATGCTCAGTAGCGCATGCTCTTGATCTTCTTGAAGTGCAGAGGAAATTATTATTGGTAAAGTTTCATTTTTCCCCAGAAAAGCATACTTTAGGTGGTTCGACAAGATTTTCAATTCTACTGTGGGTGGTTGTTCCAAAGATGGTTTTTGTGCTTTTCTCTCTTCATTCATCGTCAGTTTTTCTTCTTTGGTTGTTGTTTCCATGATCGCATTGCAGGTTACCACGGATGTTGTCGCATCCTCTCTTTCATCTTTATCTTCAGACTTTTCTTCTTTATAAAAACTGGGTTCATTGTCTGAATCTGTTAGGTCTTCTTCTTCCGGATATTTCATGGCCTTAATAATGTCAAACCTGAGCTTCTATCCATTCACACTCAGTATGATCTCTCCCTTGTACACATTAATCTAAGCGCGACCAGTGGATAAAAATGGTCGTCCCAAAATGATGGGTACCTCCTTGTCCGCTTCATAATCGAGGATGATGAAGTCTACTAGTAAGATAAATTTGTCAATCGAGACTAGAACATCCTTCACCTTCCCTTATGGATGAACAAGGGACCGGTCAGCTAGTTGGAGAATCACCATCGTGGGCACCAGCTGCCCCACATTCAGCTGTTTAAAAATCGAAAGGGGCATTAAGTTGATACTGGCCCTATGATCGCAAAGCGCTTTACCAATGTATAACCCGCCGATTGAGTAGGGTATTGTGAAACTTCTAAGGTTGCACTATTTCTTCTTCTTCTTCTGAACATTCTTTCAATCTCTAGGTCATAATTGGGCTCTGGAACTTGTCCTTTGCTCATATGATGCCCGCTTCTTCCCTTACCAAAGGAGAGGCAGTGCACAGAGATGGAAAGCTGCAAAGAAAATCAAAAGGTTACCGTCAGCACAATATGTACTGTCGTAGTCCTCGACAACGGTGCCAAAAACTTAATGCGTTGTGAATATGATGAAATAATGGTGTATATTACGATGGTGGTATATGCATTGAACATGCATTTTTTCCTAGTAGAATCCAAGTATAAACCTTACTCCTGGTAAGTCCAGGGTCGAACATAGGGACTACTAAGATAATATGCGACGATGAGTTTTGATTCCTTTGCGGTAACAAAAACAATAAGTTGGTTAGTATATTGTGTAAAGTATAAATCATATGCAATGGAATTGAGTAAAGAGTTAATGACAGCAAAAGTTACAATGAGTATGCGGGAAAGGGGTTGAGAAGGGGTTTAGCTAACATTTCCTAAGATTGCATTCAAGTCATGCGCTCATGCTACATACACACAACAGCATGTCATCTCTCAATGCAAATGCCATAGTTCCTAATTTTAGGACCCATGCAATGTATACGATAATGTCTATAGGACTTATGTCTAAGCCTCTAATCTTGTCCATGCGATGATGAATGATACACACATACACAAGGCGACCGCATACTATCATATCCTATTTCTAGGGTGTATGCAATGTATGATAGCAAACAGAACTTATCTCTAATTTTCTATCTGTTGCTTATGCAGTTCTAATCTAACTTTCTCAAGCCTAGATTCTAACTTAACTCTCTCAGGTTTAGGTTCTTTCTTTAGACTACTATCTCAAGTATCTCTAAAGGGTGATGGACGCATACAAAAGACGAGATGATCGCATAAAATGAAGATCTTAGGTCATGCTAGCTAAGTGCTTCTCAACCCATTCGAAAGTCTAGTTACTCATGCGCATTGTGAAAAGATTGAATAGATGTAGAGATGCCAATTCCATTTCATAAGTAAAATCAAAATACAAACGACAATGCAAAATAGGGATAGGATGCCTAGTAGTAATGTCTTGCTTCCCGAGGCTTTTACACTATGTTTTACTCTATTCTACCCAAAAGAATGTTCTTGCTTTCGCAAGAGTCGGCCCTCTCTCCGTTCTCAGCTCTTTCTGGTAATCTCTCGAGCTAACCAGGGATGATCTTTCAGCGTCTTCTCTCTTCGCTCACCTCCGCCTTCTAAGTGTATGAATTACAGATTAACGGCTATCTATGATCTATCTTCTATGTATATGGTGAATGGGACCTCCAAAATTCTGAACTCTTTTAACGAAGGTGGCCTTCGGTACTTATAGAGCTTCAGGGTGAAGAGTTTTTCTCTCAAATGATTGCAATGATGGGATGTCATTAAATCTCTGTCTGATGCGCTGATTAATGGTCACCGAAAAGTTGAGTTTACTTGCTATGGCTTGTCAACTAAATTCGGATTCGACTGTCATCAGCTTTCTATCCCATCATGATTTATTAAGCTTTCACCTTGATGAGTCGTCTTTATGCGGCCACCTTCTTGAGCATATCTTCACGAATGCATACGATCGCATAGCTTTGCGGTCGCAATCTTCTAATGCGCTCGGGCGCCGAATTCCTTGGATCGCATTTTGTTTTGCGCCAACGCATTTTCCTACACAAAATAAATAAATTAGTTGCTTTATCGCAATGTTCACACTTAATGCATTTGGACACGATTTTACATATTTTCACCGTCGCAATCCTACATTTTTTTTTATATCTTTGCATTGTAATAATGTGCGTTTCTGCCCGTTATCAGGCTACCACTTTTCTGACTTGATATATACTTGAATTCCATGCTTTAATCATCTTGATTACTTGATTGGAATTATTAAATAGTTAAACCATTCGAGAGAGTAGCTTAACTATAGAACGCATTGAGTCAAAACACACAGTAGGTTTAGAGATAAAAGTACTTGTGTTTCTACCTATTTCTATGACTAACACATGCACCCTAGAGATAGGAATACATGTGGCACTGCACTAAGAAATGTTGAACAAACATGATCTAAGGAACGGAAACCTTAACGCATACACGTGCATTTAGTTTCTACGCACGCGACTATATTATCTTCATCTAATTCTCACCACATTCACACACGCTTATTCATCTTACTCGAAATCAACACATATCCCAAACACTTAGCGCCATTCAACCATAAATCCCAATTTTTCCTTTGAACTTCTATCTTCTTGTATGCGTGTATTGAGGTTAGTGTAAATACTCCTCACTTACATTAATCTAAAACTCTACAAGGAAAATGCAAGGACTGCGTTAGACTATCCTAAAATCCTAGTGTTCGACCTTGGTCTTACCAAGAAACCTAAGTTAAATTTATACTTTGATTTGATTTAGGAAAGCTTGTACGCATTTCACAAGGTGTGCTTGCAACCACTTCAATACATCACCTACTTTTCTTACTTATAAAGAATTGATCCACCACTCATCTCCATTCATTTTATTCATTTATTAACATCCTTCATCATCATCAATAGCACTTTTTTAGATTCAAATCACGGGGCAACATGGGAAAAACCCACTTTCCATTAATTTAATCATATTTCTCTTAATTAAATTTAATTTCTGATAAAATCAAATTATATTTAAAAGAAATTGAATAATTCTGAATTTTAAATTTCAAATTCAAATAATTTATTTTAAATAATTAATTAAACAAATTTAATTAATTAATTTAATATCAAATATTAAATTGATAAAACACCTAATTCGAACCTATATCTCTATTCATATAATTAATATTTAAATCATATTCAAATATTTTTCAACTCTCCAAAACTGTTTAATTCATTAATTAAACGTTAATTATATCGAATATAATAATCCAAACCTTAAATCGAATATGAACATTTTAAATTCTCTCAACACGCTATTCTAAGGTTTAATCCATTTACAAGCTAGTAGAGAGACCTAATGGACATACAAATCATGAGCTCTAACGATTTGGGATTAACTGGTTAAACTCCTTTAACCAAATTAATCGATATTTGTTAACTACCGAGACACTCCACTATAGCTCAGTAGTTGCACTCTCCTCACTGTAGATATATTTTTGTCCACTTGATTTAACCATAATCAACAAGTCAATCCATTTTAGGCCAATTGTATTTATGGTTGGGTCAAAATTACCATTTTATCCCATGTAATACATCTTGCTCCTTAAGTCTCAACTGATCCACTAATGAACAATTGGTTTATGGTCCTACCTATAAACCGAGACCCTCTCAACCATAGAGAAAGACTAGAAGTCAATACTTAAGGGAACAACCTATCTACTAACCCTGAAACGGGTAGGAGTGTATTCCATCTTGCAAGACGATGTCCTAAGTTATCTATGCAATCTTATCCCTAAAATGGGAGGCTTATTGAGCGGCAATGTTGAGTCACTCTCACCCATGTAGATTAAAGGATAATCCCGAATAAATAGGAGTTCATTATTAGCTTAGGATTGAGATCAAGTTACCTTAGGTCATTGAATTGAAATAGTTAGTTTTAACAGTAAACGATCGTTATAAAGAAAAGTGACTATTTTGTGGTCTAGTCCTATGCAAATATCTTTTGCATAGGATGCCTCCACTCCCATGTCTCCACATGAACGCTTTTGAGATCACACCGTTTGTATCAATATGCAAAGTGTGTCGCATCCATAATGTCCCCAAGATAAGGTACCTTCCATATATTTATAGACCATTTTGACTATATACTCAAACTTGATCCTCATTTATGTCTCTACATAATGTTTAAGTATTTATGTTTATAGCCATCGACTCGTTGGTTTATTAGATTTAGAAATCGAAAATTTCAATTCACATATTCAATAACAAATTTATTGAATAAACCTCAGTAATAACTTTATTGTGAATAGAATATGTTTAAAGCTTACAAACTGCGAGTTTTAGGACATATAACCCAACAACTCTGACTTTTACATGCATTTTTTTTTTTTTTTGCATTGGGCTCTTTCATTAGGAACCATAAATAGAAACACGTGAAATATTAGCAAAAATAGAGATTTTAAGTACAATAGAAAGGAATGTTGTAACCGGGGTGGGACCCTCGCGATCCATCACCTTATCAAGCCAAAGAATAGGTCAACCTACTAGAAAGTGCAATAGGAACATAAGGGAATTTGTCTCTCCTTCTTGAGTTTTCCAAGATCGGTTGGGTCTAAAGTCAAGGCCCTCTTGTTCACAATGATGATGACTTAGTCAAGTTGATCTCATTAGGGAAGGAGTGAATTCCATCTTGTGTAGTTGTGTTCCTAGCTCCCCAATCAGACGAATCCTCAAAATGGTAGGCATATTGAGTCGGCGAACTGGCAACTCTCACTCATGCAAATCAAAGAACCGCCTTCATAGGCAGGAGTTCACAACTCACTCAGGATTCAGGTAATGTCACCCATAGTCATCCTGGTGAAATGTAAGTCTCTACTATTAATGGTAGTCATCCTAGTGAAATGTAAGTCTCTACTATTAATGGTCCAATCTTATACTATTCATTTCATGGTCCAATCTTATACAAACTCTATTATTTAGAACACCCTCGCTCACATGTCTCTACATGAATGATCAAGATTAAATCATTTGTAGAACTTTATAACAATTGTAACATCTACAAAGTGGGTCGTACTCGTGGTGTCACCAGGATAAGGTATCGGCGAACCTTATCCATCTACTACAGACCATTTAGGTTATCACTTAAATACAATCCATATAAATAGTTTTACAACAATTTCTCACACATCCATGCATTCAAAACATAATTCACAACTTGCTTGGAAATTACTTCATAAGACTAATAGCCATGAGAATATTATTTAAAACATGCTTTCGATAACACGTTGTAATAAAAAATTTTAAGAAAAATGTTTTAGTCAAAACATTTTAGCCACTCACCTTGACTTCCTAGGAGCTTTTTACTCTAGTGGCTCCTCAGGCTCCTTTTCACCCCTAGAATCCAGATGTAACTTACAGCTTAGATTACTCATAGTTCTGACCTTATTTTGAAATACTTTCTTCTACAAACTTATTCTAAACTGTCTCAAGAAGCTTGCCTAACATTTCAGCTCAGAAATCCTCGTGGTTTGGCCGAACTCACAGAATCTTCAAGACTGGCCCAGACTGATCCGACAGTCTGACCCTTCTACCTTCTTTTCAAAATCTAGCCCCGTTCCTTTGAGTTTTTCCCACCGCCAACCCTACTCTGAAAACTAGACTTCCAGAGCTTTCAGATGGCTTTGGAATCACTCCAAACGCACGAGTAGATTGGGAGATATCCTCGTCCAAAGTTGATATGTTCTCCTCAACCCTCACTGCTCTCCTCTCTTTTACGAAATTGCTGATTTTGTAGTTTGAAAATGAAGTTCCAAAGGCTCTATTTATAGGCGTCCAAAATTCCCCTGCTGTTGACACCACCTACTTGGTTGCATGGCCAAGTGTTTACCTCTCCCCTTATCAATGCAAGCTTGCATCATCTTGGCCCAAAGTGTCTTCTTCATATGCGTCCACCACAATTCCTTAGCCCTTAAGAATTTCTCCCAAGAAGACACATGGTTTGGCTGACGTTTGCCCTTGTGACCTCACCCTTCATATGTGTTCAACTTAGGGTTTTCAATGCATAATCCACAATAACGCTGCCAAATTCAATGCATAGGTGCTTCCCCGATCGTTCGAGTATAGGCGAGGCCCTTCGACGTTTACGTGGGTGAGGCGTTCGAAAACAGCACTGGATGAGGCATTGTTGCACGCACAGGCTGCTCTCGCTCTCTCCACTCTCACTCTCTCCCACTTTCTCACTAGTCTCGCTCTCTCCACTCTCGCCCTCTCCCACTTTCTCGCTCAAAATCTCGGTCTCTTCCACTTTCTCGCTCTCTCCAATCTTGCTCTCTCCCACTTTCTCGCTCTCTCCAATCTCGCTCTCTCCCACTTTCTTGCTCAAAATCTTGCTCTCAATGATTTCGCTGGTCTCGATCTTAATGATCTGCTCTCAATGATCTCGCTGATCTCACTCTCAACGATCTTGCTCTTAGCTACTACGAACATTGTTTGTCTCCGTGCAATTTCTACATGATTGTGCCACTAGTCAATTGCCTTCCAATGCTTTGTGCACAACACGCATTTCACGTAAATTTTCCATACTTAGCCAACTTTTTCCAAATTTTCCCAAACTCAATTTCCATATTTTTCTTTTCAAATCCCCAATTCCTTCTTCACCATTCCATACTAGCTTCCTCATCAACCTACTTATTATACAAATTTCATTACAATTTTACCAATCAAAGCTCAACTTAAATTATTCAAGGAAAATCTACTTAACACTTAGAAATTTCCTTCCCTTTAACATAGGATTTAACTTTCACTTAGTTAATTCCTTTTATTACTTGCTTAAGTAAGGAAAATAGAAATCCGGGTTTCACATTTACCTCTTCCTTATAAAAATTTCGTCGTCGAAATTTCGTCATAAGCCCGTCAGTCAAACAACTGCGGATGCTCATTTCTAATTTGCTCTTCGGCTTCCCATGTTGCTTCTTTCGTAGCATGATTTCTCCATAGCACCTTTACTAATGGGATTATCTTATTCCTTAAGACCTGTTCTTTTCTATCAAGAATCTCCAATGGTTCCTGTTCATCCGACAAATTCTCTTTCAACTGTATTGGTTGCTCAGGCAATATATGAGTAGGATCTGGCACATATTATCTAAGCATGCCACATGAAACACATCATGAATACAAGATAACTCTGAAGGTAACTCCAATCGATATGCCATTGGGCCAACTCTTTCTATTATCTCATAGGGTCCAATGTATCTCGGGCTTAATTTCTCTTTTCTACCGAACCTGAGTATTCCTTTCTACGGAGATAATTTTAGAAATACTTTATCACCAACTTCAAACTCTAATTCTCTTCTCCGCTTATCGGCATAACTCTTTTGCCTATACTAAGTCGTCTTAAGATTATCTCTTATAATCTTAACGTTATCTGATGTCTGTTGCACAAGTTCTGGACCTAGTAATTTTCTTTCACCGACTTCATCCCAACATATCGGAGTCCTACATGGTCTTCTGTATAGTGCCTCATACGGTGCCATTTCGATACTCGAATTGTAGCTGTTGTTATACGCGAATTCGATCAATGATAGGTGTGTATCCCAACTGCCTTTAAATTCCAATATACATGCTCTCAGCATGTCCTCTAATGTCTGGATTGTCCGCTTCGACTGACCATCCGTCTATGGATGAAAAAAGGTACTAAAAGATAACTTGGTTCCCATAGCTCTCTGCAAACTAGGCCAAAACTTTGATGTAAATCTGGAGTCTCGATCTAATACTATTGAAACTGGAGCTTCAAACTGACTCACAATTCGATCAACATATAACTTAGCTAATTGGTCTAGGGTAAAAGTAACTTTAACAGGTAAAAACTTAGCTGTTTTTGTCAATCTATCCACAATTACCCATATACCATCATAGTTCGTTGGTGTTCTAGGTAATCCAAACAGGAAATCCATCGTAATATGCTCTCATTTCCACTTTGGTACTGGGAGTGGATTAAGTAATCCTGTTGGCCTCTATTTTTCTGGTTTAACTTGTTGACATATTAGACACATGTCAACATACTCTACTATTTCTCTTTTCATACTAGGCCACCAGTACGATCTTTTTAATGTTCTGTACATCTTTGTACTACCCGGATGCATAGCATAGGCCGAACTATGTGCCTCTTTTAGAATAGCTTGTTTAAATGCTAAGTTCTTAGGTACACATACCCTATCCTCTTTTAATAGCACTTTGTCTGCTCTTAATTGGTAGTCCGTCCTTAAACCTTTACTTACTTCTTCAGCTAACTTCTGAAGATCGGAATCCTTTAATTGTTCACGTAGAATATATTCTATGAGAGTAGGACGCACTTGAAATGAAGCTAGTAACCCTCCTGTTTGACCGATTGATAATGCTGCCCTAGCATTATAAAACTCATGAATCAATGTACCCTTCACTGAATTGATACAATCTCTAGCTGATCCGGTTTTTTGACTTAGAGCATCAGCTACCACATTTTCTTTACCTGGGTGATAGTCAATTGTACAGTCATAATCTTTGATCAACTTGAGCCATCTTCTCTGTCTCAAGTTCAGTTCCTTCTGATCAAAGATATACTTCAGACTCTTATGATCCGTGAATATATGAAAACATTCACCAAACAGGTAATGTCTCCACAACTTTAGAGCTAACACAACTATTGCTAACTCTAAATTGTGTGTAGGGAAGTTACATTCATGCTTCTTTAACTATCGAGAAGCATAAGTTACTACCTTTCCCTCCTATATCAGCGCACATCCTAACCCTTATCGGGATGCATCACAATAGACCTCAAACTCTTTATCTGGTGTAGGTAGAGTTAATATTGGTGCTGACACTAACCTTTGTTTCAATACCTGAAAACTATGCTCGCATTCTGGCGACCACTCAAACTTCACATCTTTTCTAGTCGGGTTTGTCAATGTAAGAGCTATCTTAGAAAAGCCCTCCACGAATCTCCTATAATAACCTGCTAAACCTAGAAAACTGCGTACTTCGGTTACATTCAGAGGTCGTTCCCAATTAACTATTGCTTCTATCTTTTGGGAATCAACGCTAACCCCATCAGCTGAAATTATATGCCCAAGGAATACGACTTGATTTAACCAAAAATCGCATTTACTAAATTTCGCATATAACTCCTTTTCCCTTAGAATTTGTAACACCGTCCTCAGATGTTCTTTGTGGTTCTCCGCACTACTAGAATGTACGAGTATGTCGTCTATGAATATTATAAAAAACTGATCCAGATAGGAATGAAATATCCTATTCATCAAGGCCATAAATACCATAGGAGCATTTGTCAATCCAAACGGCATTACTAGGAACTCAAAATATCTATATCTAGTTCTGAATGCAGTCTTTGGAACATCTGTGCCTTTCACCTTCAACTGGTGATAGCCTGATCTCAAATCTATCTTAGAGAATACCATGGCCCCCTTTAACTGATCGAAGAGATCATCTATACGAGGAAATGGGTACTTATTTTTAATGGTCACTTTATTCAACTGTCTATAGTCTATGCATAATCTAAGAGTACCATCTTTCTTCTAAACAAACAAGACTGGCGCTCCCCAAGGCGACACACTGGGTCTAATGTAGCCCTTATCTACAAGTTCCTGTAACTGAACTTTTAACTCCTTCAGTTCTGTTGGTGCCATCCTATATGGTGCTTAGGATATAGGTGTTGTGCTCGGAACTAAATCAATAGTGAACTCTATTTCCCTATCAGGTGGTAAGCCTGGTAACTCTTCAGGGAACACATCTAAAAATTCTTGTACCATAGGTACATCATCAAGTTTCAGTTTCTTATCCTGTGAAACTGCTACATAGGCTAAACAGGCTTTACATCCTTTACTCAACAACTTCCTAGCCTTCACGGCTGATATTAAACTTCCTGGAAGTATTCTTTTACTTCCCACCAGGGTTATTTCTTTTTCACCTAGTTTCCTAAACACTATTTCTCTCTTAAAACATTCCATAGTGGCATAGTGTTTACTTAGGAAATCCATACCTAGGATAACATCAAACTCTAGTAATTCTAATGGAATCAAGTCAACCCAAAAACTCCAATTTCCAAGAGTTACTTCACAATTCCTGTAATACTCATGTACAACTAGAGTATCTTCTACAGGCGTAGAGATAAAAAAAATCCTCATTCATATGCTCAGGCACTCTATCTATATGTAATGCACACATGCTAGATATGAATGAGTGCATAACACCAAGATCAAATAATGCATAAGCGGATTGATTACATAAAGTTATCGTACCAGTTACGACATCTAGAGCCTCTTCCGCTTCCTAGTGTGTCATAACGTATACTCTACCTTGCTACTGCTGCTGTTGCTGTTGGGGTCGTCCAGCTACCCTTTTCTACTTAGCTACACCGGATCCCTCACCTCTAGTTCCGGTCGTTCTAGGTTGGTTTACAGTTTGGGTAACTCCTCTTTGCTCATTCTATGCTCCATGACCTAGCTGAGGACAATCTCTCTTGAAATGCCCAGCTTGTCTGCACT
>NC_052351.1:18951379-19238865 GCF_009727055.1 Benincasa hispida
AAAGGCGTGACTGCAGCAGTTACCAACCCTTGGGCTGACACTTACTGCCTAATAACTCTTGCGAAATAACTCTGATACCAATTATAATTCATATGCAATGGGACGTCTTTAGGCTCACAATTTATTAACTTAGAAACATAATATTTTTAGAGTCATTACAATACTAGATTTACAAGTCCTAAAACCCACAAACCCTAATCCCTATATGAACAATAGTAACATGTGTACAATATTAATAGTAACCACCTACCAAATAGTTACAAGTCCTTTGGTCCTTTAGTGGCAGAGCAGACGTAGAGCTATCTTCAGAGGATTTGACCGCTATCTGTGGGGGGGAGGAAACAAAACAATTGAAAATGGGGTGAGCTTACGCCCAGTGAGTAACCGAGAAAACATAGTAAATTCTCATGCATGATTTCAGTAATGAATTTTTAACTGAAACATATACTTTTACAGTACTTGTACTACAGCTTAAACATTTTCCAAGCGTAAAACATATAAAGTTGTTTTAATCATAAAACAGTAAAATCATTTCCTAATCTAACGTACCCTACTGTGGGTAAAACAATCCCAACACCAACTACTAGTCTAGAGAGAACTATTTTGCCCAATCTCTGACTTTATTCACCTGTGGCCACACTAAGTACCCTCACACATTAGGTACTTCTACTCAGATACCTTCTCAATGTCCTTCAGTATCGAGCTATTAGGATACCTTCTCAAACGTCCTTCAGTATCCCGTTGGCTTGGTACCTTCTCAAACGTCCTTCAGTACCAATAGATACCTTCTCAAATGTCCTTCAGTATCTAGTTGAGTGGATACCTTCTCAAATGTCCTTCGGTATCGCATTTTAGTAAAACTAGTCATAAACGACTTTTCTCTTTAAAGCATGTAAAGTATAACATATATAAAACATGACTTTAAAGATGTTAACGCATGTTGGATCAAATCAACACATATAAATAGTTTTTCAACAATTTCTCACACATGCATGCGTTTAAAATATAATTCACAACTTGCTTGGAAATCACTTCATAAGACTAATAGGCATGAGAATATTCTTTAAAACATGCTTTCTATAACACGTTGTAATAAAAAATTTTAAGCAAAATGTTTTAGTCAAAACATTTTAGCCACTCACCTTGACTTTCTAGGAGCTTTTCACTCTAGTGGCTCCTTAGGCTCCTTTTCACCCCTAGAATCCAAATTTAAATTACAGCTTAGATTACTCATAGTTATGAACCTTATTTTGAAATACTTTCTTCTACAAACTTATTCTAAACTGTCTCAAGAAGCTTATCCTAAACTTTCAGCTTAGAAATTCTCGTGGTTTGGCCGGACTCATAGAATATTCAAGACTGGCTTAGACTGATCCGATTATTTGACCCTTCTGCCTTCTTTTCAATCTCCAGCCCGGTTCCTTTGTGTTTTTTCCTCCGGAAGCCCCACTTGAAATCACTCATCTAAAGTTTGGAATCACTTCCAGAGCTTTCAGATGGCTTTGTAATCACTCCAAACGTACGAGTATTGGGAGATCTTCTCGTCTAAAGTTGATGCATTCTCCTCAACCCTCATTACTCTCCCTCTCTTTTACGAAATTGCTGATTTTGTGATTTGAAAATGAAGTTACAAAGGCTCTATTTATAGGCGTCCAAATTTCCCCTGCTGTTGACACCACCTACTTAGTTGCATGGCCAAGTTTTTACCTCTCCCCTTATCAACGCATGCTTACATCTTCTTGGCCCAAAATTTCTTCTTCATATGCGTCCACCACAATTCCTTAGCCCTTAAGAATTTCTCCCAAGAAAACACATGGTTTGGCTGACATTTGCCCTTGTGACCTCACCCTCCGTATGTGTTCAACTTAGGGTTTTCAACGTATAATCCACAATAACGCAGCCAAATTCAATGCATAGATATTTGCCCGGTCGTTCGATGCATAGGTGAGACCCTTCGACGTTTGCGTGGGCGAGGCATTCGAAAACAGCAGTGGTGCTGCATGCACAGGCTACTCTCGCTCTCTCTCACTTTCTCGTTGATCTCGCTCTCTCCCACTTTCTCACTCAAAATCTCGCTCTCTAATCTCGGTCTCTCCCACTTTCTCACTCTCTCCAATCTCATTCTCTCCCACTTTCTCGCTCAAAACCTTGCTCTCAATGATCTCGCTGGTCTCGATCTTAATGATCTCGCTCTCAACGATCTCACTGATCTCACTCTCAACGATCTTGCTCTTAACTACTGTGAACATTATTTGTCTCCATACAATGTCTACACGATTGTGCCACTAGTTAATTGCCTTCCAGTGTTTTGTGCACAACACGCATTTCACATAAATTTTCCATACTTAGCCAATTTTTTCCAAATTTCCCCAAACTCAATTTCCATATTTTTCTTTTCAAATTCCTCATTCCTTCTTCACCACTCCATACTAGCTTTCTCATCAACCTACTTATTATACAAATTTCATTACAATTTTACCAATTAAAGCTCAACTTAAATTATTCAAGGAAAATCTACTTAACACTTAGAGATTTCCTTCCCTTTAACATAGGATTTAACTTTCACTTAGTTAATTCATTTTATCACTTGCTTAAGTAAGGAAAATAGAAATCCGGATTTTACAGATATACTCCGCAGGTGACCCTCAAACACCTTAGCCATAAGGGCCTTCATAAATGGATTAGCAACGTTGTGCACTAAAGCTATTTGCATGACGATCACGTCCCCTCGATGCAAAATCTCTCGAATGAGATGATACTTCTGCTTTATATGCTTCCCGCATTTGTGACTCCTAGGCTCTCGAAAATTAGTCACAGCACCACTATTATCACAATAAAGAGTGAAGGGCTTTGACATGTCTGGGACCACTTCTAAATTAATCAGGAACTTCCTGAGCCACACAACTTCCTTGGCAGCTTCACAAGCTGCTACATACTCAGCCTTCATAGTGAAGTCAGCAATGCACCCTTACTTACTGCTTCTCCAGACTACAGCCCCTTTATTAAGAGCGAACACTAATCCTAAATGGATTTCCTAGAATCCTTATCATTCTGGAAATTAGAGTTTGTGTATCCTGTAAAGATCAAATCCTTGAACCATACACGAGCATGTAGTCCCTCGTTCTCCAAAGATACTTAAGGATATTTTTAAGAGCGGTTCAGTGATCAAATCCTAGATTAGACTAATATCTACTGACTATCCCAACTGCATAGTAGATGTCAGGTCTAGTACATAACATCGCATACATCAAGCTACCAACAGTCGATGCATAAGGATCTATCTCATTTCTTCAACCTCTTGAGGTGTCTTAGGACATTATTCCTTAGAAAAAAAATAACTTCATGCCAGAAAGGGAGCAAACCTCTCTTGGAGTTCTGCATCGAAAACTTGACGAGCATCTTGTCAATGTATGATGCCTAAGATAGAGCCAGCGTTTTGTTCTTTCGATCTCTAAAGATCTGAATGCCCAGAACAAACTGCACCTCTCCCAAATATTTCATTTGGAATTGGGTTGCTACTAATTTTTAATTTCATTCAGTAGACCTAGATCATTCTCAATGAGTAGGATATCATCTACATACAGCACAAGAAAAGCTACTGAACTTTTGATAATTTTCTTGTAAACACAAGGCTCATCAACATTCTGATCAAAGCCATAAGATTTTATCGTAGTATCAAATCTTATATTTCAGATCAAGAAGCTTGTTTCAATCCATAAATTGACCGATTAAGCTTGCAAACTTTTTGCTCTTGACCTTGGGTTATGAATCCCTCAGGTTACTCATGGATTTAATATTTAAATCATATTTAAATATTAACCAATTCTCCAATTTTGTTTAATTCCAAAATTAAACGTGTCATTATATCACATATAATTACTAATTCCCTTAATTTTTATTCGAACGATTCAAATTAACTTATCACGCTATTCTAACGCTTATCTGTTTGTGAGCTAGTAGGGACCTAATGGACCTACAGATCATGGGCTCCAACGATTAGAGATTAATTGGTTAAACTCTTTACACTGAATTAACCCTCATTCGTTAACTACCGAGTCACTCCACTAAAGCCCATAGTTGCACTTCCCTTACTGTAGATATATTATGTCCACTCGATAGAATCATGATTAGTAAGTTAACCCTTCCTAGGTTGTTCATAATAACAATTGGATCAAAAGGTTGTTTTATCCCCGAGATTACCTCTTGTTTCTTAAGTCCCACTGATCCTCTAATGAATAATTGGTTTATGATCCAATCATCAAACCGAGTCCCTCTCAGGCCAATTAGAGGGTGGGACTCCTTGTTCTAGACCTAGAGTCAGCACTTAAGGGAACAACCTCTCTACTATCCCTAAAAGCGGGTAGGAGTGAATTTCATCTTGCACCCTATGTCCCCAGCTATCTACCCGGTCTAACCCCTGAAATGGGAGGCTTATTGAGCCGACACTATTGAGTCAACCCTCACCTATGCAAATCTAAGGGTAATCCCAAATAAATAGGAGTCCATAGTTAGCTCAAGATTAAGGTCAAGTTACCTAGGCCATCGTTCTGAAATAGTCAGTCTTAAATAGTAAATAGGTTATAAAGTAAGAGTGACTTATTTCTTGGTCTGATCTTGTGCAAATTCATTGCACAGGACGCCCCCACTTCTCATGTCACTACATGTATGAATCAGGATCACTTCGTCTGTAGCACTTTACAACTCCTTGTAATAACTACAGAGTGGGCTGCATCCTATAATGTTACCAGAATAAAGCACCAAACCTTATTCATATACTATAGATCATTTAGACTATTTACTCGAACCTGATCCACTCTTATGTCTCCACATAAAATTTAAGTACTCATGTAATAATCAAGGATCTTTTAAATTATTGGATTTATTTCTAAAACAAAATAAGCAATTTATATATTCAATACAACTTTATTGATTTGCAGAATGAGTTTATTGTTACAAACCATGAGTTTTAGGATATAGAACCCAACACGTAGACCATTCATTAGGGCAACAGGTGAGAAAGTCTCCTCATGTCCAATAGGGTTCAATTTCTCCTTTTTGATACACCATTCTGTTGAGGTGTACCAGGTGCTAAAAGTTGGAATACAATTCCATGTTCTATCAAATAGTCTTGGAATTTCAGATCCATATACTCTCCACCTCAATTAGATTGAAATGTTTTAATTGTTTTATTTAATGCATTTTCAACTTCAGCCTTGTACTCCTTGAACTTTTCAAGGGCTTCAGACTTATGCTGCATTAAATAAACTTACTCATATCTTGAATAATCATCAGTAAAAGTGACGAAATATTCAAACACTCCTCTTGCCTTAACATTCATTGGACCACAAAGGTTTGAATGTACAAGCTCTAAGGGTTCTTTGGCTCTGTGACCTTTTCTAGTAAAAGATCTTTTAGTCAATTTGCCTTCAAGGCATGACTCACATATAGGTAAAAAAATTTCTTTTAACTCACTTAGAAGTCCATTCTTAACCAATTTCTCAATCCTACTGAGATTTATGTGTCATAATCTTAGGTGCCAAAGATGGATATTTTCTTTAGGAGAAAATTTTTGTCTTTTATTATGAGTTATAGTAGTTTTAAAAAATTCAATATTTAGGAGAGTTTTAGTTGCTAACGGTCTTAATACATAAAGATTATCTTCTAGCTTAGCAGAACAAAGTTACCATTCTTAGAAATAAACACTTTATTCAAAGAAAAATATATAGAGTAGATTTGTTCAATAAAAACACTTCACAAAAATTAAGTTCCTCTTTAAATCAGGAACTACACATACCTTTTTCAACCAAATATAATTTTTCTGTAAAGTAAGCTAGAGTCCTCCCACTGCCCTCGACTCTCATAAAACAAAGACTTAGTTTCAAAGGTCAAACCTCTGTAGAAATTTTTAGAGGATGAGGAAACATTTGCCTCACCCTTTTGTTCCTTGACTTTCATCAAGGATTGAAAAGTCTGTAGTTCGTTGAGCAAGGCGGTCAGGTTGTAGTCAATCTTGTTCATAACAACATTGCTACAGAACTATGAAACTTTCAGGTAAAGTTTCCAAGATGAAACTAACCTGACTGGCCTCATCAATGACAGACTTGTTCATCTCAGCCACATTAAAGTGGACCATCATGTTCAGAACGTGTTCTTAATTAGAGACCCCCTCTTGCATACGGGTATTGAAAATGAATTGAAGAGTGTCATGTCTGAGCTAAGCAGACGGTTGTCCGAACATTCCCCGCTAGGACTCCATTATCTCACGGGCAGTGAGCATGGGCTCATGCTATATGCTCGGGGCTTTTCATTTGACCGTACCCATCATTCGTATGCCTCCTAAACATTTCGAGCGGTATTTGGAGTTGGGACTAGAGGACATTCCTCCACCAAGACAAATATTAAGTCATCGATGATCAGAACTATATTGATTGTGTTTTTCCATGTGATGTAATTATTGCCAGTTAATTTTTTGGCGGTGAGCATATTTAGAGTCGCAGAAGTCATATTGAAAAAGTGTTGAAACATACAATTCATTTATATTAGTAATCTATGCATTACCCATTTTGAAAAACCAATCAAATTTAGCAAAATAATTAATGCACCTTATGTGACATCTATTTTGCAATGATGTTTAAGTGAGGTAGGGTAAAAGCCACCGTAGGGTGATCAAGTACTCCTTCACTGAAATGAGACCATCTCAACGAATATATAGAACAACTTTTTGTTCCTTTAAATATTAATCATCATTGTTCGGTCCAGAAATTGCTAAGTAGCTTAACATTTTCTTGTAAGTGTAACCCCTCATTTTAGATTCTAGAGTTCCGCCCTAATGAACCAACCGTAGGGAAAACCAATTGGGGCAAAAACTAAAGCAACTCTATCCATTTCTGGAGTTTGAGTAAATAGTCATGCAAATGTCATCCGTAAGGGAACACAAGCAAAGGTGCCCCGAAGCTGAGTATGAAAACTTTCTACAAACTAATCAGAGAGACCATGGGATGTGTTGACACACGCCCCGCTCCCACTTACTATAAACACTCTCTCCATTCACCTTGGTATTGACCTATACAAACACCACCTATAGGGGGACACAAGCAAAGGTGTCTCGAGGCTGAGTATAGGTCTCATGATGTGAACTATGAGTGGGAAACTTGAAAAGAACAATGAAGTATCATAAACCCCATTTTTAACTTAGGAAAAATACGACTACTTATTTTTACTAAGTGATTGTTTAAGTTTGCCCAAAAGTAACACTTACTTTGTATAGTTAAATTTTTTTTATTAATGTTCATTAAAAATTTTAATAAACTTTAATCGGCAATTGCGTGCTTGTAGCAAATCTATCTAATTCACCTTCTAGGTCAGTTCCCAGGTATGGGTGTTTTGTTTCCGTCAGCTTAAATACCCTAGCCTAGACAATACTAGCCTTAGAAAAAGGTTCCTTATAGATACATTTGCTACAATTTTAATCTTTTGTTAAAACCAATTAATCCTATTAAACTGATTAAAAAGATTAAACTAACTTCTAATAATATTAGAAATATTGTAAACTTAGGTCTATGTGAATCATATTTTAAACTAATTTAAAGAATGACTTTAACCTAAGTTTGCTTGCAATTATTTATTGTTGATTTTAATTTCTAATTTCATTTAATTGTAACAATTATAAAATGAAATGAAAAAAAACTAAAATCATACATTGCATAAAATGACAGTAGCCTTTTTTGTGTCGTTTAATTCCCGAAAAGGACTACTGATTAAAAGAAAATTTTGTATAATACCGAACTACTCCTATTACTACTGAAACGTAGCAACAGTGGTATGTCTGATTGATCCATAGGGAAGAACGATTTGTCTTGTTAAGTTAATTTCCTAACTAGAGCGGTGAATAGGGGGTTTTGGTGTGGAAGAGATAAAACATATGAAATTAAAATAAAAAGGTAATGTAATGTAGAATAGGAGTCTATTTAATTTATAGAGCAAAAGAGAGAATCCTATGTAATTTCTATCATCAAAATCGAAATTAAACTAATGTTCAATTCTATGCATGCACGGCTACCAAACGTCGACATTCAATTAAATCGAAATCAATCAAACGTCCTAATTATTAATTAAGGTCGAAAATACCATGCTCTAATTAAACTATATGCTTTCAATTCTACTAGGTTCTTAGCGATCATATAGAATTAGAAAAACATATGCATTAAGAATAAGGATTCAATCGCGTCGATTAAAAGTAAAAAAAAAAAAAAATCCATATTTAATTAACCAATTTATTCTTGAATCTGGATTAAACATGCAATGTCAAAATTCAAGAACAACCTATAAATCTCAAGCATACACATTCAACCATTGCTACCGGGTAAAATCAAGCATAGACGAACTATGAGGAAACATGCAAGCTCGGATTTAACTAGCGGAGATATGCAATCATGATTGGGTTGTCAGTCCAACACACAAATGCAAATTTAAATTCATCAAGATTCAAAGAAAAACATAGAATTAAAGAATGTCACAATTTAATTACAAAAAACTCAAGAAATTAAACATAGGGCTCTTGCTCAAACAAAATTATATAAAAGTTACCTCTTAATTCTGAGATACACATCCAATTCATCGATTACAACCCAAAACAAAAAGAAAAACTAACCTAAAGACACTAAATTTTGAAGGGAAAGGAAGAAGAATGAAGGTTAACTTTGACCACCATCAAATTCAGCCCCATAATTTAGCATATTTTGACCTAAAGATGAAGGGTGGTATTTGTAGAAATCATCGCAGCGTCGCAACGCTAGACACAGCATTGCAATGCTCGACAAATAAAGCAACTAGAATCGGGAAAACGTTGAAATGTCGGCATTGCTTCCAACTCAGAGCGTTGAAATGCTCCCCTGCACATTAGGCTACTTCCTTTCAGCGTTAGGCGAGCATCGGAGTTTCGTATAAGGTGAGCGTTGTCACGCTGAAGTAGGGGAATTTTGGTCTTTTTTACTCATTTGAAGCCCAAATGCTCAAATCACCTTCAAAATACTTCAAATTAACCTCATTCTTCACTAAATCGCTAATTCTACCTCTTGATTACTCGGTACCTAGTAGGAAAATAAACGCATAAAATCCAACAACAAGCCCGAATTAAGCTAGGAATAATAGCTCTTTTTGAAAGTTATCAGTAAAATTATAACATTTATAAAATTACCTAAAGTAGTGCCATGCTTCATGCAATCTCAAATTTAAATTTCATTACTTAATCATACATAACGATTATATACTAAAGTAATGAAATTTTTATAACATACACACATCCATACATCCAAACTATATATTATAACCCTTATAATATAAATGATGCATGGCTATGTTATTAATGCATGTAAACATATATTATAACATTTATAAGATTTTATGCATGAGCATGTTATAAAATTAAATCATGAAAAATATATTATAACATTTATAATATTTATGATCATGAAATAATGCATAACCTTGGTGGGATTTTTCTATATGACATACATTATGACATATATAAGGAAAATAAATCATACATCCAATCCATAATTTAAAATTAAATAAACAACACATTAATGGATCGGGATTGATTTTCAAAATGATTAACTAAATTAATATAACTTTTATATTGATTTAATTAATTAAAACCTAAAATATTACAGAAAATAATGAAAACCCCACTGCAAACTATATAATAAAAAAAAAACAAAAAAAACAAAAAAAAAGCTCCAAAAATGGCCCCATCTCTTCTAGATTTTTGTCGAAATAGCCACGAACGACCCGAACTTATCAAACTACTTACTCGATTTCATAATACGCCAAAAAACAATGGCCCCTTACAAACCAACTATAAAAATAAAGTGGTAAATAGAAAATCAATCCCGAAAACATCCAATATGTGGAAAAAAAAACCACATTCATCAACATAAATGTAGAATTTAAATAGCTGACCATAAACTATGTAATTTAATTCCAAAAAATTGAAAAATTGGGAACCAAAAACCTGACTCTGATACCAATTGAAGGACTGTAAAGTCCGAAGCGGAAGCGAGGATCAATCCCAATTTTCAATTTCACAGTAAATTAAAAAACAAAAACATAAAAATATGCATTCTAACAAAATTTTACTACAAGCTAAAAAATAAATACGTAGAAGGAAATAGGGTTCAAAGATACACATATCCTTGAAGCCAAAAAATCATCAAGAATTCCTCCCAACGAACGATCACGAACAAAAAAAAAAAAAAAAAAGAATTCCTCCGAAAGGAAATAGGTATGAGAATTCATAAGAGTTTGTGGGCTTTAATGATTTTGGGAGAGGAAAAGATTTTGACTGAGAAGACAATTTTTTTTTTTTTCACACAGAGACATTCTATGTTGATTTTTACGAAGAAGAAGATCTTCTAAAACCACCTCCACTCACCACAATAGATTGAAAGAGGTCTGCACTTTATTATTTTCTTTAAAAATAAATATTTTAAATTTAATAAATAAATAAAATTATATATATATATATATAATAATCAACTTATTATATATATAACTTGTTATATCAAATATAACATATAACCTATAATTCATATTATATCAAATACAATATAACCCATAATTTTAAAACTCTCAGACATTTAATATAAATCAAATTTATATTAAATTAATTATATGAGTCTAATCCATATAGTTAGTATCTGAATCATATTCAGATATTTATTTTTTCTCATAATAAACTTTATATTATAATGTATTAAATATTTTATATTATAATGTATCAAATAGATTATATTAATTATATCACATATAATTTATTTAAGTTAATTATGTCATATATAATTAATCTCTCAATTAATTTAAACAATTCAATTAGTCCAAAATTAATTCTCGATATTCCTAGTTGAGCTACAGAGGACTTGTAGATTGAAGCTCCAATGGTACTTGGATAATTAATTAAACTTTTTTAATTAAATTACCCAACTTTCATTAACTGTCGGTCACTCCACTAAAGACCGACAGTTGTACTCTTCGCACTACAGATATATTTCTGTGTTCATTAGATATAACCAGTCAATAGTGAGATGACCCTTCAGAAATTGCTCGTAAGTACAATTGGGCCAAAATTACCGTTTTATCGTTGTAGTTACATCTAACTCCTTAAGTATCACTAATCTCTCTAATGAACAATAAGTGTAGTCCAACTATGACCAAACCCCTCTTGGACCAAGATAGGGTGTGGCGCCATATTGTTTAAGCCTTGGAATCAGCCTTAGGAGAGCAATTTATCTACTTACCCCAACATTAGAAAAGAAGTAAATTTCATCTTGTGTACTTGTGTTCCCAACTCCCCAATCAGACGAATCCCCAAAATGATAAGCATATTGAATCGGCGAACTGACCACTCTCACCCATGCAAATCAAAGGACCGCCTTCATAGGTAAGAGTTCACAACTCACTCAGGATTCAGGTCATATTATCTATGGTCATCCTAGTGAAATGTAAGTCTCTACTATTAATTGTGTTATATAATGAAACTATTCATGCCGTGGTTCGGTCTTATACAAACCCTTTTGTATAGAATACTCTCACTCACATGTCTTTACATGAATGATCAGGATCAAAGCATTTGTAAAACTTTACAACAATTGTAACATTTACAAAGTGGGTCGTATTCATAATGTCACCATGATAAGGTACCCAGCCTTATCCATCTACTATAGACCACTCAGGTTATCACTTAAACACAATCCACCTGTATATCTCTACATACATGTTTAAGTTACAAAAGATAATCTTAGATGTTTGTTTATTGGTTTTGTGGGTAAATGCTACTAAATATCGAATAAAATACCTCAGATTTTATTAAATAAATAAATTGTTTGTACAATACAATTAAAAACTACAGGATCCACGAGATTTAAGGCATCAACCCCAATAGATGGGATATCTAAGGGAACTACTGAAGGTACGATTCCCGTTGAACCTATATGCTTTTTACAATTTTGTATGTTTGCTTACAGTTTCTTTAATGCGCCTGCAGGGAAAAGATGTTGCGCATTATGATGATGTCGATGTAGAATCCGAAACAAATTTATGTCATATTGTGATGAGGATGTTAGTGACCCATCTGGAGCTAGGGGGATATTGCATGGATCCCTGTGGAGGAGGAGCTAAAGGAGCAAAGGATAACTCAGTTGTCCTTGCTCTCCAAATCATTTCTAACATCATTAAGGATATTCAAAGTCCCCAGGAACTGACACTCGAAGGATAGAAGATGATTATAGTTGACTCACAGAACGTTAGTGTCATGAAGACTGTGCCTTTAGGCGTTGGTGGCACAGGTAAGGATGAGTTTAATGAACTGAAGGTACGTGAAACTCGATAAATCAAATTACTCTCTCACAAATTCATTTTTCAGCTAATTTATGTTGTTATTAAAATAGGAATCATATGTTCATCCTAACGACATGGTGAAACAGATGAAGATTACCAGCTCAGTCATTGTACCTAGTCCACATAAATAAAGCCCGAGAACAAAACGTAGACATAAGGCATATAGTACATCAGTTACTGAGACCCAACTAGTTAGTACTCTACATTTTACATACACTATTATATTAAGTTTATTCATTTCAGTCAATTTGGTTTTAATTCAGGCGGCATAACTGATGGATGATGAGGATGGGGATAAAAAGAGGTAGATATCCAGTTGCAAGGGTAAGACATCCATAACTTCAGTTACCGAAGTTGTTCAGATTAGTATTTTATGATGTTGATGTATGCTTCCGAATGTCGTACTACTTCCTAATAGTTATTTGGCAAGATACATCCATGAGAACACAAGATCGTTCGAAAATAGACAAGGAATACCAAAAGTACCTCGGGGCTTGGGAGGAAGAGTGGGAAGCTAATCAATTGAAGGTGAAACAGGAGGCCGTTGAGATACTGGATGACCCAATTTTAGTTCTTGTACCTATTCTAGTTATGTCGCATGTTTCGGTGGCGTCGCAGAGAGGTCAATCTGGATTGGTCCGTACACGTCAGGTTCCATGGAAACTATCATCACCATATAAAGCCCTTGAACCTCAACCAAACAAGGGTAAGGGGAAACAGAAAGGATATAACCGAGTGGTCCCAATTCCTAACCGAGTGGTCCCAATTCCAAAATAGAGTGAGAAGTACATGATAGAGTGGGAAATCGTCCACAAATAACATCGTCAAACTTGTGGTGATAGTGTGTATTGTCTAAGAAAGGGAATGACTGGTGGAAATCCCTAATTCGTCCGGGTCAATAGTTGGATGACAAAGTAACCATCTTAACTTTTTCCTTATTTACTTATTATTTTTGTTTTCTTTTTTGTTTTAGGATAGTCTTTATTAATATAGATTTTAACCTCCACATGCAGACTACAGATCTCTTGTTCATACTCTTACGAAACAAAATATTGAGTGAAAAGTCTCCGGCCTAGGGTATTCATTCGTTCACAACAATTGATAGAGTAGTTACTGTAAGTTATCGTCATTTAAGTATAATAGTTTATCTACGACATTTTTTATGTTCATTGTAACTAATTTTGTTGATAGAACTTCTTCCGTCATCCACAAACACTATACTCTAAGTGGAAAAAATCACAATGCACCACGACATATGACTGGGATATAGCAAGCACAGTACTGAAGTATGTTCAAGACAAACTAACTGACTACAATATTTTGTGGTCCACGGTTGATGCCATATGCATGCCTTACAACATATCTGACGTACACTAGATCCTGATCAAGGTAGACATGGTGCAAGGAAGGTTAGTTGTTTGGGATTCATACAAGAAAATATGTACTCTACCAGAGCTGGAGTATCATTTAATGGTCATTTTGACGGTTGTACCCACGTTACTTCATAGAGCAGGTGTGATGTTGGTTTGCCTTAAACTACCACTAATTCCTTGGGAAGTGGAGGGAATTGAGGATGCACCGTAGCATTCAGTTAGTGGAAATTGTGGTATATTTTTTGCTAAGACTTTTGAGTATGTTGTAACTGGGTCTAATATGTCCACGTTGACCCAATCAGATATGGATTTCTTTCGACGTCAATTTGCTATAAAAATATACATGAACAAAGCCATTTATTAGTACATTTGTTTATCTTCAACAGTGTTTGTTTTCTATTTAATATTTGTTTTCTATTTAATATTAATACTTTGCTTGAGATAATTAAATAGTACACATCACATTAGTTTGATTACATGATTTTACACCGTAGATAACATAAATAAAATGGATTCATATCATTGTTAATGGTTGTTGGCATGTTACTTGATTGTGGCCACGCTTACCGCACCTAGTACAATTATGAATCTAAGTGACCTATCGTGCAAACGGTATTCTTATCTCCAGACGACGGCCAACTTGAGCAACACGCATCATGAAAGGATACGCGAGTACCAATTGCGGAAAAAGATCACGTCCTAATTTTAATTTTACATAATGCACAAAGAAAATATGTGACAGAAACAAAATATACATGATCAATTAAGCATACATATATAATATATATATTATATATATATATATATATTTAAAGAAGTAAAGATTCGAAAAACATACCCTTGAAGACTAGTCTCTTCGAGTTTGTGGGCTCTTTGAGTAATTTGGAGAGGGAATGATTTTGTTTGAGAGAAAAACAACTTTCCAAAACCTTCAACAACTTCAAATTTTTCAACACCTTACAACTCCAACACATTTTGGAGTATTTATAATAGTGCAAGTGGAAGATGAAAGAACCTTTCTTTCATCTTTCAAATAATAATGATAATGAGAGAATTTATTGAAGAAAATAAAAGTTTATAAGCTATTTGAAGAAAATAAAAGGTTTATGTAATTAGAAATATATATAATTAATAAAACTAATTTCATTTAATTAATATGTACTTTAATTAACACGTATTTATGTAATTAAAAAATATACATGTAATTAAATAAAACTAATTTTTATTTAATTTATATATATACTTAAATTTAATATTATAAAAATAATTCTCTCAATTATTAAATATGAATGAAATTCATATTAAGTTTGATATTTTCTCTCAAATTATATCTCATATAATTTTATATAAATAATTTTTTTTATTAATTTGAACAATTCACATTAATTTGAATTAATTTGATTCTCATTTTTATCCCAATTAAGCTAACAAGAGGATCTTATGGACTTATAGTTTGAAGCACCAATAGTACTTGATTAATTAATCAAACTCTTTGATTAAATTAATCAACTTCCATTAACTGTTAGTCACTCTACAAAAGACTGATAGTTGCACTCTTCACACTAATATAATTTTGTGTTCATTAGATATAACCAATCAACGACGCATTGACCCTTCATAAATTTCTCGTAAGTACAACTGGGTCAAAATTACTATTTTGCCCTTATAGTTACATCTAACTTCTTAAGTATCAATGATCCCTCTAATGAACAATAAGTCATAGTCCAACTATGACTAAAGCCCTCTTGAGCTAGGAGAGGGTGTGGCGCCACATTGTTCAAGCCCCGGAATCAGCTCTCAATGGAGCAATTTATCTACAGTCTCTAACTATAGAGAATGAGTGAATTCCTTCTTGTGTAGTTGTGTTCTCAGATCTCTAATCAGACGAATTCCCAAAATGCTAGGTATATTGAGTCGGTGAAACTGGTCACTCTCACCCATACAAATCAAAGAATCGTCTTCATTGACAGGAGTTCAAAACTCATTCAGGATTCAGGTTAAGTCACCTATGGTTATTCTGATGAAATGCAAGTCTCACCTGTCGATGGTGTTATGTAGAAAGACTATACATTTCATGCTCCAGTCTTATACAAACTCTTTGCATAGTAGTCATTTGATCCTTTAGTGAGATAGTGAGATGGTTATTCTGATGAAATACAAGTCTCACCTATCGTTTGACAACTCGATATGTAGGTTCTCTGCCAATGAAACCAGACTTGCAACAGACCCTTTAGTGATTAATAAATTTAGTTATTGGCAATGTTTTAGTATCCTTCAATGTAACGTTCAAACTCTCAATCGCATTAGTAGTCATCTGATCGAAACTTCATCCACATTGAAATGCCTTGGCTCACATTTCACATCCAATTTCCTCCAAGTATTGAGCCATTCCTTTGATTGGGATAATTTTGGCCCAATGTACTTCAAAAGTAGTCTCATAGGGTGATTTTGCAGCTAGGAAGAAATCAAGGAGGGGAGTTTTTTCGCAAAATGCTTAAGTAGGTTTAGACTTATATGATGAATGCAGAAAAAATGGAAGGCAGAAGGAAATACATTACTGACTGCCTTGCCAATGCTTGCTTTATGATCTGATACAATGACAATTTCAAATATAGCCCCAACCGCCTCCTTAACCTGCTCAAAAAACCATGTCCATGTCTCTTCCATTTCCCCATCCACAACGGCAAATGCAACTGGATATATTTTACCATTCCCATCCATAAAATTCGCACTTAACATGATACCCTTAAACTTACCACGTAAGTGTGTCCCGTCAACAACCAGAACACGTCTTATGTAGTTCAAAAAGCCTCGTACTAACAGACCTAAAGCCAAAAAGACGTACTTGAAGTACCTATCATCCTGAAGCTTCAATTTGTAAAGAAAGTCGAGATTTTTTATCTTCAAAGCTTCCCCATAAGCATGTAATTGGTCGACAGACTCCTCGAGCCTACCTCGGACCATTACTAACCCTCTTTTCTAGACCGCCAAACTTTCGTATAACTAATATTGACACCATATCCTTCCTACATATCCTATATAATGCCTTTCGGCCAATACGTCCTACTAACATTCTTGAACTTGGACTTAATCATATGACCAATTAACTTGCTTTTAGCTTGACAATGGTCATGATCCATTAATTTTTGTGAGCATGTATGGATATCTTAATACCTTGTTATTTTGAACAACTCCAAATCCTTAAGCTTTCGAGCCTGAATCTTTCAATAACAAGCATCATGTCTACACTTAACAACCAGTAGTGATTTCATGGATTTATTAACCCTATGTTCAAAATTCTGGCATATAATGAAGAGGGACAATGCGAATGAAAGTTCTTCCTTTGAGAGATATATCTGCCTTACCTTAATATCAATGTCCTCGCTCTCAAACATCTGACCTGACACAATCATTGCCACTTCAGGACATGCACTTGAAGATTTCGCATGAGTTTTTCCTAAGTACAAGTTGGTATCTTTACATTGACAGTTAGCACACCCACCCTTCATTTGAATGTCCCTGTCATTCTCTTCAGTCATCATCAGACTCATTGGACTTATCATCCAATTCCTCTGGTAATTTCTATTGTAGTCTGGATCATCTTTAACTATGTTCTCCTCTCCTACACCATGCTCAAAAATTCCTTCAACATGTATAGTTTCATTTTCTATCTCATTCTTCTCATTTACATTATGCCCAAACCCCCGTCTATACAAACATTATCCTCATTATTCGTACATTGAGGATGATGAATCATTATCCTCGGGATTGTATGGGTGAACAATGAAACTGTCATCTAATAGATTATATGGAGCAACATTGTTATCTAAAGGGGTTAGTGATGTAGCATAACCTGATGGATAATTTTGTTTGAAGGAAGGTTGTATAGGATAATAACGGGGGTGGATATTCTTAGGCTAAATTGTATGGAAATCTTGGTTGGTATGAGCAATTAGGGTTTTTTAAGTCATTTTTGCCATACATATGTTTGGACTTATTTGATAAATAGATAGAAGGTCTACATGCATCCTCACTATTTTAAAAATTAAAAGAAAAAAGAAAAAAGAAAAAAAACCTAAGTGTTTTATCATTTCGTATCAAATACATAGGAATCCTGGATCCAAAATTGTATAAACATCTTAGGATGAGATCATGATTGTTTGGGTCAATCCTACTTAGATTATACAACTCCAACAAGAAGTCCTGAAAGCAAATATCACCTCTTACGTCCAACCCCCTAGATTACCACCTCCGTATTCTCGTTCATCCTCATTCCAAATACCACATAGCAAATAAAAAACGAGGCATTCTACAAGTGAAGATATAACTTACTGGCCGAAAGAAAATGAATAAATAAATGTTAAAAAAAAACTTAGGAGAAAGTTGACTTAAATTGACCAAGTCAACTTTACGAGAGAGTTGACCTGGTCAACTTTACGAGTAAGTTGCCTCAGCCAACTTTACGAGACAGTTCGATTGGTTCAACTTGACGAGACAAAAGTTGAACAAAGGAGTTGACTCATAAAATTGAACCAACTCAACTTTCGCATAAAGTTGGACAAAGCCATCTTCACGAGAAAGACGACTTCACAAGACGTCTGCTTTGAACTTTACGAGACAAATCACAAAACACTAGTAATAAATTTTCCACGTTCAATCATGTTCCAGTACTTTTCATTTTTGAATTTTCTCTCCACCTTTTCTCCTAAAACATCAGAACTCTCCTTTATAACATAAATAAGTGAAAAAGAAGTAAGAATTTCGTTGGTTACTGAAAACTTTCTTTGAAACGTAATTTTTTGGCTCCACTTTGCCGATTTTCTAAAAAATAAAAGACTATTTTTTAATTTACCTGTCTCATTTGGAACTCTCAAAAAGGAAAGAAATTGTTCCTCTGAACTTAGGACCCTTTAACAAGGATTATTCCTCTGAAGTAGGGACCTTTGAAAAGAATTAAAATCCTTTGAAGTTGGGACCTTCACGTAAAGCATTTCTATATTGAAAATAAAATGTGAAACTGAAGATTGAAGATTGAAGTTTTTAATTTAAGATATGTGAGTTAGATAAGTTCGGTGATTTCATATTAAAGGAAATTGAAGGACCATTTATTGAGGAAAAAATTGTATTTTTACGTGGTGGATTCCTCCACTTAAATTCTGAAAAGTTGAAAAATAAGTTTAAAAAGTAGATTTTAAAAATGAGGTTACTTTTGAATGGAAAAAAATTTTGGGTCAAAACCGACAATTTCCCGATATTGCTTTGTTTCATGTCAATATAGATAAGACACAGACAACAATAGGCTGTTTTTTAAAAAGAAATTACCCTTTCAAAAGTTTTAAAATTATCCTTAAACTTTAAAAATAAATAAATAAATAAATTTATTTATTTCCGGTTAGTTTTAGATGAAAACCATTGGTGTTTTGTGTCAAAAATACTCATCAATTTTCAAAAGTTTCAAAAATACTCTTAAACTTAAACAAAAAGTTAAAAAAAAAAAAATGCTTGTACTATTAGTATATGATCAAAAACCGATAATACCTTGTTACTTCTCTATTTTCCATCTTTGTTCTCCCATTTATTCTTCAATATGCTCTTACTCTCATATTAACTATTTGACATTTGTTTATCTGAATAAATAAAAAAATTGTCCAATTTAATTAAGAAATATAAACTATAACTAGAAGAAAAAGACTAATGAAAAGAATAGTGAAAGTACCAAATAATCATAGGACTTAAATATTTCGACAATGTTGTATTTTAATAGTGTTTGTTAATAATCAAATATATTTTGTTTGGATTTGGCTCTTTATTGTTTTGGTATGTTTTGATTGGAGATTTTGATTTCAAAATTCTATGAGATGTTATGTTTTAATTTAGGCCATGTTTTGTAACTGTTTGGATTTTTATTTTTCGTTTTTTAAAATTAAGTCTATAGACATTGTTCCTATCCCCAAATTGCTTTCTTTATTATCTACTTTTTAACAATTGTTTAAAAAAACCAAACGAAATTTTGAAAACTAAAAAAAGTAGCTTTTAAAAACTTGTATTTATTTTTGGAATATGAGTATGGATTAGTTTGGATTGACTTATGAAAAAAATGTATTTCAAAAATCTCATTTTTATTTAAATATTTGCTATTTTGAGTGGTTGTCGAATACTCTAATTTCTTTCAAAATTGTTTATTTTTTAAATTAAACACTTGAAAATGTATTCCAAACACACCCTAAGAATTCAATCATTGTAATTAATAAAGATGCAAATCATTGTAAGAAACAGAAAGGAAATAGGCTTAGTTTTCAAAAACGAAAAATAAAAAACAAAATGGTTATCAAACGAAGCCTTAATGTTTTAGTTTTTAAGAACATAGTTATATGACTTGCACAAATAGAAGAAAAATAAGAATCTATAAATGGAAAAAAAATAATAAGTTGTTTTAAAACTGAGTGTTTATTTAACCCAAGAAATTGTCACTATACTAATGATGGGAGTCTTTTAAACTTTTTTTCCTTTTATTTTTTGTTTTTAAATTTTTAGAGTTATTTTTACACCAAGATATTAAAAGTTTCTATTCGTATTGTAATAATAAGGGTATTTTGGAACTTCTTTCAAGTTTAAGAGTAATTTTATACTTTTAAAAGTTTACGAGTATTTTTAAAATTAAACACTAATGGTTCCATCCAAAACTAATGATAAAGGTTTTTTTTATCTCCTTTTAAAGGTTTAAATATTTAAAATCTTTGAAAGTCTAGGGTTTTTTTACACAAAATACAAAATTTAAAAAAAAATAATTTTTTTTAAAAACAATTTAGCCCTTTTTTTAATTCGATCAATGGTTTGAGCTCATTTGGGCCTCATTGACTGACCAATAAGCCGGTTTTCTACATTATAAAACTGATATTGACCATAAAGTTGTATAAACCGACCAATCGAAGTCAGTTAGTTTTGATCGGCCCACTCGACTATTCCTTATCATTTGATCACCCCTGCACATTGTACAACAAACATGAGGAATCAAAATATACCTCATATGTTTGTTGATGTTGATGAGACACGACTTTGCACTTGTGTCAATGAGACACAACTCATTTATTGTAAGTGTATGAGTATAGTCTACCGATAAAAAAGATAATGAAGTTGATGATGAATGCATACACAACCTTCTTTCTATTGGAGAACTAAAATATTTCAAAAAAAAAATAACAAAGATTAAAAATTGTGTTCTTTCGAAGGAAATTATTGATGTAGAATATAAAAAGATATTTAAATGTGTTTAAACTTAAAGGCATTTAAGTAATTAAACTTGACGACAATTTTGTAAATATGCAACTTTAGGGCACCCATCATGGGACACAAAAGAGAGAGAAAATTAGAGAGAGAGATCGAAGTTGATGTTGTCCAATTGGGTCTTGGTGTAAGGGCTTCGAACGACAGTGAGTATTCGACGCTAGTGGTCTCGGTTGAGAGGTATTATCGACGTGGTTGATCTTCAGTTTGCAAATTGTGTTCAATCGCATGGGTCTTTAGTGTGGAGGGATTTTGTCCGGCAAGTGGGTTTCATTTCAGAGACGTTTTGTGGCGTGTGGTTCTAATTTTGGAGTGTGATTTTTCTTGTTTTCATTCATTACATATGGATCAGCAATCCTTGTTTTCTTCTTCCTTCTTCTTTCTTCTTGTTCTTTTTCTTCTTTTGTATGAATGGTTTTTGCCTTGGTAATTTCATAAATCTTGATCTGAAATCATGAAGTATTTTCATAAATTGTAGATTGTGGAATAAGAAATTTTGTTGATTTTGTTGGATTTAAACGAAAAACGGTATTAAGATCTGAGATACAGTTCTCGTTAGTTTTATTACCATTATCACATATTTTACTATTTTCAAGTGTAGGTTTCTTTATCAAGGCTTTTTGTTCTTCCCCTTCAACTCTTTAATTTCAACCCGTTACAAAAGATTTTGAAATTTTCGTTACTAACTGAATGAATATAACTAAAATTAAGTAATTTGCTGAACTTTCTAATATAATGATATAGTAGAAGTTCGTAGAGAAATCAGATAAATAACTCTCAAAAGACAATCAGATGACGATATTAATTATTGAGATTAGTGCCCTAAATCTTGTGGATCTCGTAGTTTTTAAATTATATAAACGAATAGTTTAACTAATAAACTTAAGAGTTATTTGTGCATAACTTGCAAGAGTGGATCAACATGCAGCAGAAGTAACAAGGATCAATAAGCATTCAAATTCACTAATTTTGGCAGAAACTAAAGCATGCTCATCTAAAATAAAAGGGTTTATAGTCATACCTTTGAAGAACTCTTCAAGATCTCAATCAAACAGCAGAAGTCTTCTCCAAAGAACATCGTGAACCTCAAAATCTTCCCCACTATCCTCTTGGAGCTTTAGAATGAGTTGTGGGAATCAAGAACAGCTTGAAGCAATGAAAACACAAGGAGAAGCTCAACGCAGCACACACTCGAAGAACTCTTTCTTCCAGCCGAAACTTTTTCTAAAATTTCTATAGAATGCATGCCTCAAATTCACTCCATTCTTCTTTATTTATTGCAAGTGAACATGCAAAGAAGAATATTGCATGACTTGCAGCTCATGCTTGGAGTTAATGAGGATGAGGAAATAGGTTTTGTGTGAGCATGAAGAAGATGGACAATGGAAAATCTCAATTTTCCATTTTGTGCATGTAATTTTAATTTTCCAATTTTCCTCAAAATCAAAACTTGATTTCAAAATCCATTTTGACTTTAAAATTGAAAATTTAATTTTACAAAATTAATTTCATAAATTAATTTTTTAAATAAAACTAATTAATTTAATATCAAATATCAAATTAATTTTTTCACAAATCCATCTTCATATATTTAAATCATATTTAAATATATATTCTCATATTCCGTTTAATTTTAATTTGAACATTTCAAATTAATTTCTCAAGCTACTCTAAAGCTTATCCATTTACGAGCCAGTAGGAGGACCTCGTGGACCTACAGATCATGGGTTCCAACGATCCGAGATTAATCGGCTAAACTCATTAGACCGATCTTATCCTCATTCATTAACTAATGGGCCACTCCACTATAGCCCATAGTTAAACTCCTCTCGCTGTAGATATATTATGTCCACTTTATATAACCATAATCAGTAAGTCGATCCTTCAAAAGTTGTTCGTAATCACAGCTGGGTTAAGATAACCGTTTTACCCCTATGAATACATCTTGATTCTTAAGTTCCTACTGACCCTCTAATGAACAATTCTGATTCATAATCCTTATGAATCAAGTCCTTTCTCAATCATGAGAAGGCGAGGCCCCGATTGTTTAAGACCTGGAATCAGTACTTAAGAGAACAACTTATCTGTTAACCCTAAATCGAGTAGGAGTGAATTCCATCTTACAGGGTTATGTTCCCAACTATTCATCCGATCTTATCCCCAAAATGGGAAGCTTATTGAGCAGTACTGTTAGATTACTCTCACCGTTTGCAGATCAAAGGATAATCCTGAACAAACAGGAGTTCATAGCTAGCTCAAGATTAAGATCGAGTTAACTTAGGTTATTTAATAAATGAAATAGTCAGTTTTAACTGTAAACGGTCGTTATAAAGAAAAGTGACTATTTTCATGGTCTCTATATGAAAACTCATTGCATAGGATGCCTCCACTCACATGTCTCAACATGAATGATCTGTAGATCACATCGTTAGTAGCACTTTACAACTCTTTGTAACAACTACAGAGTGGGTCGCATCCAATAGTGTTACCAGGATGAGATACCCAATTTCATCCCTATACTTTTTAGACCATTTAGGCTATATACTGTTAACTTGATCCTGTTTATATCACTACATAAAGTTACAGTTTTCGGACTATAATCATGGATATGTTTATTGGATTTTCATAATAAGATGCAAAATCAACAATTTATTATTATTGATAAATAGAATGTTTAACACGAACTACGAGTTCTAGGACATTTCTAACATAACTCAATCCAATAAACTAAGATCCAAGGTTATATTTTGTAACTTGAACAATATGTGGTAGACATATGAGTGGATCATGATCAAGTAATAACCTAAAATGTCTATGGTATATGGATAAGATTGGGTGCCTTATCTTGGTGATATTACGGACACGGTCCACTTTGTAAATGTTACAAGAGTCGTAAGTGTTATAAATGATGTGATCAAAATCATTTATGTAGGGACATGTCAATATGGGTATCCTATACAAACAATTTGTATAAAATCGGACCACAAATTCAATAATCTTTCTTTATAAGACCGTTGATTGAATGTTTCATAAGATGATCATTTATAACTTGATCTCAATCCTGAGTGAGTTATGAACTCCTTTCTATGAGGGCAGGCTTTGATTTGTATAGGTGAGAGTGCCCTGGGAAACCGACAGGCTACCATTTTGGAGATTTGTCCAAGTAGAGAGCTGGGAACATAACTATGTGATATAGAGTTCACTCCTTCCCTTTTTAGGGTAAGTAGATGAATTGTTTCTTTAAGAACTGGTTCTAGGTCTTGAATAATGAGGACTCACCCTCTCATTGGCCTGAGAGGAATTTAGTTTATAGCTGAACAATAAATTGATTGTCCATTAGAGGGATCAGTAGTACTTAAAAAGTAAAAGATAATTACAGGGGTAAAATGATAATTCACTGTAATTACGAGCAATTCGTGAAAGGTCGACTTACAGAAAATGATTATACACATGGACACAAAGATATATCTACAATACAAAGAGTACAATTTATCCATTAATAAATGTTGATTAACATAATTAAAAGTTTAGTTAATTAATCTAGAATAATTAGAGCTTCTAATATGTAGGTTCATAAGATCCTCTTGCTAGCTCATTAAGGGTAAAATAAGGATCAACCAATTTCGGAATAATTTGAATTGTTCAAATTATGTTAGGGAATGCAAATTAGTTGTATGTGATACAATTAATATAATGTATATGGATACATTATAATATAAAGTTGATTTTGAATATAATTCAAAGTTAAACTAAATAAAATAAGAGAGATAAATATTTGAATAAGATTCAAATATTAATTATACGAATAAGATTCGTATAATTAATATGAAAACTATAGGTTAGAATTAATATAAAGATTCATATAAAAACTATAGGTTAAAATTAATATGAATATGATTCATATTAAAACTATAGGTTAGACGAAGGATGTTTATTTGAATATGATTTGAATAAAGATTATTTAATATGAGATATTTAAATAATTTGTTGAAGTGTAACCTTACACTGCATGCAGCGTTGCTACGTTCTACAACTACGTCGCAATGTTGTTGCTGAGCATAGCTACGCTGGGCATTCTGCCTTACAGTTTAATACACAATGTCGCTACATTGTGTGTTATGCTCTAGGACATAATGCTTCCTTTGCTTCGACCCTTTATCCGATTTGCTCCATTCTTGCTTCAAATTTCTTCAAATTGAAGCCAAAATCTCACCACGAGCAACACTGGCTTTTACAGACTCAATTGCAAGAAAAAAATGCTCAAAAAAATATCAGGCCCTTACAAAACAAATGGAATAACGCAAAAAACTAAGCCAATTTTTGAAACATCCAAGTGCCAAAATCAACATACATTCATAATGCATCAAGAACACCCGCCAAAAATCTAAATTCAAGTCAGGAAACAAAATCAAAGACATAACTTGGCTCTGATACCAATTGAAGGGATTTGAATTCCTCGAAGCAAATGCAATTGAATGTGCTATGTCTTGATTTTATTTGACTGAACTTAAAATATAGAGTAACGAAAATGGATAAACAAATTGAATCCTAAGCATGCTTCTACTATGAAATTAAAAAGGTAAAAAGGGAAATGATAACATACCCTTGAAGAACGTTTCCTCATTTTTTTTCCTCTTTACAGCCAAGATCATGAACCGATCTCCTTATCATAAACACGAACAAAACTTCATAGCAGCAACATCAATAGGGACACCACCATGAAATCTTCCTCGTTATTCTCAAGGATGAGAATCAACATAGAGGTGTGGGCTTCCATGGATTAACTTTGGTAAAAGGAAGAAGAGATTTGGCTGAGAGAATTTTTCCACAAAAAGGAAAAGGGAGATGAAGATCATAAAGCAGAGTGAAGAACTATTTTCAAGTTGTGTTTCTTCTCTCTATGTTTTGCACGTATATGACAGAGTAAGTTGAGCCCTCTTTTAATTTCAAAACTCAAATCAATGAATTTTAGTTATATATATATATTAGCTAATTTAATATACAACATATTAAACCATATGTTATATCACATATGACATATAATCTACCATTTATATTATATCATATATAATATAACCTATAGTTTGTTATTCTCTAATATAACATGTAGTATTAATATGAATCATATTCATATTAATTTTAACATATAGTTTTTATATGAATCATATTCATATAATTAATATTTGAATCATATTCAAATATTTATTTCTCTCATTAAAACTTTATATTATAATGTATCATATACATTATATTAACTTTATCAATACAATTAATTCCCTTTAATTAATTTGAACAATTCGAATTAATCCAAAATTAATTTGATTCTCATTGATCTTTATTGAGCTAACAAGGGGATATTATGGATCTATAGATTGAAGCTCTAGTGATACTTGATTAATAGTTGGCTTTTTGGCCCCTAATCTCAAATTAATTAATTTTAATTCATTCATTCATTCATTTTAAATCTGATTTTGTTTACCAATAATTCTACTATTTGAATAGTCCATAGTGTAGAGTTTGGAATAACAATTCTAATACCTCTTGAATCACCCAAATCGGAGTTCGGATGAAAAAGACATAGCAAAAAGAAGTCTAACGAAAAATACACGAGATGGTGACGTGGCGAATTAATCATCAAATTGGTCCAATTATAGAGTGTTACTTGGAATTATAGGGTGAGTGACACATGGGACTTAAAATCGCAATTAGTGGATTTTAGTGGTGGGTGACACATGGGGCTTAAAATTGCAATTGGTGGATTTTAGTTTTATTAAAAGAAAAGAAAATGAAAAGAAAATAATTTTATAATCTAAAATTATAAATAAAAAATTTAATTTAATTTTAAAAAAAAAAAAAAAACTTAACCAACAGACAATTTATTTTAAAAAAATTAAAAACTGCCAAAGCAAGTTTTCGTTGGTATTTAAAAATACATAAATACATACATACATATATAATATATATATATATAATAAATATAATATAAACATTTCTTTTATTCTCTTCTTACTTTTCCACTTTTAATCTCCACCTTCTATTTCACTTTTTGATCAATCTAATGGTCCAAATCAAAATCTGATTCTTGCTCTACTTTTCTCTCTTTTTTTACTTCATCTTCCCCAAAATTATTTCAAATTTTCACATTTTTACAATCCTCAAAATTAGGGGAAAAAAATCATCATTGTTACTCTCTCTACAAGCTTCCAATTTTCTTTCTTTTCATCTAATTCTTGAGAAAAGTTTATGCAGTTGCTCTCTTCGCATTAAAGATATATTTTTTGTGTCTATTGAATATAACCAATCAACAATGCGTTGACCTTTCACAAATTGCTCATAAATACAATTGGGTTAAAATTACTATTTTACCCCTGTAGTGACATCTAACTCCTTAAGTATCACTATTCCTTCTAATAAACAATTAGTCATAGTCCAACTATAACTTAAACCCTCTAAGGCCAGGAGAAGGTGTGGAGCCACATTGTTCAAGACCTGGAATCAACCCTTAAGGAAGCAATTTATCTACTTATCCTAACAATGGGAAGAAATGAATTCCTTCTTGTGTAGTTGTGTTCCCAGCTCCTCGATCAGATGAATCCTCAAAATGGTAGACATATTGAGTCAGTGAATTTGGCTACTCTCACCTATGTAGATCAAAGAACCGCCCCCATAGGCAGGAGTTCACAACTCACTCAAGATTAAGGTCAAGTCATCTATGGTCATCCTGATAAAATGTAAGTCTATTCTAGTCACGGTGTTATGAAGAGAGACTATCTATTTCGTGGTCTGATCTTATACAAACTCTGTGTATAAGATACCCCCGCTCACATGTCTCCACATGAATGATCAAGATCATATCATTAGTAGTACTTTAAAACAATTGTAACAACTACAAAGCGGGTCGTATCTGTAGTGTCACAAGGATAAGATAACCAGCCTTATCCATCTACTACAAACCTTTCATGTTATTACTTAAACATGATCCACCTATATATCTCCACATACATGTTTAAATTACATCAAATAACCTGAGATCTTAGTTTATTGGTTTTTGAGTTAATGCAACTAAATAATAAAATAATACTTATTTTATTAAATAAATAATATGCTTGTATAAATACAAGTTTCAAACTACAAGGCCACGAGATTTAAGGCATCAACTCAAACAATCTTCCACTTGTCCTATAGATATTAGGGTATACAAATATAAAGTACAACAATAGTACATTAACATAAACAATAAACTAGGGCATACACTACACGCGCAGTAAAATCTTCCACCTGTCCTAGATTAAATGCAGCATGTCTCATAGACCCAGACTCTCCAGGTGACCCTCAAACACTTTAGTCATGAGAGCTTTCGTAAATAGATTAGCAAAAATGTGCTCCAAGAAATCTTCATGATGATCACATTGCCTCGATGCAAAATCTCCTGGATGAGATGATACTTACGCGCTATGTGCTTTCCACGTTTATGGCTTCTAGGCTCTCTAGAATTTGCCACAACACCATTATTATCACAATAAAGGGTGATGGCCTTAGACATGTCAACTTCTAGATCAGTAAAAAGTTTTCTAAGTCATACAGCCTCCTTAGCAGCTTATAAGTCGCTACATACCCTACCTCCATGGTAGAGTCAGCTATACAACTTTGTTTTGTGCTTCTCTAGACTACAACTTGTTGGGTTTTATGTCCTAAAAACACGCAGTTTGTAAAATGATAATAACTTTCTATAATCAATAAACTTATTATTGATTTTATAAATTGTATATATGAAAGTCTAAATCCAATAAACTAAGACCAATGACTATTACATGAGTACTTGAACTTTATGTGGAGACATAAAAGTGGATCAAGTTCGAGTAAATAGTCAAAATGATCTATAGTACATGAATAAGGTTGGGTACCTTATTCTGGTAACACTATTGGATGCAGCCTACTTTGTGGTTGTTACAAAGAGTTATAAAGTGCTACATATAATGTGATCCTAATTCGTACATGTGATGACATGAGAAGTGGGGGCGTCCTATGCAATGAGTTTGCATAAGATCGGACCAAGAAATAAGTCACTCTTATTTTATAACGTTGTTTATTGTATAAGACTGACTATTTCACTTAGATGACCTAGGTAACTCGATCTTAATCTTGAGCTAACTATGAACTCCTGTTTATTCAGGATTATCCTTAGATTTGCATAGGTGAGAGTTGGCTCAACAGCACCGGCTCAATAAGGCTCCCATTTCAGGGGTAAGACCTAATAGATAACTACGGACATAGGGTGCAAGACGGAGTTCACGCCTACCCGATTTAGGGATATGAGAAAGGTTGTTCTCTCAAGTACTGAATCTAGGTCTTGAACAAGGGGCACCACCCTCTCACTGGGCTGAGAGAGTTTGCTTTAGTGATTGGATCACAAACCAGTTGTTCATTAGAGGATCAGTAGGAACGTGAGGAAAAAGGCGTAATCTCGGGGGTAAAACAGATATTTGTCCCAGTCGTTATTACGAACAACCTGTGAAGGGTCGACTTGTTGATTATGGTTAAATCATGTGGACATAATATATCTACAGTGAAGGAAGTGCAACTATAGGCTTTAGTGGAGTGACCCATTAGTTAACGAATAGGGGTTAATCTAGTCTAATGAGTTTAGCCAATTAATCTCGGATCATTGGAGCCCATGATCTGTAGATCCGCAAGGTCCCCCTACTAGCTCATAATTGGTTTAGCTCTAGAGTAGCACGATAAGTAAATTTGAAACGATCAAATTAGAATTAAGGGAATTAGTAATTATATGAGATATAATTAATTGTTTAATTTGAGAATTAAACGGAATAAGAGAATTTATATTTAAATATGATTTAAATATATAAAGATGGATATGTACAAAAATTAATTTAATATTTGATATTAAATTAATTAGTATTATTTAAAAATTAATTTATGAAATTTATTTTATAAAAATAATAAAATTTTCAGTTTTAAAATCAAAATTGATTTTAAAATTGATTTTGATGGAAATTAAAAAATTGGTATAATGCACAAATGGAAAAACATTATCCATCTTCTACTTGCTCATACAAGATCCATCACCATTGCCTTTAATTACTCCAAGCATGAGCTGCAACTCATGCAGCTCTCTTCCTTGCAATATATTGAAGATATTGGAGTGAATTTGAGGGATGCAATCAAGAGAATTTTAGTTGAAAATTCGTGGTGAAGAAGGTGTTCTTCAACTAGATTGCTGCTATAAGCAATTCTCCATAATCCCTTGATTCAAGATTGTTTTGAGTCCCACAACTCAATCTAGAGCACCAAAAGAATAGTGGGGAAGATCTTGAGGTGATCTACAAAGGTATGTCATAAAACTAACTTGTTTCTGTAAGAGCATGCTTTATATTTTGCCAAAATTAATGAATTAGAGTGCTTAAATTATCCTTGTTGCTTTAGTTGTTGCTGATACAATCCTACACAACTTATCTGTTAAGAGTGAACACTGATTCTGAAGTGAATTTCCTAGAATCCCTGTCATTATGAAAATCAGAATCAGTGTATCCTATAAGGATCGAATCCTCAGATTTATACACAAATATGTAGTCCCTCATTCTCCGAAGATACTTAAGGATGGCTTTAACGACTGTTCAACGATCTAATCCTGGATTATACTAATATTTATTGATTACCCCACTACATAGCAAATGTCAGGTCTAGTACATAACATTACATACATCAGGCTGACAACAGCCGATGCATAGAGGATTCGTCTCATCTTCTCAACTTCATGAGATGTCTTAGAACATTGCTCCTTAGACAAGATAATTCTATTTTTGAAAGGTAATAAACCTCTTTTGGAATTCTACATCGAATATTTGACAAACATCTTGCCAATATATGATGCCTAAGACAAGGCCAGCCTTTTGTTCGTACAATCCCTGAAGATCTGGATCCTTACAACAAACTGCGTCTATTCCAAATCTTTCATTTGGAATTGGGCCGCTAATCACTGTTTAACATCAGTTAGTAGACCTACATCTTCCTAGTGAGTAGGATATCGTCCACGTACAACACTAAGAAAGTTACTGATCTGTTGATAATTTTTTTATAAACACAAGGCTCATCAACATTTTGATCAAAGCAGTATCAAATATTATATCCCAAAATTGAGAAGCCTATTTCAGTCCATAAATTGATCGATTAAGCTTGAAAACCTTTTGCTCTTGACCTTGGGAAATGAATCCCTCTGGTTGTTGCATATAGATAGTCTCCTTAAGATTACTAAGCAGTCTTAACGTCCATTTACCAAATCTCATAGTCATAATATGCAGCAATGGATAGGAGCATTTGGATAGATTTTAACATGGCAACAAGTAATAATTTTTCCTCATAGCCAACTCCCTCAACCTTGATATAACCCATCGTTACCAATCTAGCCTTAAAGGTCTACACCTTACCATCAACACCCTTTTTTCCTTTTGTAGATCCACTTGCAACCTATAGATTTAACTCCATCAGGTTGATTTATAAGATCCTAGACTGAATTGAAGTACATAAAATTTATTTTGAGATCCATGGCTTTGACCCATTCATCTTTGTCCACATCATCCATTACCTGTTTATAGGACAATGGATTCGCAACGTCACCATCTGATGTGACAGTCAGGGTTTCTGCTAAACTCATATAACGAATAGGTGAGTTCGCAACCCTCTCACTACGTCAAGGAACCCTTAATGCTTGAGGTAGATGGACCGACTAGATGAACTAACATCAACAACTCTTGTTGATGTACTAGGTTCTCCAACAATTGTTGAAGTTTTAGTAGTTTCGTTGGAAAACTCATTTAACACTATTTTACTGCATGATTTATGCTCCCTAATGTGGTTTTCTTCTAAAAATGTTGCATTTGTTGACACAAACACTTTATTATTTTTAGGATCGTAGAAGTAACCACCTTTTGTTTCCTTGGGGTAACCTACAAATAGGCATAGTTTTGAACGAGGTTCTAATTTTTTAGGATTAGCCTCAAGCACATATGTTCGGCAACCCAAATCCTGAAATGGCCTAAACTACCTTTATAGTCATTCCATAATTCAAAAGGTGTTTCAAAAACACTCTTAAATGGAACAAAATTCAAAATATAAGCTACAGTTTGTAATGCATGACCCCAAAACGAGTCAAATAAATGGACATAACTCGTCATAGACTGAACCATGTCTAACAAAGTTTTATTTCTCCTTTCTGATACACCATTCTGCTGAGGTGTACCAAGTGCCAAGAGTTGAAATACGATTACATGTTCTATCAAATAGTCCTGGAATCTCAAATTCATATACTCTTCACCTTGATAAGTTCAAAATATCTTAATTGTTTTACCTAATGAATTATCAACTTCAGCCTTGTACTCCTTGAACTTTTTAAGAGCTTCAGGCTTATGTTGCATTAAAGAAACATACCCATACCTAGAATAATCATCTATAAAATAAATAAAAATAAAAAGATGAAATATTCAAACCATCCTCTTACCTTAACATTCATTGGACCATTGAGGTTCGAATGTACAAGTTCCAAGAGTTCTTTGGCTCTATGACCTTTTACAGTAAAAGGTCTTTTAGTCATTTTTCCTTCAAGACATGACTCACATACTGGTAAATAATTTTCTTCTAACTCACTTAGAAGTCCATTCTTAACAAATCTATCAATCCTATTGAGATTTATGTGACCTAATCTTAGGTGCCAAAGTTGAGCATTTTCTTTAGGAGAAGCTTTTTGTCATTTATTCTAAGTTATTACAGTTCTGAATATTTCATTATTAAGAATGGCCTTAGATGGCCTTAGCACATAAAGATTACTTCTTAAGTTTGTTGAATAAATAAAAGCATCATTCTTGTAAACAAACACCTTATTTACATTAAATTTGAGAAAATAATTTTGTTCAAGCAAACATTTTACAGAAATCAGGTTCCTCTTTAAATTGGAAACCACATATACATTATCTAATAACATATATGATTTCTGTAAAAGTAATTGTAGGCCTTCCACTACTACAGCTGACACAATCTGCCCAATTCTAATACACACAGTCATATCCCTAGTTCTGAGCTACTACCAGGAATTAATTGTTAGAATTGATGTCCTAAATCTAGTGTATCTCGAAGTTTGTAGTTTTGTTAATACAAATTATTTATCTAATAAAATCAAATGTATTTTATTTGACATTTAAACAGCATTAATTCAATCTAATAAACTAATATCCAAGATTATATGTTGTCACTTGAACGGTATGTGGTTGACATACAAGTGGTTCATGTTCAAGTAATAACCTAAAAGGTATGTAGTAAATGGATGAAGGTTAGGTGTCTTATCCTGGTAACACTGCGGATACAACTCAATTTGTAATTGTTATATGAGATGTAAGTGTTACAAACAATGTGAATCATATTGTTCATGTAAAGACATGTGAGTGAGGGTATCCTGTATAAAAGAGTTTATACATAGACCGGACCACGAAATAATTAGTTTCTCTTCATTACACTGTATTTGTGAAACTAATATTTCACTAGGATGACCATAGGAGACTTGACCTTAATTTTGAGTGAGTTATGAACTCCTGTTTATGACAATAGTCCTTTGACTTGTATGAGTGAGAATGGTCATAATAGTCGACTCAATAAGCCTACCATTTTGAGGATTTGTCTGATTAAGGAGCTAGGAACACAACTACACAAGATGGAATTCACTTCTTCCCATTCCTTCGGAAAATAGATAAATTGCTCCCTTAATAGCTAGTTTCAGATCTTGAATAATGAGGCCTCAACCTCTCACTGGCCCGAGAGGTGTTAGTTTATAATTGGACTATAAATTGTTTGTTCATTAGAGGAATCAGTGGTACTTAAGGAGTTAGATGTAATTACAAGGGTAAAACGGTATTTTGATCCAGCTGTAGTTATAAGCATTTATGAAGGGTCGTCACTCTGTTGATTGGTTATATCCATGGACACAGAAATATATCTACAGTGTCAATAGTGCAGCTATCTATCTTTAGTAGAGGGATCGGCAGTTATTGACTAATTGGAATAAATGAATTTAATCAATTAATCTCATATCATTGGAGCTCCTAATCTGTAGGTCTGATAGCTTATAGAAATACAAGATATTGCAGCCTTTTGCTTAGAATTATGAGGGTTGACGTGCAAAAGATGTGTTAATTTTTCTAAGAATTCATGTGAAATAATGAGCTTGCATCAATCATCACTGAAAATCCCCATTAACCCTATATCATGCATTATTTTGCGTCAAAATGTCTATTTTGTAGTTGTCGTAGGAATCGATCGCATGCATTGATCTTAAACTTTCGCAAAGTTGATCGCATGCGTTGATCTTAATGAACATGTTGGTCGCATGAAATGTCGCAACTACAGTGATAACCATGATAGAAGGATGATCAAGTGGTGGAATGCGTTGATACTTTAGAAGAAACAATCATGAACGCATACCTTGGGAGTATCAAAGAGATAAGATCACGATGACATTTCACCTACCGTGTCAGTAATGGCAGTGATTTAGAGCGGGATTATCAAAGCTGTCGGCGTTTGAGCTCTATAAATAGAACCTTTGAGCCCAAATTCAAAGCATTTGAGACTTCTGCCTTGGGCAGGTTCTTGTGATCACAAACGAGAGCATGAGCAGAAATTCTTTTAGAGTTCTTCACTTCCACAACTTCCTCCGATTGACGATTGAAGCTTCATCGGAGATAGAGCTCAAGAGAGACTATTCCACCGCCCATCCATTGCATCACCGGCACCTTGGACAAACACATCTGATGGAAGCAAGAGATTGCCTACATCTAGCCTTCCACCTCTCTTCTCATCTTTGTATTGTATTACATTTTGGCTTAAGACATTAAAACATTTTGTAATCAATGCATCTCTTTAATTCCATCAACATCATTTCCATCATCTTCTTCTAATTTATCATCTTTTTCTTTCACGCAATGAGTTAAGTGCAGATTGCAAGAGTTATCACATACTCAATCATATGCATAGAGATATGACGGATATAACAAACCACTGAGAGGTGTGCATTGCGCGAGTATAGTGAGTCAATCCTATTTGTTTAGTATGAGGCTATCGCAATGCTTGTCTATGAGCAGAGTTGCTATACACAACTGCCCGAGAGGGTAAATAGTGAAACCCATTAAGCCAAATTAAGCAATGTTCTCAGAGATAGGAATAACTTTATGCTCAACGTGACCATGCGTTATAGAGATATAAGCATGTGGCTGGCCACTAGAGGTGTGCGATACATTAGTGTTGGCGAGCTAGGATTACCCTTGCAACCAAACTTAAGGATTTTGTGATAACTCCTCCACAACTCTACTTTTCCATGCATCTCATTACACATTAACAGCTGCCACATTTCTACAGATTCTCATAGTCAAACTTTAATTTTCAGTCTGTTTAGCTAGAAGTAGAAGTAGCACATAGTTAATCAACTTTCTTTCTTTTTATTTTTTTCCTTGCCTCTAATGCATTACTTTACAAACATCACCTAGTTGCAGGTCCCCTGTAATCGACCTTGAATCATTCCCAAGAAACTTTGTGATCTTATTTATACTTGGTGAGAGATCAAGAAAACTTGTGACAGGATGCATGATCATCACATACACTATTATTACGCATAATGATTTTTCTTCATATCAACCGCATGATCATTGATGACCATAAACGCATGACAATTATAGTATCAGTAGAACAATGTATCCTCAATAAGTTTTTGGCACCATTATCGGGGACTGGCGTGAGTAATATTTTGTTTAAGTTTTATGTTTTTGTAGGCCGCCTTTTGATCTTAAATGTATTGTGGCTTGTGCGACACAAGTTACAAACGATACTTGAGTGAAGGTGCTATGCCCAATTCAATTTTAACACTGAGATTGAAAGACTATTTTGTCGCATAGTTGGAAGCAAGTCTTAGGAGCATGGTAACCATCATGTGGCCATTGATTGTTGAAAGCTCTGGTGGTCGGGACAATGAAGTCCACCAACCTAGCAGGCGAGTTCGATCCCCTGTATGGAAGAGTCCTTACGGTTGACTTCACTTCAATTCCTCTGCTGACGTCTTCTACTCTATCTTTTACTTTGCTTTCCTAGTTAAATTGTAAGTTTATTTATTTGTTATTGTCGTTTTGGATTTGTGGTTGCTTTTCTTGGATGTTGTGTTCGCGAATCGCTCCTTTTTGGCTGATAATAATTTTCCTCTCGGTGTGTTGTTTCGAAAGATAAATTATCTCTCCCTTATTCAACGGATGATGATTTCTTCTGCATGAATTCTAAGTATTAATGCAATTAACATTTTGCTCGCATCTTTCTTTTCTTGTTATCTTTTATGCGCTATCCTTTTGAAATCATCTCTTTTTTCCATTTGCCTTTCTTTTGCGTTGATAAACTTAGCATCCCATGATGGTGCTTAAGTAATTCACTAAATTCACTAACTAAAAATCATCATGGGTCACCTCTCTTTAGTAGCTTCTTCAAAGTTTGACAGTCTTAAGTTTATTATGTGCAAACCTCTACTCAAACCTCTTTTTACCGCATCTAGGAACAATTTTGTCTTTAGCTTTTTTGCAAGGACCCTGCCACTCTCTAAATGATGGGATACAGTCCGAGCAATGCTTCAATATAAAACATTGCGATAACGTTTAAAAAAAATGATCATTAATAAAAACTCTTTTGTCGCGCCAAAAGGGAAAACCCAAGTTTAGAAGAGTTAAGTTATGAAAAGGTACCTACCCATAGTTGGATACTTCGCATGACATCCATGCAGGTAAGCAAAATGAAAAGTTAGTGACCAGAATCAACGCGTAATGACAACTCCTCTATCTAGGCACAAACTAAATTTAGCTAAGAATAAGAGTTGGAGTTGAATGATGGCATGCAACCGAAGTTGGATACCTGCATGACACCCATGGGGCAAGCTAAAATGAGAGAGTGTAGCCGCATTCAATGTCTTAATCTAATAAAAAATCGCAAAGCTTTGAATCATTATTGAACGATCGCATTGTAAAAAGCTAAAAAGCAAAGTTGTCTGTGATGAGTAAAAAGTTTTGGGCGGAGGCTTTTCCAGAATTAAAACTTAGAAAAATTTCTTAGAAAAGTGAGACTTAAGTTTGGAGAGAAGTGTTGCTACTAGGCTAGAAGTGCTAGTGAATTATATTTGAGAAGTCTAGTCAAGTGCAGAGAAATTCAGAGGGCAATTTTTGAGTTTCCTTGGTATTAAGGCATGCTTTGAGGACGAGATGATTCTAAATTTGGAGGGGTGTGATGGCTTGTAGAAATACAAGTTTAATTACAGCCTTTTTGCTTTAAGAATTATGAAGGGTTGACGCAGCAGAAGATGTGTTAATCTTTGCTAAGAATTCATATGGAATAATGAGCTTGCATTCGATCAGCATGAATAGTAACGACCCGACCTGCCTAGACTTAGGTTAGGCCGTTTACTAATATAATATGCATGCATGGAAATCAACAATACGAGTCAGGTTATGGCGAAAATTTATAATGCTAATTAAATAAGGTAGTTCACAACAGACTTTCGCAATTAAATTCAATATGACTAAACAATAGTAAGGGTACCGCATATCATAAAGGAATGAATAAATAAGGTCTAAAGAAACGATCTTAAAGTAGTTTTTAAACATCAAAAACAGAAGTAAGAGAAAATGAAAGAACTCTAAACTCTATGAGCGAGAAGCGTAAAATACTAGTCCTAGTGCTCGATTCACGACTTTCTCTTGTAACCATCGACCCGGGTGCCAATCTCGTACTCTTACTCTGAACAACAACATGAGAAAGAATAAGTATAGCAGAAATACGTAGTAAGTAACCTCCACCAGCGGGTAAGGCGTAGGACATCTCGATGTCCTCTAGATACCTCTCTAACGTTGAAACAGTATAAATCTCGGGCTATTAGTCCTCATGGGACACCTATATACAGACATTGAAACAAAAAGAGGATACAAGTTACTATCCTTACTGTAGTTAAGTTATGCCTGAATACCTCTGGTGGAATCCCGATAGGAGAAAACGACGCAAAACTGGTGAATCCGACGAGAGGAGACACAAACCTGCGGTGAATCAACCGGAAGGGAGACACCAAACTGCATGTGAAGATCCCGAAGAGACAACAAACTGGTAATCCAGAAGGGAAACAATCAAACTGTGAATGCCCGAAAGGAAACACAAACTGGTGAACTCCGAGGAAACACAAACTGGTTGAATCCAAAAGGAAATTACAAAATCTAATGGGATGATTGAGACTATCAGTAAGGACACTTCACAGTCTCAACATCATGAATTATCACTATATGAATCATCATGACATACTATATATACCTTCAACAATCATGTGCTCTATAACATACACATATACCTCAATATCATCAGATCCAATACAACCATATGGAATCAAATACAATCTCATGCTAGCATTCAAGTGTCTATGTGCACAAATAAATCTTTCAGATCTCCTACAAGAGCATACATTGGTCATACTATACTATCAGTCTATCATGCTATTATACTGACATAACATTCATTTATCGTGCTAGCATACATCTAGTGCCTGGCCGGTGGGCAGTTCCAGTAGTAAGATTACTTACCTTAAATTTGATCACAATTTAATCCAAGTAATTAACCCTCTTACAACTCTTGGAAGGCTTTGAATCCACCCTATAACATACATTACAAATATTAATTTAGCACCCTTGGTCCAAAAATAACAAATCCAAAGTTCTAAACTCATCTTCGGGGTCTAAATCCAATTAACCATATTATTTAAAGATCTTCAATTTAACTTTACCTAAATCGAAAATCCACAGACAATCTCAGATAGCCAACAAAACCAGCAACTCCAAGTAAGACTCTGACATAAGAACGTAACCAAGTTTTAAAATTAAAACCAAGGCCTAATCATACATACTCCAAGTACTGCCAAAAATCCAGGTAAACTCACCCAAGGTGTGATATGAGGCGCCCCAAATCAGCTAAACAACTCCAACTTCACCAAACAGCACCTTAATACATTCAAGAACATGAATCCAAATTTGACACATAAAGGACTCAATCGATTGGTGCCAATAGTAAATGGGTAGTCAAGAATCAATTGAAAACAACCCCAGCCAGTAGAAATATTACCCAAGTTGAAAAATCTGATGACAGCACGAGCAACGACGACGACGACAGGAGGAATCCAACGCAGATCCGGTTGATTGCGCCGCGATGGCTCTGGTGCAGACGCGTCTGGAGCGGTGCTGGTCGGTTTGGACGAAGTAGCTCGAACGCGGGCGGCTTCGGCGTGGGAGACCAGAATTAGATCTGGGTGCGTGAACGGTTGAGGTGCAAAGAAGCCAAAGTCAAAATTGGGTTGTTTATGACTCGGATCTGAGCTGGTGGTAAAGGTCAGCGGTGAGCGACAGGGAGATCGGAACTGCTGGTCGAGGTCAGCAACGGGGAGATCGACTGCTAGGTCTGCGTGAGGAAGAAGAAGGAAAAGGGGAAGAAAAAGAAAAAAATAGGAAAAAAAGCAAAAAAAATAAAATATATTTTATTTTATTTTATTCTTTTCTTAATCCACATAAACTCTTTAAACTCTCTTTCTTTCAAAAAGATTTAACTCCTGTGATTCAATTTCAACATAAATATTTTCCAACGTCCATAATTAAATTCCCACAATTACACTTAAGGTCCAAAATTCCAAAAATGTCCTCAATTAGTAAAAAATTACTGAAATTACATTAATACTACTAAAAAAAATATAGGGTGTTACACTAAAAATCTCTACTAACTCTATATCATGTGTTATTTTGCGTCAAAATGTCTATTTTGTAATTTTTGCAGGATTCAATTGCATGTGTTGATCTTAAACAATCGTAAAGTTCACATGCGTTGATCTTAATGAAAACACGCTGGTCGCATGAAATGCCACAACTACAGTAATAATCATGATAAGAGGATGATCGCAAAGTGGGTGGAATGCGTTGAAACTTCAGAAGAAATAATCATAAACACATACCTTAGAAGTATCAAAGAGATAATATCATAATGACATTTTACCTACCGCGTCAATAATGGCAGTGATTCAGAGCGAGATTATCAAAGCTGTCGGCGTTTGAGCTCTATAAATAGAACCTTTGAGCCCAAATTCAAAGCATCCAGGACTTCTGCCTTGGGCAGGTTCTTGTGATCATAAACGAGCGCATGAGCAGAAATTCTTTGAGAGTTCTTCACTTCCAGACTTTCCTCCAATTGACGACCGGAGCTTTGTCGGAGATAGAGCTCAAGAGAGACTCTTCCACCGCCTATCCATTGCACCACCGGCAGCCTTGACACACATCTGATGGAAGCAAGAGATTGCCTACATCTAGCCTTCCACCTCTCTTCTCATCTTTGTATTGTATTACATTTTGGCTTAAGACATTAAAACATTTTGTAATCAATGCATCTCTTTAATTCCATCAACATCATTTCCATCATCTTCTTCTAATTTATCATCTTTTTCTTTCACGCAATGAGTTAAGTGCAGATTGCAAGAGTTATCACATACTCAATCATATGGCATAGAGATATGACGCATATAACAAACCACTGAGAGGTGTGCATTGCGCGAGTATAGTGAGTCAATCCTATTTGTTTAGTATGAGGCTATCGCAATGCTTGTCTATGAGCAGAGTTGCTATAACCAACTGCCCGAGAGGGTAAATAGTGAAACCCATTAAGCAAATTAAGCAATGTTCTCAGAGATAGGAATAACTTTATGCTCAACGTGACCATGCGTTATAGAGATATAAGCATGTGGCTGGCCACTAGAGGTGTGCGATACATTAGTGTGGCGAGCTAGGATTACCCTTGCAACCAAACTTAAGGATTTTGTGATAACTCCTCCACAACTCTACTTTTCCATGCATCTCATTACACATTAACAGCTGCCACATTTCTACAGATTCTCATAGTCAAACTTTAATTGTTCAGTCTGTTTAGCTAGAAGTAGAAGTAGCACATAGTTAATCAACTTCTTTCTTTTTATTTTTTTCCTTGCCTCTAATGCATTACTTTACAAACATCACCTAGTTGCAGGTCCCCTGTTCGACCTTGAATCATCCCAAGAAACTTGTGATCTTTTTATACTTGGTGAGAGATCAAGAAAACTTGTGACAGGATGCATGATCATCACATACACTATTAACGCATAATGCATATTCTTCATATCAACGCATGATCATTGCATGACCATAAACGCATGACAATTAATGCATATCAGTAGAACAATGTATCCTCAATAAGTTTTTGGCACCATTATCGGGGACTTGGCAGTTAATATTTTGTTTAAGTTTTATGTTTTTGTAGGCCGCCTTTTGATCTTAAATGTATTGTGGCTTGTGCGACCAAGTTACAAACGATACTTGAGTGAAGGTGCTATGCCCAAATTCAATATTAACACTGAGATTGAAAGACTATTTGTCGCATAAGTTGGAAGCAGTCTTAGGAGCATGGTAACCATCATGTGGCCATTGATTGTTGAAAGCTCTGGTGGTCGGGACAATGAGTCCACTAACCTAGCAGGCGAGTTCGATCCCCTGTATGGAAGAGTCCTTACGGTGACTTCACTTCAATTCCTCTAGTGACGTCTTCTACTCTATCTTTACTTTGCTTTCCTAGTTAAATTTAGTTTATTTATTTGATTATTGTCGTTTTGGATTTGTGGTTGCTTTTCTTGGATGTTGTGTTGCGATCGCTCCTTTTTGGCGTGATAATAATTTCCTCTCGGTGTGTTGTTTCGAAAGATAAATTATCTCCCTTATTCAACGGATGATGATTTCTTCTGCATGAATTCTAAGTATTAATGCAATTAACATTTTGCTCGCATCTTTCTTTTCTTGTTATCTTTTATGCGTTATCCTTTTGAAATTCTCTTTTTTCCATTTGCCTTCTTTTGCGTTGATAAATTAGCATCCATGATGATGCTTAAGTAAATTCACTAAATTCACTAACTAAACATCATATGGCTCACCTCTCTTTAGTAGCTTCTTCAAAGTTTGACAGTCTTAAGTTTTATTATGTGCAAACCTCTACTCAAACCTCTTTTACCGCATCTAGGAACAATTTTGTCTTTAGCTTTTTGGCAAGGACCCTGCCACTCTCTAAATTTGGGGATGGGATCAGTCCGAGCAAATGCGTTCAATATAAACATTGCGATAACGTTTAAAAAAAATGATCATAATAAAAACTCTGTTGTCAGCGCAAAAGGGAAACCCAAGTTTAGAAGAGTTAAGTTATGAAAGGTACCTACCCATAGTTGGATACTTCGCATGACATCCATGCAGGTAAGCCAAAATGAAAGTAGGTGACCAGAATCAACGCGTAATGACAACTCCTCTATCTGGCACAAACTAAATTTAGCTAAGATAAGAGTTGAGTTGAATATGGCATGCAACCGAAGTTGGATACCTGCATGACACCCATGGGGGCAAGCTAAAATGAAGAGTGTAGCCAGATTCAATGCCTTAATCTAATAATAAATCGCAAAGCTTTGAATCATTTTGAACGATCGCATTGTAAAAAGCTAAAAAGCAAAGTTGTCTGTGATGAGTAAAAAGTTTTGGGCGGAGGCTTTCCAGAATTAAAACTTAGAAAATATTTCTTAGAAAAAGTGGCTAAGTTTGAGGAGAGTGTTGCTACCTAGGCTAGAAGTGCTAGTGAATTATATTTTGAGAAGCTAGTCAGTGCAGAGGAAGAATCAGAGGGCAATTTTTGAGTTTCCTTGGTATAAGGCATGCTTGAGGACGAGCATGATTCTAAATTTGGGGGTGTGATAGCTTGTAGAAATACAAGCTATTACAGCCTTTTGCTTAGAATTATGAAGGTTGACGAGCAGAAGATGTGTTAATTTTGCTAAGAATTCATATGGAATAATGAGCTTGCTTCGATCAGCACTGAATGTAACGACCCGACCTCCTAGGACTTAGGTTAGGCCGTTACTAAATATATGCATGCATGGAACTCAAAATAACAATCGGTTATGGCGAAATAAATGCTAATTAAATAAGGTAAGTTCAAAAGACTTTCATTAAATTCAAATACTAAAACAATAGTAGGGTACCCATAAATCATAAAGGATAATAAATAAGTCTAAAAAACGATTCTTAAAAGTAAGTTTTAAACATCAAAACTAGAAGTTAAGAGAAACATGAAAAGAACTCTAAATCTCATGAGCGGAAGCGTAAAAACTAGTCCTAGTGGCTCGATCACGACTTTCGCTTGTCCATCACCGGTGCATCTCTACTCTTACTTGAAACAACAACATGAGAAAGAATAAGTATAAAATAGTCAGTAAGTAACCTCACCACTGGGGTCAGGCTAGGCATCTATGTCCTCTAGATACCTACCTCTAGTGAAACATATAAATTGCTTTAGTCCTCATGGGACACATATACACATGAAACAAAAAGGAGACTAAGTTCTATCCTACTGTAGTTAATTATGCCTAATACCTCTGGTGAATCCCGAAGGAGACACAAAACTGGTGAATCCCGAAGGAGACACAAACTGGTGAATCCCGAAGGAGACACAAACTGGTGAATCCCGAAGGAGACACAAACTGGTGAATCCAGAAGGAAACACAAACTGGTGAATCCCGAAGGAAACACAAACTGGTGAATCCCGAGGAAACACAAACTGGTGAATCCCAAAGGAAATACAAAATCTAATGGGCATATAACTAATCAGTAAGGACACTTGCACAGTCTCAACATCATAATTATCACTATATGAATCTATGACATACATATATACCTCAACATCATGGCTCTATAACATACACATATACCTCAATATCATCAGATCCAATACAACCATATGGAATCAAATACAATCTCATGCTAGCATTCAAGTGTCTATGTGCACAAATAAATCTTTCAGATCTCCTACAAGAGCATACATTGGTCATACTATACTATCAGTCTATCATGCTATTATACTGACATAACATTCATTTATCGTGCTAGCATACATCTAGTGCCTGGCCGGTGGGCAGTTCCAGTAGTAAGATTACTTACCTTAAATTTGATCACAATTTAATCCAAGTAATTAACCCTCTTACAACTCTTGGAAGGCTTTGAATCCACCCTATAACATACATTACAAATATTAATTTAGCACCCTTGGTCCAAAAATAACAAATCCAAAGTTCTAAACTCATCTTCGGGGTCTAAATCCAATTAACCATATTATTTAAAGATCTTCAATTTAACTTTACCTAAATCGAAAATCCACAGACAATCTCAGATAGCCAACAAAACCAGCAACTCCAAGTAAGACTCTGACATAAGAACGTAACCAAGTTTTAAAATTAAAACCAAGGCCTAATCATACATACTCCAAGTACTGCCAAAAATCCAGGTAAACTCACCCAAGGTGTGATATGAGGCGCCCCAAATCAGCTAAACAACTCCAACTTCACCAAACAGCACCTTAATACATTCAAGAACATGAATCCAAATTTGACACATAAAGGACTCAATCGATTGGTGCCAATAGTAAATGGGTAGTCAAGAATCAATTGAAAACAACCCCAGCCAGTAGAAATATTACCCAAGTTGAAAAATCTGATGACAGCACGAGCAACGACGACGACGACAGGAGGAATCCAACGCAGATCCGGTTGATTGCGCCGCGATGGCTCTGGTGCAGACGCGTCTGGAGCGGTGCTGGTCGGTTTGGACGAAGTAGCTCGAACGCGGGCGGCTTCGGCGTGGGAGACCAGAATTAGATCTGGGTGCGTGAACGGTTGAGGTGCAAAGAAGCCAAAGTCAAAATTGGGTTGTTTATGACTCGGATCTGAGCTGGTGGTAAAGGTCAGCGGTGAGCGACAGGGAGATCGGAACTGCTGGTCGAGGTCAGCAACGGGGAGATCGACTGCTAGGTCTGCGTGAGGAAGAAGAAGGAAAAGGGGAAGAAAAAGAAAAAAATAGGAAAAAAAGCAAAAAAAATAAAATATATTTTATTTTATTTTATTCTTTTCTTAATCCACATAAACTCTTTAAACTCTCTTTCTTTCAAAAAGATTTAACTCCTGTGATTCAATTTCAACATAAATATTTTCCAACGTCCATAATTAAATTCCCACAATTACACTTAAGGTCCAAAATTCCAAAAATGTCCTCAATTAGTAAAAAATTACTGAAATTACATTAATACTACTAAAAAAAATATAGGGTGTTACACTAAAAATCTCTACTAACTCTATATCATGTGTTATTTTGCGTCAAAATGTCTATTTTGTAATTTTTGCAGGATTCAATTGCATGTGTTGATCTTAAACAATCGTAAAGTTCACATGCGTTGATCTTAATGAAAACACGCTGGTCGCATGAAATGCCACAACTACAGTAATAATCATGATAAGAGGATGATCGCAAAGTGGGTGGAATGCGTTGAAACTTCAGAAGAAATAATCATAAACACATACCTTAGAAGTATCAAAGAGATAATATCATAATGACATTTTACCTACCGCGTCAATAATGGCAGTGATTCAGAGCGAGATTATCAAAGCTGTCGGCGTTTGAGCTCTATAAATAGAACCTTTGAGCCCAAATTCAAAGCATCCAGGACTTCTGCCTTGGGCAGGTTCTTGTGATCATAAACGAGCGCATGAGCAGAAATTCTTTGAGAGTTCTTCACTTCCAGACTTTCCTCCAATTGACGACCGGAGCTTTGTCGGAGATAGAGCTCAAGAGAGACTCTTCCACCGCCTATCCATTGCACCACCGGCAGCCTTGACACACATCTGATGGAAGCAAGAGATTGCCTACATCTAGCCTTCCACCTCTCTTCTCCTCTTTGTATTGTATTACATTTTGGCTTAAGACATTAATAAATTTTGTAATCAATGCATCTCTTTAATTTCATCAACATCATTTCCATCATCTTCTTCTAATTTATCATCTTTTTCTTTCACGTGAGTTAAGTGCAGATTGCAAGAGTTATCGCATACTCAATCATGCGGCATAGAGATATGACGCATATAACAAACCACCTAGAGATGTGTGTTGTGCGAGTATAGTGAGTCGATCTTGTTTGCTTAATGTGAGGCTATCACAATGCTTGTCTATGAGCAGAGTAGCTATAACCACCTGCCTGAGAGGGTAAGTAGTGAAAGTAAGCAATGTTCCTAGAGATAGGAATAACCTTATGCTCAACGAAACCATGCTTTATAGAGATATAAACATGTGCTGGCTAACGAGAGGTGTGCGATGCATTAGTGTGGCGAGCTGGATTACCTTTGCAACCAAACTTAAGGATTTTGTTATAACTCCTTCACAACTCTTCTTTTCCATGCATCTGATTACGTGTTAACAGTTACAATTGTTCAGGTTGTTTAGCTAGGAGTAGAAGTAGTGCATAGTTAATCAACTTCTTTCTTTTTATTTTTATTCCCTGCCTCTAACACATTATTTTACAAACATCACTTAGTTGCAAGTCCCCTTGTTCGACCTTGGATCATCCTGAGAAACTTGTGATCTCGTTATACTTGGTGATAGAGCAAGAAAACTTGTGACAGGACACATGATCATTGCATATACAATTAACGTATAATGCATATTCTTCATATCAACGCATGACCATCAATACATGACAATTAACGCATATCAGCAGAACAATTTATCCTCAACAAGGTCTATAAGGTCCCTTGTTAGCTCACTAAAGGAGAGTAATAGGGAATGACTTAAATTGTTCAAATCATGAGGGAATTTTATATTAGTGAGATTAATATATAATTGTTAGTTATAGATATGCTCTATAATCCAAATTATGTAAAAGAGGTATATTTGAATAAGATTCAAATATTAGATTTATATGAATGGAATTCATAAAGAGATGTATATATATAAATATACAATATTTATATGTTAATTAACTCCATATTAAATATGATTTAATTGATTAATTAATGGTTAATTAATTGATTAAGAAATAATGGAGATTGGAGGTTAGTATAAATATATGATAATTATGATAATTAATTAAATGTATATTAAATAGGATTTAATATATAGTCATTTAATTAATGTGTCAATTAATTAAACAAGGGTTATTTAATTAATTAACACTAAGGGTATAAAGGGAAATACTTAGAGAAGGGATTAATTCTTCTTCATATAAATATTTCCTTATAGTCCATTTAGGAAAAAGGGTTTTTATTACACAAAAATCTAGCTTCCAAGCCTTTACCTTCTCTCTAACTTCTCTCTAGAAATTCTCTACCATTTTCCTCCTCAAAAGTTCTTGGAGACCACTCTTCCAAGTTCTTTAGAATCCTAGAGAATAGCAAGATAATTTTGTTGGTGGTGTCCTTCTTCTTGAAAAAGCTCGAGATTATTGATACGGTGAAAGAGGAAAGCTAGAGGAATCAACAAAAGTGAGTTTTGATTTCTTCTTTTATTTCTCGTTTCAAGTATACTTATGTTTTTGTTTGAATATTTATCCTACAAATGCATGTTTTATTTTATTATTTTTTCATAAGAAACGAATTTCTAAATGCAAGGCGTTCACACACTTTCATAGGAATTTGATTCCTTCAATTGGTATCAAAGCCAATATTTTTCTTGCATTTTGATTTTCTATTTTTTGAAACAAAAATCAGTTCATGAGGTGGGTTATTTTTCTGCATTTTTCTTGAAAATGTATGAGGTTTTCTTGATAGATAATTTCATTTATTGGCACCATAGATTGTAAAATTTTATGTTGATTTGATCAATGTAAGGGCCTATTGTTTGGACATTTTATTTTTGCAATCAAGTCTGTATTTTTTGGGTCGTTCAGGGTCAGAAATGAAACAGTCCGGAGCCCGGGTTTTCAAAGAAAAACAGAGGATTTGCTTCTATCTCGCAGCGACTGGTATCTTGGCATGTCATGATGGCTTGCAACGAGATGGCATGTGATGATGGCTTATGGCAGAATGCATTCCATGTGATGAGGTGATGACCTTGTAAAGCAAAGGAGCTTGAAGATAAGCACATCAACGCATACCATGCGTCGACACTTACAAAACTGAACTCAAACCCATGCGACAGTTAGTATACCGATGTGGCGAAGGGACTTAGGCGTAACGGATGCTATGCTCACGGTCGCATGCAGAGGGACGATGCCCATGCAATGAACTTCATTGTCCAACGCATGCGGTGCTTGAAACCCATATGTCGAGCACTTCATCTGCCATGCATGGAGTTCAGCGGAATCCCTTGTTCATCTTGGTTTGTACGTCATGGAAGGTACCTGGCAGATAGTTGATCGCAAGAGTCTCTTCGATGCAAGAATGGCAACTTTCCTTTGTTATTTTAATTTTGTTAAAATTAGGGTGCCAATATTTGGTCTATCATAGTTTTTTTATAGTTTTATATGCATCTGATATATTATTTAACTATATGTTTTATACGTTGTATAATGTATGTCATATAGTTTTAAAATTTCACCTTAGGATAAACATGATCATGCATCATATAAAAGTTATGTGGTTACATGATTATTAAGCATGCTCGTGCATTATAATATAATTGTTATATTATTTGAATGCATGTTTTGAGTAAGCATATTCATGCATCAGAAATGTTATAATGTATGATGTAAAGAAATGAATATGTATGTTTATTTTACATGTATGATAATTAAAAGCGTTATAATTAGATGAAAAATGAACTTTGCATTAAGCATGACATTACTTAGATTAATATAAACGTTATATTTAATCAAAGTCATGATAATGCAAAAGAAAAAGGTTTTTGAAAAATTCATGGTTTTATAAAGGTTATAAGTTCAATTAAATTAGAATTAAAATCTATAATCAAGAGTGCATGCAAACATAAGTCAAAAAATTAATTTTAAATGGTTTAAAATTAATTCACCTAAACTTATGTTAAACTCATTTCTAATGAGATTAGAAATAGGATTAATCATTTTAATAGGATTAAAATGAACTTGGTTAAAATATTAAATTTATAAAATAATTGCCTATAAGGGACCTTTGTCTAAGGAACGTTCTGTCTAGGCTAAGGTTCTTAGGCTGACAGAAACAGAACACCTCTACCTTGGAACAGAACTGGAGGGTGAATCAAAAAAATATTTTATAAGCATGCAATAAGTGATTAATTTCATTAAAAGAGTTGTTAAACAATTCCATATAAGTGTTATATTGGGCAAATTTAACAAGGGCTTAGTTAAAATAATTTTGCTTTACTTTTTCTAAGTTAATAAACCCAAAAGGAAGAACACTTAGTGGAAGGAAAAATATATATATGATATGTCATTTTTCTACTCACGTTCTCCTAAAGAGTTTACAGGGTGAGATTCATACTTAGCCTCGTGGTGTCCTGCGTGCACCTTCCCTTAGAAAGGTATTTGCATGGGTTAATATCAAGGTGAATGGAGAAAGTGTTTATAGTAAGTGGGAGAATGACGTGTGACAACATATCCTGTAGTCTCCTTCGTTAGTTTGTAATGTCTCTTTCATGCTCGGTCCAGTGGTGCCCTAGACGCACTCTTTTATAGAAAGGTATTCGCATGGGAGAAGGGCATTACAAACTCCAAAAAAGGATAAGACCACTATAACCAATTGCACCAATTATGTTCTTCCTTGAGGCAGACTGGTTGGAGGCGGGGTTAAGGGGTTGAAAATGAAGGGTTACACTTACGATAAAGCATTAAGGCGGTTAATAATTTATTGAACAAATGAATGGTAATTAAATATTATATGAATAAGGAGTTATTCTGGGATAATATTTGATTGAGAGTGTCTCACTCCAATGATAAGGAATAACTGTACACCCTGAGGTGGCACTCATTCCAAATCACTGAATGTATTATTGTAAAATTCAATAATGTTGGGGTTCATTAATTTTGCTAAACTGATTGAATTAAAATGAAAAATGAATTTTTCCATAAATGTCTAACATAAGTAATTTATTTTTGTATCAACATGTCTAGCTCAATCGTTACTTTGCTTGGTGTTGAATAATTAACTAGAGAAAATTATAAAACTTGGAAAAATACGATGAATACGGTTTTAGTAATGGATGATCTCAAATTCGTTCTCATTGAGGAATGTCCTCCAGCTCTTGGGCACAAGCCATGCATGATGCTCTTAAGTTCATCTTCAGTGCACAGATGGTTGAGGGATCAACCGTTAGGGAACATGAACATGTCCTTAACATGATGAACCATATCAATATCGGTGGGATTGATGTTCTAAATCTAGTGTATCCCATAGTTTGTAGTTTTGTTAAACACAAATTATTTATCTAATAAAGTCAAAGGTATTTTATTTGACATTTAGACAACATTAATTCGATCCAATAAACTAAGATCCAAGGTTATATGATGTCACTTGAATAGTATGTGGTTGACATACGAATGGTTCATGTTTAAGTAATAACCTAAAAGGTCTGTAGTAAATGGATGAATGTTAGGTGTCTTATCCTAGTAACACTGCGGATACGACCCACTTTGTAATTGTTATATGAGATGTAAGTGTTACAAACAATATGAACCATATTGTTCATATAAAGACATGTGAGTGAAGGTATCCTGTATAAAGGAGTTTATACATAGATCAGACCACAAAATAATTAGTTTCTCTTTATAACACTGTTATTTGAAGAAACTAATATTTCACTAGGATGACCATAAGAGACTTGACCTTAATCCTGAGTGAGTTGTGAACTTCTATTTATGACAGTAGTCCTTTGATTTGGGTGAGAATGGCCATGAAGTCGACTCAATAAGCCTACCACTTTGGGATTTGTCTGATTAGGGAGTTGGAAACACAACTACACCAAATGGAATTCACTCCTTTCTATTCTTTGGGAAAGTAGAAAAATTGCTCCTTTAATAGCTGGTTTCGGGTCTTGAACAATGAGGCCTCAACCTCTCACTTGCCTGAAAGGTGTTAGTTTATAGTTTGACCATAAACTGTTTGTTCATTAGAGGAATTATTGGAACTTAATGAGTTAGATGTAACTACAGGGGTAAAACGGCATTTTGACCCAGTTGTAGTTTTGAGCATTTTTTTAAGGTTAATCACTCTGTTGATTGGTTATATCCATGGAAATAGAAATATATCTACAGTGCAAAGAGTACAGCTATCGGGCTTTAGTAGAGTGATCGGTAGTTAATTAATATTGATTAATTGGATTAAAGGAATTTAATCAATTAATCTCATATCATTGGAGCTTCTAATTTGTAGGTTCATAAGATCCCTTTGTTAGCTCACTAAAGGATAGTAATGAGGAATGATTTAAATTGTTCAAATCAAATTAGGAAAATTTATATTAATGAGATTAATGTATAATAGTTAATTATAGATATGATCTATAATCCAAATTATACAAGAGATATATATTTGAATAAGATTCAAATATTAGATTTATATGAATTGGATTCTTAAATAGATGTATTCATATAAATATGCGATATTTATATGTTAATTAACTTCATATTAAATATGATTTAATTAATTGATTAAGAAATGATGGAGATTGAAGGTTAGTCTAAATATATGATATTTATGATAATTAATTAAATGTATATTAAATAGGATTTAATATATGGTCATTTAATTAATGTGTCAATTAATTAAACAATGAGTTATTTAATTAATTAGCACTAAGGGTATAAAGGAAATACTTTGAGAAGGGGTTAACCATTTTCCATATAAATATATCTTTATAGCCCATTTAGGAAAAAATGTTTTTATTACACAAAAACCTAGTCTCCAAGTCTCTATCTTCTCTTTAACTTCTCTCTAGAAATTCTCTACCATTTTCCTCCTCAAAAGTTCTTGGAGACCACTCTTCCAAGTTCTTTGGAATCCTAGAAAATAACAAGATAACTTTGTTGGTGGTGTCCTTCTTCTTGGAGAAGTTTAAGATCGTTGATAACAGTGGAAGAGGAAAGCTAGAGGAATCAACAAAGGTTTGCTTTGATTTCTTATCTTCTTCATCTTTTCTAGAATGCTTATGTTTTTATTTGAATGTTTATCCTACAAATGCATGTCTTATTTTACTGTTTTTGTTTCCATAAGAAATGAATGTCTAAAATCAAGGCGTTCACATGCTTCCACGGGAATTCTATTCCTTCACTAATTCCCTGAAAAGAAGAATAAACATGAACAGTGATGCCCAAATCAATTATCCAGGTTGAATCATCATTCTCCACTAAGCAAGTTTCCAATACTAGTAAATCATATTTACCTTGTTTGGTTTTCTTCTTCTCTGCCAAATACTTGGGACAGTTACTTTTCCAGTGTACTTTCTAGTTACAATGGAAGCAAATTCCTTTGGCAACCTTAGCCTTCCTGCCCCAATAGGCTACAACAGGGTTAGTTTTCCCCTGACCTCCCTTCTTTTTCTTCCACATTTTGGTGCCGAAAGAAGAAGGTACAAACTTTGTTCAAGAGGTCGAACCTTTGTGAAACTTTTTTGAGGTAGTGGCAACATTTGCCTCTCACTTATGTTACTTAACTTTCATCAAGAACTGGTTAGTATGTAGTTCATTAAGGAGCGTAGTCAGGTTGTAGTCTAGCTTGTTCATAACAGCGTTACTATGAAACTGGACCAGGTAGAGTCTCTAGAATGAAGCTAACCTAACTGGCTTCGTCGATGATAGACCCATTCATCTCAGCTACGTTAAAATTGACCATCATGTTCAGAACATATTCTCGAGCAAAGGCCCTTTTCTTTCATATGGGCATTAAAGAAGTATTTAAGAGTGTCATGTTGGAGTTGGGTGGACGGTTGTCCAAACATCTTCCTCAATGAATCCATGATTTGTCGTGCAATGACTATGGTTTCATGCTTTTTGGCCAAGACTTCAGATAAGCTGGCCAAAATTTAAGGTCAAGTCTTTTCGTTCGGCTTGATCCATCTTTCATTTGCATTCCAAACATTTTGAGATGCTCCAGCAACAGGAATTTGAGGACATTCTTCAACAAGGACAAACTGTAGGTCGATTATAAGCACAGTGTTTATAGTGTTTTTCCAAATAGTATAGTCGTTGCCAGTAAATTTTTCAGCACTTAACAAGTTCAATGTAGCGCTAGTCATTTTGAAGATTGTTGAAACCATACAAGTTATTTATATTAGTTCTTAAGGAATTACTCATAAGAAACTAATCAATTTAGTAGAAATCTAACATACCCTATGTGACATCTATTTTGCAATGATGTTTCAGTGAGTTAGGACAAAAGTCATTGTAGGGCGATCAATTGCTCCTACTGAATTGAGACATTCTCAACAAACCACTACACCAAACTAACTTTTACCCCTATAACGATTAGTCACCATTATTCGGTCCAAAAATCATTGACTTACTTAACAATTTCTTAAATGTGTAACCTTCATTTTAGGCTCTAGAGTTTCACCCCAATGCGCCAACCATAGGTAAAAAATTGATTGGGGCAAAAACTAAAAGAGTTTTATCCATTTATGGAATTTGTGTAAAATTTCATACAAATGTCATCCATAGGGGAACAGAAGCAAAGATGTCTCGAGGCCGAGCATGAAACTTTACAATAAACCAATAAAAGGGATCATGAGATGTGTTGACACATATCCCCCTCCTACTTACTATAAACACTTTCTCCATTCACCTTGGTATTAACCTATGCAAACACCATCCGTAGGAGGACACAAGCTAATGCGCCTCGAGACCAAGCATAAATCTCACGATGTAAACTATTTAGGAAGAAACGTGAAAAGAAACTAACATATCATATACATCATTTTCCTCCAACTGAGTGTTTTAAACCTAGGGTTCATTAACTTATAAAAATCTGGCTAATCAATTTTAATAAGTGATTGTTAAATTTGCCCAATATAACACTTATATTGGATAGTTTAACAATAATAATTATTGTTAATTAAACACTTTAATAAACCTTAATCATTCATTGCATGCTACTTATAATATAATTTTTTAATTCACCTTCTAAGTTAGTTCCTAGGTAGGGGTGTTCTGTTTCCATTAGCTTAAATACCCCAGTCTAGACAGAACCTTCCTTGGACAAAAGTCCCTTATAGACAATTATGTTATAAATTTAATCTTTTATTTAATCCAATTTAATCCTATTTAAAAAATAATTAAAAAATCAAATCTATTTCTAATCTCATTAGAAATATTATTAACGTAAGTCTAGGTGCAATCAAATTTTAAACCATTTAAAATTAATTTGATTACCTGTGTTTGTGTATGCAACTCTTGATTATAGATTTTAATTCTAATTTCATTAACTTGTAACACTTAGAAAGATTAATGAAATAATTAAAACCTATACATGCGTCTAGTGACATATATAAAAGTATAAAAATTATATTTTTCTAAAATAGTGTCATGTTTCATACATTTCCTTTTTCATTACATAACATAACAATTATATTATAAAGAAATAAAAACATACATAACATACATCCATCGTCCATAACTATATATTATAACAATTATAATATAATATGACGCATGGACATGTTATTAAGCATGCATTCATATAATATACCAATTATATTAAATATGATGCATGAAAATATGTTTATCCTATGGTGGAATTTTTATACTATATGACATACAATAATATAAATAAATTAAATCATATTCAGATGTACAAAATAATAAAAGCAGCATTGGATAAAAAATTGGTATCATAAATCATTAATTAAATTAATTATATTTAATTAATTTAATTAATTAAAATACAATTAATAAATTAATTATTAAAAATTAATAATTAATAAAAACAAAAAATGCATTGAAGAGCCGCCAGCCAAGCTTGATCCCACGAACTGGAAGAACCTAACACGTGTGTGAACGTGTTCAAAGCATAACAACGCTCTGTGCCAGCGTCGTTATGCTGGCTTTTGCTTTGCCACAGTGTAACCCTACGCTGGCTTTTGAGTTGTCAAAGCGTAATCTTACACTGCATGCAGCATCAATACACTCAGCAACAACGTCACAACGTTGCTGCTAAGCGTAGCTATACTGGCCATTCTGCCTTACAACGTAATGCACAATGTCGCTATGTTGTGCATTATACTCTAGGGCAAAATGCTTCCTCTACTTTGATCCTTCATCTGATTTGCTTCGTTCTTGCTCCAAATTTCAATTAAAACCAAAATCTCACCACGAGCTACACAAACTTTTACAAACTCGATTGTAAGAAAAAATGCCCAAAAAATACTAGACCCTTACAAATCAAATGGAATAAAGCAGAAAACTAAGCCAATTTTCAAAAAGTGCCAAATCAATATATATTCATAATGCATCAAGAACATCCACCAAAACTCTAAATTAAATTCAGAAAATAAAATCAAAGATACAACCTGGCTCTGATATCAATTGAAGGGATTTGAATTCCTCGAAGTGGAAGCAATTGAATGTATTGTGACTTGATTTTATTTTACTGAACTTAAAATATAGAGTGACAGAAACATGGATTAACAAATTGAATCATGAGCATGCCTCTACTGTGAAATTAAAGAGGAAAATAAGGAAATGATAACATACCCTTGAAGAATGTTTCTTCGTTTTTCCTCTTTACAGCCAAGATCACGAACCGTTATCCATCTCACAAACACAACAGAACTTCACAGCACCAACACCAATGGGGACATCGCTACGAAATCTTCCTTGTTATTCTCAAGGATGAGAATCAACAGAGAGGTGTGGGCTTCTGTTAATTAACTTTGGTAAACGGGAGAAGAGATTTGGCTAAGAGAATTTTTCCACAGAGAGAAAGAGATAGATGAAGATCATGAAGGAAAGCGAAAACCTGTTTTCAAGTTGTGTTTCTTCTCTCTTATTTTTACACGTATATGAGAGAGTGAGTTGAAGAGGTTGAATTTTAATATATGTATATATATAAACTAATTTAATATATTCCATATTAAACTATATGTTATATCACATATAACATATAACCTATAGTTTATATTATATCATATATAATATAACCCATAGTTTATTATTCTCTCATATAACCTATAGTAATAATATGAATCATATTCATATTAATTTTAACCTATAGTTTTTATATGAATCATATTCATATAATTAATGTTTGAACCAAATTCAAATATTTAGTTATCTCATTATAGCTTTATATTATAATGTATCATATACATTATATTAATTAATTTGAACAAATCAAATTAATCCAAAATTAATTTAATTCTCATTGATCCTTATTGAGCTAACAAGGGGATTTTATGAACCTATAGATTGAAGCTCCAATGATACTTGATTAACTAATTAAACTCTTTAATTAAATTAATCAACCTTCATTAACTGTCACCACTAGAAACTAACAGTTGCACTCTTCGCATTATAGATATATATTTGTGTCTATTGGATATAACCAATCAACAGTGCATTGACCCTTCAAAAATTGCTCGTAAGTACAGATGGGTCAAAATTATCGTTTTACCCTAGTAGTTACATCTAACTTCTTAAGTACCATTGATCCCTCTAATGAACAAATAGTCATAGTCCAACTATAACTTAACTCCTCTCGGGTTAGGAGAGGATGTGACGCCACATTGTTCAGGACCCATAATCAATCCTGAAAGAAGCAATTTATCTACTTACCCTAACAACGGGAGGAAAAGAATGAGTAAATTCCTTCTTGTGTAGCTATGTTCCCAGTTCCCCAATCAGACGAATCTCAAAATATTGAGTTGGTGAATCTGACTACTCTCATCCATGCAGATCAAAGAACCGCCCTCATAGGCAAGAGTTTAGAATTCACTCAGAATTAAGGTCAAGTCACCTATGATCATTCTATTGAAATGTAAGTATATTCTAGTAACGGTGTTATGAAGAGAGACTGTTCATTTCGTGGTCCGGTTTTATACAAACTCTTTGCATAGGATACCCCCACTCACATGTCTCCATATGAATGATCGGGATCAAATTATTTGTAGCACTTCACAACAATTGTAACGACTACAAAGCGAGTCGTATCCGTAATATCACCAGGATAAGGTACCCTACCTTATCCATTTGCTACCGACCGTTCGAGTTATTACTTAAACATGATTCACTTGTATGTCTTCACGTACATGTTTAAATTACATCCAATAACCCTAGATCTTAGTTTATTAGTTTTTAGGTTAATGCAACTAAATGTTAAATAAAATAACACTTATTTTATTAAATAAATAATATGTTTTTACAAACTACAAGACCATGAGATTTAGGATATCAACCCTAACAATACTGATAATACACTAAAAATGTATATGAAATGAATTTTCAATGACTATTGATATACTTTTGATACATCTATGTTACAATTAAAACAAAATTTGAATGAGTGTTGATAAATTAATGATACACAAAATACTCAATATTGCATTTTCGGCTCATTACATTAATACACTGATGATCTACATACAATTCATTTTGAATTAGTATTGATATACAATTGAAATGTCAATATTAACTTCAAGTATTATTCTAAATGATATACTTCATATTTGGTATATCAACAATATCATTGATATATTTTTTTTCCTTCTAAATTAGGTATATCAATAATTAATATATGAAATATGAAATAGTTTTATATAATTGATATATCAAATTAAATATAACTTATATACCATTAAAATCATATAAAAAATTGAAAATAAAATAGATTAACTGATAGATTTTATATTTAATATATAACTTGACAAAATAATGCATTTAACATATACCATCAATATCAAACTTGAACTAATAGAATGAAATAACTCTATATCAACACGAAAAAAAATAAAAATTAACTCTATATCAACACAGAAAAAAAAGAAAAAAAAGAAAAAAAGAAAAAAAGAAAAAAAGAAGAAGATAAAAGTTAACTTTATATCCAAGAAAAGATAAAAAAAAAATATTTATCATAATCGAACAAAACAATGTTGACCATAACACAATTAAAATTAAGATATATCACTTGTATAAATGATATTATTTAAATAAAGTATATCAATTGATTGGTATATCAAATATAATGTATATCAGTTGACTAATATACTAAAATATAAAGTATATCAAATACACCTATTGATACATGAGGGTAAAATTGTAAAAATAAAAAATCGGAAATGTAGTTTAAATTTTTTTGCTATATATGCAATTTTAGAAAACTGTTGTTATATTTACAAATATCCTTTTTTTTTTCTACCCGTTTCCCAAGTTTATATATTTCCTGAACATAAATTTGATATAAGTAATTTAATTAATTTTTGTGAAATTATCATTAACTATCATGAGCCTTGAGAGTATGATATATTAATTTTATAATAAGTTCAACACAAAAAGTTTCAAGGAATTCCAAAAATTCCTGTGAAAAACGTTTTCAACTTTTTGAAAATAAATTGGACTAAAAACAATATTAATTAGTTTCGAATGATAATTAATTATAAAAAAAAAAAAAAAGAATAAACGGTTTAACTATAACCAATTTCATTAAAAAGAATAAATTGGGTTTAACTTATGTTTTTCTATTCATACACACGTAAATAAATTTATTAATTATTTTCAAATATAACTCACTGCTTTAATTAATTAACTAATTAATGCCATAGTACTTTTGAAAGATAAATTATCAGAATATATATTTATGAATATCAAACCACTTTTTTAAAGTGACTTTTTTAAAAAATAATTAAGATAATTTATAAATTGTTGTAAATTTGATGAGCACAACGAAAACATAAATATGGAGAAAATATATATTAAAATAAATATAATATAATATAATATATAAATATATAAAATAAAAAATAACAAATAATGAATTTCTCCACTTTCTCCAATCTTTTTAGATTGATCACCAATATGTGTGCATCTTTCAAAACCCACAAAATGCCACTATTTATAGGTCATTTGGCAAGTAGGAGGTGGATTACATAGAGACTAATAGTGTGTAATCTTGAGACATATGGACAACACATGGTGTAATGGATAAGTGACATATGGTCAATAGACGCTAATAATGAGCATCTACATTACACCTAATTTAACATATTTATAATACTCCCCCTTAGACGCCCATTATATATAAAATATGTCTCGTTAAACTCTTACTAGGAAAAAAACCCACTGGAAAAAAAAATCCTAGTGAAGGAAAAATAATACATATTTCATATAATCTGATACTCTTAAAAAGTATAACTCCCTTCATGGAAACATCCTTGAGATCTTTGACTCAGTCACATTTCAATGTTGTGCACCAGTTTTTCAAAGGTTGGGAAAGGTAATGCCTTTGTAAATAAGTCTGCCAGGTTATTTTTCGAACCAATTTGTTATACAGTGATGTCGTCATTTTCTTCAAAATCATGAGTGTATAAAAGTTTCGGTGAAATATGTTTTGTTCTATCTCCTTTAATATATCTTCATTTGATTTGGGATATGCATATTGTGTTGTTTTCATATAATATTGTTGGAAGATTTTTACAAGAAGATAAACCACATGTTTCACGAATATACCGAGTCATTGATCTTAACCATACACATTCTCAACTAGCCTCATGAATTGTAAGAATTTCAGCATGATTTGAGGAAGTGACTGTTATGATCTGTTTCACAGATCGCCATGATATAGCAGTTCCTCCACATGTGAACAGATAACCTGTTTGAGATGTAGTTTTGTGTGGATCAGATAAATATCCAGAATTTGCATAACCAACTAGATCAAAATTTGATTTATTTGTATAAAAACAAACTCATGTTGATCGTTCCTTGGAGATAACGGAGTATTAATTTTGTTCCAATGTCTTTTTGTTGGAGAAAAACTATATCTTGCTAATAAATTTACTGCAAATGCAATATTTGGTCTTTTATTATTAGCAAGATACACAAATGCACAATTGCACTAAGATATGGTACTTTAAGACTAAGAAGTTCTTCATTATCATCTGGAGGTCGAAATATATCTTTCTTCACATCTAGTGAACGAACTTTTATTTGAATGTTCAATGGATGAGCTTTGTTCATTTAAAATCTTTTCAAAACTTTTTTTTTGTATAAGTTGGCTGATGAACAAATATCTCATCTGCTAAATGCTTAATTTGCAAGCCAAGCTAAAATTTTGTTTTTTTTAGATCTTTCATCTTAAATTCTTTCTTAAGATATTCTATTGCCTTTGAAAGCTCTTCAAAAGTCTCAATTATATTTAGGTCATCAATATATACAGTCATACTAGCAAATCCTGACTGTGATTTCTTTATATAAACACATTAACATATCATATTGTTTTGATATCATTCTTTCAACAAATATCCACTTAGACTATTGTACCATATTCGTCCTGATTGTTTCGATCCATATAGTTATCTCTGTAACTTTATTGAATATAATTATTGGGAATTTGATTTATATGTTTTATGTACCTTAAATCCTTATGGGATTCTCATATAAATATCATTATCAAAATATCCATATACATTTTTTGTGACTACATTCATAAGATGCATATCCAGATTTTCATACAAAGTCAGACCAATTAAATATCTTAGTGTAATTGTATCTACCACTAGAGAATACGTCTTTTTATAATCAACACCAGGTCTTTGTGAAAAATCTTGTGCAACTAGTCTTACTTTATATCTTACCTCATTACCTTCATTTCTCTTCCTCATAAATACTCATTTGTATCCCACAGGTTTGACACCTTCTCGTGTTTGGATTACTGGTTAAAAAACATGACATTTTGAAAGTGAGTTTAATTCTGCCTCGATTGCTTCTTTCCACAAAGCCAATCTTTTCTATGTCGATATTCATCAATAGATTTTGATTTAGAATCCTTATTTTCAATTATAATATCAAGAGCAACATTATACGCAATGTTGTCAATAAAGTCTCCATCAAAAACTGCTCGACACCTTCACTCTAAACCAAAATCTTCCATGCTATCGCAAAGGAAGCTCATATCTTTTCTGGGTTCTAGCTTGCGTACACAATTCTATACAGTCCATTTACTATAGAAGTTCCCTGAGTTCGGTTCTATTTTTTTCCCTGTCATGACATAGTTTATTGAAATCTCACTATTATCTTTATATATTCCACCTTCCTCATTAGTCATGTCATGAATTTTTTATGGGTATTTACTTCTTCAACCAAATCTTCTTGACTATTAATTATTTTTATTTTTCGAGGATTTTTATCTTTGGAACCCATTGATCTACCATGCTTTTGGCGTGTTCCAGACTCATTAGTGACAACTTTCTGTGTTGGGATATTAATTTTCGATGGAACATTTTTAGTTGGTATATGTGAAATTACTTTCTTTGCATCTATAAATGCATCTTGTAACTAATTCGCTATATTTTGCAAATGAATTATCTTCTGAACTTTAAATTCACATTGATTTGTACGATGATCTAAATGAGACAATAACGATGCATTCCATGTAATTTCTTTTTCCAACTTCTTAATTCCTCCATCTAATATTGGAAAAATTGTCTCATTAAAATGACAATCAACAAATCGTGCAATAAATACATCACCCATCAGGGATTCAAGATATTTGATCATTGATAGGGAATCATATCCAATATATATTCCAAACCTCCTTCAAGGACTCATCTTAGTACGTTGTAGTGGAGCAATTGGAACATATACTGCACATCCCAAAATTCTCATATGGGAAATATTTGGCTCGTGACTATAAGCTAATTGTAATGGCGAGTACTTTTGATAAGATACTGGTCTAATGCGTATAAGTGATGTTGCATGTAAACTAGCATGTTCCCATACATATGTAGAAAATTTAGCTCTCATAAGCAATGGTCTAGCAATTAACTGCAAACGTTTTATGAATGATTCTACTAAACCATTTTGTATATGAACATGAGCTATAGGATGTTAACACTTATCCCAATTGACATACAATAATTATCAAAAGCTTGGTATGTAAATTACTAGCATTATCATGACGAATGACCTTAATTGTATAATCATGAACTTGTGTTCTTAACTTAATTATTTGAGCAAGTAATCTTGCAAATGCAAGATTTTGACTTGATACTAAGCACATGTGTGACCATCCATTGAATGTGTTTATCAATACCATAAAATATCTAAATGATCCACTTGGTGGCTTAATAGGCTCACATATATTACCATGAATTCACTCTAAAAATGCAGGCGATTCAGACCCCACTTTGACTGGTGATGGTCTAATGATTAATTTTCCTTGAGAGCAAGCATCACATGATAATTCATTAGATTGAAGAGTCTTCTGGCTCTTCAATGGATGTCCATTTGAATTTTCATTAATTCTTCTCATCATTATAGACCTTGGATGACCTAATCTGTCATGCCAAATTGTAAACATGTCTGGATTTATGAACTTCAGGTTCATTGTTGCATATATTTCAATTACTCGTATATGAGTATAATATAATGTAGAAGATAAAGCAGTCAACTCTTATAGTATATGCTTTTCATATGAGATAGTAGATATGATATAAAGATACTCCACATTGTTCTTTCTATAGGTCTCAATATGATAATTGCAACGTATATCTTTAAAACTAAGTAGATTTTTTTTTTATTGACTAGAGAATAATGCATTGTAAATTTGCTTTTCCAAACCCTTCAATTAGATTTGCAGAACTTGATATTGTATTAACTTTTACTTCCAGCATTGTCAGTTTGGAAAAAATATTTTCTACTTGTAAGTATTGTATGTGTAGTTGTACTGTTTACCAGACATAGCTCTTTTTTACTCACCTAACATATGAAAATGATTCAAGTTTCTTCATTAAAAAAATAATTATAATAAGAAAAACAACATTTGGAATATACAAAGGTTAACATCTACCAAGAGGAAAAAAACTTGGAGATGAATAAAAAAACAACATTAAGTCTAGATATTTTCAAAGTCAAAAGGAACACTTAATGTTCCATCAATTTTGTCGATCTTCTCTTGAGGAGATTCAAAGAAGTCCACCACATCCAAATTTGTCATATGAGATAGATCAAATATGTCATTATCCTGGTGTGAAAGTTTTACTTCCACATTATTCTCTTTTTCCTTCAAGGATTCTTCATAGAGATCAACTAAGTGTTTTGACGTATGACAAGTACGTGATCAATGCCCAATCATTCCACATCGGAAGCATTTATTTTCAACACTTTTTGAACTCTTATCTTGTGGAGCTTTTCCTTTGTAATCATCATTTTGTGTGGTTATTTTGAAATCTGAATGATTAAAACAACCATCACAAAAATAATAATTATTTATTCCTTTGTCACGGTCACGACCTCGACCTCGACCACGATTATTATTAAAATTCATATCATTTATTTCAGGGAATGGTGTTGTCCTAGTTGGTCGAGATTTATGATTTTTCATTAATAACCCGTTATTTTGTTCGGCCACGAGAGGACATGAAATTAGTTCAGAATATTGCTTAAAATCTTTCTCTCGATATTGTTGTTGCAGGAGCATATTCGAGACATGAAATGTAGAAAATGTCTTCTCTAACACACAGTAATTATCTCACCGTATAACAACAGTTTCAAATTAATTTTAAATAATGTGGAGTTGTAATCACTTACTGATTTGAAATCTTATAGCCTTAAGTGCATCCACTCATAACGAGCTTTAGGAAGAATATAACGAGCTTTAGAAAGAATAACTGTTTTTTGATAATTTTATCTCTCTTTCAAACTTTTTCACAAGATAAAGAGATCTTTTATTATAAGATAATCCATTTTCAATCTCTTCTAGAGATGACGACGAAGGAAAATCATAGTTTTTGCTTTGTCCTAACTGGATGTCGTATTTTCTTCTTTATAGTCTCTCCAAGATTCATAGCATCCAAGGAGATGAAATTGAAGATTTGAAGTAAAAATTATTACAATTAAATAGTTAGAAGTAAATGTTATATATAGATAGATAAATAGACTAAAAAAGTTCAATTACAACATTGTCAAGTGCATAAAACTAAATTGAACCAACAAATGTACTAACTACATTCCGGATCGTTTTCCCCCCTAAAAATATGGAACATTTTCATAAAAATAAATAAAAGTCAAGGGCAGGTCTAATAAAAGTTGATATGCTTACAAATTCCTAATCAATCTTACTTTTCACCCAAGTCTTCACCATTTATGCGCTGCAGTTTCCACAAGGTTTAGTTTAGTCAATTATCCATTTTCCTCAATTGTAATTCTCATGCTGCCATTATCATGGTGTCGTAGTGCTTTTTGTTACTACTGTTGTTCTATTGCTTTCCACCATAGACTATTGTTCTCTTCAATTAGGCCACGTTTATCTCGATTGAAAAGTAATCTAGCAACGGTAATATAAAAAGTGGACTTCAGTTGATTATTTTTGTTGTTGTTTACCTACTTTTTGTAATCATATGAAATATGAGGCCATCTTGAAATTTGTAATCAAATCGTGTAATCTAATTAAGGAATAAAAGGTGTTCAATCTGATTGCGGTTGAAAATTATGTGGGATCCACTATCTTTACCGTTACCGTCACTGTTACCGTTACAGATATTGTTACTGTAACAGTATGAAAATTATGAATTTGTCACATTTATTGTTACTTTTGTTTTTATCGTTAGGGTCAAATAGTAACGGTAATGGTAATAGTAAAATGTAACAGATTCATAATTCTAGATAAACGCGATCAAAAGCAAACCAATCGTGTTTGCGATTCAAGCCTATCAAGATTCATCCATCTATGAAATATCATTCCGATTATACAAATTTTCATTATAGTTTGGTAAATAGTTTGATAAACGTGACCTTAATCTCTTTGTATTTGTTCATCAACATGTGTCTCTTTCAAAATGTTATGTCCAACCATAGACCCTCATAGTTTTTAGAACACTCGTGTACCAATTGAATCATACTCAATAACTTCTTTCATTTTTTATTGTTACAAACTGGACAGGAATAGTTTGACTATAACGTTTTGTATTTATAAATTTATTGAGAAATTTTAAAGGTCATTTGTTTCGCTATAAAGGGTTGTTTGTTTTTGGAGAATGTAAATAACTGGAATATTTAGATGCCTAGAATTATAGATATTCGAAATTACAAATGTTTGACATCCTTTAGATAACCATATTTGTTTTATAGGATTTTTTTAAAGATATCTGGGAATACTTGGATATATAATTATGTTTGTTTTGTAAGATTTCTACTCGGAAGTGTCTTAAATTTATATAATGTTCTAATAATGCCCTTACGACTATTCATTAATTTATAGTTAATTTAATATATCGTGAACTTATAACATATTTGTTTTTATTAATTTGAATTTTTTTTTTAAATTAATAGAGTATTACTATTTTATGTGTTATTTTTCTCAACAAAATAATATAAATTAATTTAATATTTTTGATAATTTGAATTTGAATTTGAATCTAAATGTTGTTCTAAAAAATAAAAACAACTGCAAGTGAGATACATAGTTGATAGTATTTATTCTAATTATAGACTAAAAATAAAGAAGAATGTCATTTATAAATATGAGGAAAAAAAAAGTTAAAAAAAGTATATATAAAAAAAAGATGTTATCAACACGGGAATCCAGAAAACTTACGTTTCTAGAGGGGATCCAAAACACTTAACATCTTCGTGAGAGCATCTTACATTACCGCAAAATAAATATTGTAATCTAGATATCTACTCCATGGGAATCTTGGATACCCACACGAAACAAACGATCCCTACTAGTATTGACAATAATAAGTAATTTGGCGACTGACTATGTATTTAACACAACAATAAATTTTTAGTTATGAACTTAAATTTTCATACAAAAATTTATAAAATTGTTGGTTGTTTGCAATTTAAGCAAGGAGTAAGATATAAATATTTGGAATTCACAACTCACCAACATGAATTGAGTTGAGTTGGTATAATATACCAACTCATTGTTTGGTCCACCAACTTTAAATGTTGGTGGAGTCAAGTTGATATATTTTACTCACTCATCCTAACTCACCCCCAACTCTCCTTTTTTCCAATGTTTTCAATGGCTCCACCCATCAGCCATTGTCATACTCTCAGAACTAATTATGTGCTCCAACAACCACCTTTGATGAAAACTTCGGTGACCAACTCGGGGCTCCGACAACTACCTCCGATGACAGGTCCGACAACCAACTATGGGCTCCAACAACCAATTCTGGCCTTCGGCAACCACCTCCGGTGACCTAACTCTGACGACCACCTTCGTGCTACCAACTCTAACAACCACCTTTGTGCTACCAACTCTGACAACCAATTGACCCCGGCAACAAACTCCAACAACCACCTTCGTAGGCTCCGACAACCACTTCCAACTATAAACTTTGATGAAAATCACATTCGATGACCACCTTTGAGCGAGCAATTCCGACGCCCTACTCGAGGCTTCAACAACCACCTTTGACGACAAACTCCGACAACAACTCTGATACCATCTCCCTACGACTAACTTCTGGCTCCGACAGCGACCTCCGACTACAATCTCCAGTGAAAATCATCTTTGATAATCAACTTCGACAACCATTTTCGCCCAACCAACTTCGGGATTTGAAAACCACCTCCGATGAAAACTTCGACAACCAACTCTAATACCACCTTCATACGACCAAGTCAGATTCCGAAAACTACCTCCGACTACAAACTGCAGGAAAAATCATCTTCAATAATCAACTTCAACAACCACTTCCGACTACTATAAGATTAGTGACCGTTAAAGTATGTTGTAGGGTTGTTGATTATATAAAAATTATTATTTTGTCTACACTAAGTGCAATATTTATACGTAAAAAAATTGTAAAAAATATTTTTAATTAATTGAATTCACGTACTAAATGAGTGTTAAGAATACTTAGTTGAAAAGTATGTATGTAGTTGAAAAGTATGTAACATATAACAAAAAATCATAAAATGAAATGTAACATCCCGAATTTCAGGAAAATTTAAGTTAGTTATCTAAAATTATTGAGTTTTAGTTTTCCTTTCTTGTTTGAAAATTGGGATTAAATTGAATAATTGAAAAACTTTTATTGATTAATTGAATTTAATTGATTAGATATTCGAACTAAGTATCTTGAAAATATTGAATTTTGCCTCCCTTTGGTTTTGGATTTTGGAGCCAACTTAATACAATTAAGAAGATAATTAATTTTATATGGTTTTAAATTGATTTAAATATTGAAAGGATTTAATTTGTATCAAATTGATGGGTTTTATGACATTTAATTCTGGTTTTTGAAGCCTAAATTAAGGTAATTTGAGAAGTTAATTGATTTATTAATTTAATAGAATCGTTTGAGATTTTGGAAATATTGTAATAAAATATTTTATTTATCTTTTTAAAATTTGAAAAAAAAGAAAGAATTGAGATTTTTTGAAATTAAAGGAGAGTGAAAAAAGGCAGAGAATCGGAAAGAAAACAATTCGGTTTTTCAGCAATGTCTCCCACAAAATTATCAATTGCTGGATTTTGAACTGTTGGATCGTGCTTAAATTTGGTCAATCTATTCGGGACATAGAGTTTCATTTTGAATGGTTGGATCGTTGTTTGAAGCTTTGGTTTTCTTGTAATCGCTACTTAATAGAATTTGTAAAACTGAAAATTCTCATTCTCCCTCACTCTTGCAAACCCTTCTCATGCAAGATCCTCACTACCAGCTGCTAGCCTAAACAATTTATGTCGTCTGACAGCAACACCTGTCGCCTGTCTACGGTTGCAACTGCCGCTGGCGCCATTGTCACCGAAATTGATATCTTGGATGACTTATTTGATATTTTATGGGTTTTCTTGGAAGATCTTGAATGCCCATCAAATTTTGGTTTAAGTTTTGGCTCACCCATATTGTTTTGATGTTGAAATTGGGTTTTACAGACACTCAAGGTGTTTTCCAATAAGATTACAATTGGGTGTTCTTTTTTTTTTTTTTTGTAAAGTTTGGGTCTTTGTAGAGAATTTCTGGATACCCACTAAGTGTCGACTTAACTTTTGTTTTAATTGTGATTTTTGGAGGTTAGATTAAAAGGTCTAACATTGTTGTCCATTAAAGTTAAATGTTGATTTTGGTGATATATTTGTTGGATTGTGTTGATTTTGGAGCTTCGAAGTGGTTTTGAGATCAAACCACGTGTTAGGTAAGTTGTTTGGAGACATTCAGGTTAAGTTGTGATTAGAATTATGTCCTAAACGAGGGAATTAATTTTGATTTTTGGTATAGGGTTTGATTCAATAATCAAAGGATTTTGAGATGTTGTTCACCAAATTTGAGATCAATTTCGAGATAATTTAGGTAAGTAATTGGACCTTGGAATTATAAAGATTTGGCCTTAATGAATGATGTAAATTGAGTGATTGGGAATTTTGGTCTTATTTTAGAAATCCTAATTTTTGGTTTATCACTTAAGACTTGGTTCATGACCTTTTGGGCAAATAAAAGTTAAGGTTGTTTGAGCTCATATTGATTACAACTTATGACTGATTGAACTACATGACTTATTTTAGAAATCCTAATTTTTTATTTGACTTATGACTGATTGAACTACATGATTTAATGACATTGATTGACTGGATTAGACTGCTTTGTCTACGATGATTGTACTGTTGACTAAGGATATATATGAAATTTTACCCATAAGATAAACTACTGTAAAATATAACACATGAGTTATATGAAAACTGATGCATGCTAAGTTATAGGATTCCTGTTAGTTTCTCTTATCTGGGCAGGTGTACACATACAACTATATATGTGCACATTATGACTGATTTGTGGACCTTTGAGTTACACACTATGACTGATTCATGTTCCTTCGGATTCATGTCTATGACTGATTTATGGACCTTTGGGTTACATACTATGACTGCTTCATGTTCCTTCAGGTTCATGTCTATGACTGATTTGTGGATCTTTGGGTTATACACTATGATTGATTCATGTTCCTTCGGGTTCATGTCTATGACTGATATGTGGACCTTCGGGTTACACACTATGATTGATGCGTGTTCTTTCGGGATCACGTTTATGACTGATATGTGACCCCTTCGGGATCCGACTGATATAATAGATATATACCGATGTCTAGATAAACTAGCTAACAGGTAACCTAGAGGGCCCAGTAACAGGTCATTTACTGGATATTGTTATACTCATCATTTCTTCCCTTATGTTTTTCAGGGAATGACAGGAACAGGTTGACGAGTGACAAATGGGACCCGTGATAGAGCCATTTAGGGACAAGATAAATCGCTTTCGCTCAATCTATGTTTTTGTCATTTGAATGTTTTGAAACTAGAATTTAATGTGAGAAAGAAAATTTTAATGTCTTGAATGTTTTCTTTATGAATATTATTTTTAGGGGACCTCGAATAAAAATTTTATTTATTTATTTTTTAGTTTATTTTGGAAAAAAACTATCCTTATTGTTTTAATGAATTTTTTTGGTCAAAATATATGAGTTTTAAATATGTATTTAGTTGTAACGATCCTTGTCAGAGTACTCGAAAGGTCGGGTTGTTACATGAAAATTTTAAAATAGAGATTTGTTCTTTGATGATCCTTCACATTTAGAAGAATTGAGAGGGGAGTTGTTGAAGAAATGTGGTGACATTTCATTGGCAGTTAACATGATGTGGGAGATTTTATTAAAAAAAATCATGACATGGTAAAATTAGAGAGCAACAGGAAGAAAAAGAAAAAGAAGAAGATGATAATGAAATTCATGGAGAAAAATCAGTTGGAATCAAAAGTTTTGATTTATCTTTGACTTCTCATTTTATTTAACCATATTTCTACGAAAAATATAATGGTTAATTGTTATTCATTGCCCAAAAAAGAAGAAAGAAAGAAAGAAATATTTCTCATTTTATTTAATGGGTTAATTGTTGTTTATTGCCCAAGAAAGAAAAAAAGAAAATAGAAAGAAAGAAAAATTTTAAAAATTGAAAGAAAAAAATTGCAATCCACATTTTTTCAAATAAAGATAAGTAGAATTATTGAATAAAAAAGTTTGAAAACAAAAATAGTAATCATAAAAACATATTATTTATAGTTCAAAAAACTGCATTAGATATCCAAATATATAAACTCAACTATGCACCCCAAACACCGACATATGAACTCAGACCAAATAACTCTACACTCCAAACACAGACATATTAACTCTACAGAACTCCACAGACATATAACTCCAAACATCCTATTTCAACTTAACACTCCAAACATCCTATTTCAACTTAACACTCCAAACAACTCCTAAAAGTTGAAAAGGTAAAATTGATTAAAAATGTTTTATAGAAATTTCCTTGCAGTGACCTAGTTTTTGACACGTGCAAAATAAATGATAGATCCAATTTATTTAATGACCATATTATAATATTAAGAGTAAATTTATCAATATATATTGAATCATTGACTTTTTAATGAAAAATAATTAAAGAATTCTTAGCCTCTAATGAAAAATAATTAAAGAATACTGAAGCAATCAACTTCGTTGTTTATCTCCAATGACCAATTCAACCAAAACATATACTAACAGAAAAACAATAATAAAGAAAAATTGACTGGTGGAAGTATTTTTAAATATAAATTTGAAATTATTAGTTTATAGTGTTTAATGATCATCTTTTATAGTAATTTGACATTAGGGATTATTTGAAGATGATTGGATCATCCTTATAGACCTACTTGTCACATACATCTATAAGATCGATTGCTTATTAACAATCCCACCAAAGTATATGAAGATGTATCATTTGCATATACTTGATATGACCGACAAGCTTGACTATTTTAAAGAATGTTTCTTTTTTGTATGCATGAAATCAGCTCGTTGTTGTCCATGGTTATATATATATATATATAAATATATACATATTTGTGAATGTGCAAATAGACTCTCGATGGTACTGACAGATCCACGTAGAAATCAGGTGCACGTGTTCCCCTTAAATTATCGTTTTTTGTATTTTTAATATAAATTTATGGTATATGTTTATGATATATATAATCTGATTCAATATACTTGTCAAACGTTGTGTAGTAAGCAGTTTTATTGGTTCGTAAGATTTTTTTTTCTCTTTAGGTTCACATTACTTGTATATATATTACTTAATTTCAAAGTCGGAAGATACAAAATAAATTTTTTCCTCACTCGTCAGATATAAATATCGCATAAGTAAGTTCCAAATCCTTCTCGATGTTTTAGTTTTTATATATATATATATTTAGAAAATCTATGTAATAAAGCATTATACTGTTATTGTTATTACATTTGTATAATTAACCCTAAATAAATATGAAAAGATATTTTAAAAGAAAAGTAATAATAGAGATTATAGAGTTATCATCTTACAAAAGAAAATTACCTCTCCGATAGATTTTGTATATAAATCAATTTAGAAGAACTGCCCAAAGATCATAATTTAATAATTACAATTTATGAATCGATTAATATATAAATTAAATTTTATGAATTAAAATTTATATAGAAATCAATTGGATTTGATTGTGTAGTTAAATGAGAGATTAATGAATGAATAATTATTTTATAGCATACATAAAGGAAAATTTATTGGATAAGTTAGATAATAAAATCATCACAAATTGATTTCAAAACATGAAACCTAGGACAACTGTAATATGTATTAAACTAGCTAATTTACAAAGCTATGAATACTTTTTATATTTTTCTTTATAGTCTTTTTATTACATGGTGCCCTCTTATATAAAATTTATGGATCCGACATTGCTTAATAATAACCTTATTTTTTGTGCATGTTCAACTCAAATGTTTCATAGCCGTTAAAATATGTTGTACGATTGTTAATTATATAAATAATAGTATTTTGTCAACACTAATTGCAATAGTTACATATAGAAAATTATAACTTGATTTATCGAGTTCACATCTCAACTGAGTATTAAGAATTTGGGAAAGTACGAGTGCAGTTGAATGGTGGAACCAAAAGTCAAGGAGTAAAAAATAACGAAAAACCATAAAAATGTATGATTTTCTTATGTTAAAAAAAAAACACTTATTCTAAAAAAAACTACATCAAATATTCATAACTTAACCCAATTTAACTTTATATCTAAACACAGAAAATTATTATAAACTCAACTCAACCTAAAATTGAGCGCCAAACATATCCTAATTTCATTAAGGAATTGTACAATATAATTGTCATGATAAAGTCACACATCAACTTTTATATTGAAGTTATATTTTAAAATTTTATAATACGTGCATCATACATAGTAAATAAACTAACATGAAAAAAACAATATTTAGTAAATTTCAATTTTAGACACGAACATGTTGTTTATAGCCGTTATAAATAAAGGCTAAATGATTGTGTTTCAGATGTAATAACTAAAATAAAACTACTATTGATTTTTTTAATATAATTTATAATTTTTAAATGATATATTTTGTTGATCTAGATTAACAATTAAGTATTAAGGAAATAACTTTATTTTTTTTTCAAAAGGAATATGATATGATTTAAATAAATTGGTTGCATTCAACATGTGAAGAATTATTAGATAGTTTTTGGTTAGATGAGGATAAAAATAAAATTTAATAATTATTAAAAAATGAAACCTAATTCTACAAGAATCTAAAAGTTAGTGGAAACTGGTTTTAAAAATAGTCTAAAACCAACACTAGTTTTAAGAGTGATTTTAATCGACTTAATTCCAATTTATTTTATTAAACACTAAAAATGGTTAAAATTATTAGAAAGTATTTTTAATCCATTCAAAATCAATTCCAAACACAAATTTATTCAAATTTTAGAGTTAAAATTGATAAAATTGAAAGTTGTCTAAATTGAATTTTTTGAGCAAATTTGGGTAAATCAATCCAAGATGCTCACATGCACTCTATTATCATCACATTTATTAGATAAATTAAAAATTTTCATAAAATAAGTAGTAGAATTTTACATATGACAAATTATGATTGAATCTAAAATGTACAAATTGTTATACCTAAAGTCCTATTTAGTAATAGAATTTTACATGTGACAAATTATGATTGAATGTAAAATGCACAAATTACTTTACCTAAAGTCTTGTTTAGCAATTATTTGATTTTTTTTATTTTTTATTTTAAAAATTAAGCAGCACATTTCTTATAATAATTTACATATTTCTTAAATAATAATTGAATTATTGATCCAATTTAAAAAAAACAACTTTTTAAAAAATTTTAAGAAACAAAATAATTACCAAGAGTAAGTATTTTGTTTTTTTTAAAAAAACTAATTTTGCAATCACGGGCTCCCCCAGCTGTCAATGACGGATCGACAATGTAAGTGAATTGTACAGCCAGATGGCTGTATATGATTGGAGGGTCATCTAAGCGGGGCACTACGACGGCATAGCGTAATGCCGTTGACGGTTCTCGTTAACGCGACACCAAACCGTGGTTTCCCTCTCTTTACGACTTATTCGGCACCCTGAAAGGCTGAAAGCAGCAGTTTCACCGGCTCTCCATCTCCGTTAACATAAAGTGGGTTTCCGTTTCATTCTTCATTCCAAGTGCCCGTACTGAAAATCTCTCTGTTTCATCTCCTCCAGCTCGCTCGCATGATTGATTAACCTCTCTCCGGCCTCCCAGCCGGCGTTCTGTTGCCATGACGTCCATCACTTCCGTCGAATTGAATTACCTCGTCTTTCGGTATCTTCAGGAATCAGGTAGCTTTCGTCTTTCTAGCTCCTTCTAAGTTATTTTTTGGAATTTCATTTTAGTTTGGTTTGCTGCCTTTTCGTCTTTTTAGATTCAATAGATGAGGAAATTTTTGGAATTCAATTCTCTTTTATTACAGAAGGAGATATAGAGCTGATTTTTATTTATTTTTTATTTATTTAGAAACGTAGTAGCGCGGGTTCGTTTTTGAGCTGGCTAGGGCTAGGAATTTTGTGTTCCTATAATTTAATTTTGTAGATCAATGCAACTCTTATCCGTTTGGTTTACTTGAGCTTTCTGTTTCTTTCTCCTTTTTCTTTTACGTACTGTGTGGTTCTGTTAGGTTTTTCAGTATTTTGATGTGGTGTTAATATGTGAGTTCTAGAGTAGGTTAGGCTTTGCATAGGCGAGTGAAGCACTAACTATGGCCACGAGCCTGGCGTTCCTTCCAATTTCTTGCTTGGTGTGAACAATGACAATAATCTGGGTAACTGGCTTTCCAAATTATGGCTTTGTCATTCCTCGTAGTTCAATTGAAAGGAAACAAAAAATTAAGTACATATGTTTTCATTTTCATACACAGAAATCACTTCGAATGCAAATTGTTCCATGTAAATCTACCCTTACAAAGTGAGGGTGAGGGTCTCAAAGCTCACACTCTCTTCAATGAAACCATTAAATATCTACTTAGATTTTGAAAGTTCCCCTTATAGGATTTTCCTTAGGGAATGTTGTAACATTAGTCTGCCACTCTAAACTCCAACAGTGTTTGTCTTGGTTTTCTTTTACCTTACTAGTTTTGTCTCGTTTACTATTTGCTTGGAGGTTTTTATTTTGTTGTGGTGTAGTTTGAGTAGTAGTCTCTTTTTATTTACTTAATGAAAAGTTTCATATCCTTTAAAGAAAAAAAAAACCCTCTAAACTCCAACTGTGACTTCACAACTCAGATAAACCTCCCAACTCCTTTCAGACAGTTTCTTCTTCCTATACCTTGGGTTCACCTTGCCTGAATCCCTCTTATTTTGAAAATGAACGGAGATGGGAAAAAAGCCCAAATAGCCCTTAAACGTGGAAAATGTTGGAGACTCCATATAGAGGACCCCCCAACATTTTAGACTTTCCCATTATAAACCCTTCCTCTCCAAATGCTTCTGGTCTAGGTAAAAGTTAAAATACCAGGGCCTAGGCTTAGTTTCTCTAGCTAATACTTCCTTCTTTCAATTAACTTTTTTCTGACACTGTCAAGGTGCATAGGTCTCAATCCTGAAAATACATTTAATCTAAATATAAGTTTAATTAAATAATATCAAATATGTTTGAAAAATCTTGAGTCAATTGCAAGTTTCTATCTAAATATTAGTTTATTAAATAATTGTTGTTTCTTATATAAAAAAAAGGCTAGTTTCTCTCTGAAATTTCATTTTCTGCATTTAGAATTTTTTACCAATCCTACACCAAAGAAAACAAATTCTAATATTTTCTTCCTGCTGTCTGTTTCTTTTTTAGGTTTTATACATTCGGCCTTTGCTTTAGGGTATGAAGCTGGCATTAACAAGTGTTCTATTGATGGCAATTTGGTTCCACCTGGTGCTCTAGTTACAGTTGTACAGAAAGGGCTTCAGTATTTGGAGATGGAAGCTAATTTGAGTAATGTTAGCTCAATAAACTTCATCTCTCTCCTAATTTTGTATGTTTATATCTATTTAAGAACTATGTAGGCCTGATCCTCTATTTTGTTTTCTAGTGTTTGTATCCTTTCATTCACTTGTAACATCTTTCATTATCTTAATGAAGTGGTTTGTTTCTTGTTAAAAAAAAATTTAAGAACTATGCAGGCTTGTGACCTGATATACTTCTGTTTTAATCTTGTCAGAATGACACAGATCTAGATGAAGATTTTTCATTCCTACAGCCTTTGGACCTTATTACAAAAGATGTCCATGAATTGCGTCAAATAATCAAAGATAAAAGGAAAAGTTCACTGAAAGATAAAGAGAAAGATAAAGATTTAGATAAAGAACTTGAAAGTGAACGAGGACGTGTAAGAGAGAAGGAACGGCGTGAAAGTGAAGTTGAACGTGGACGTGCAAGAGAGAAGGAACGACTTGAAAGGGAGAAAGAAAGACTGGAAAGGGAGAAAGAAAGACTGGAAAGGGATAAGGAGCATGATAAGGATAGAGATAAAATAGAAAAGGATAAGGAGCGAGAAAAGCAACATGAGAATTTCACAGATAGAGATATGGTTATGGATCAAGATGAAAAGGTCCATGCAAACCAAGGAGAGAATGGAGTTTTCGGAGGTATCCTTTCCCTAATGTCTTTCTTTAGTCCATGTTTGTATCCATGAAATTACTGTTGTATGTTGTTTTCACAGTTTATTTGTACATACCATTGCCCTTTCCTCGATTGTGCTTTTCAGATACTATTTGGTTTTCTTTTGAACTGTTTGATCTAATACATATCATTTTCTTGGCCAGTTATTTAGTTCTTGTATATGTTTCTTACATTTAGTTAGCGTTATTAAGGGATCTGAAGGTTCATGCTTCACATGAAGTCACAAAATGTTAGAATAGGATAATCTAAACTACTGTTTTTGTTCTTGCCTCACTAGAGGCCGAGTTCTGTAGTTGTTCCCCCTCATCACCAATCTTTACACAGACAGACATACAAGTTTTCAACTTTTTTGATGATTGAACTTGTGTATTAACTATTGTATTTCGTAGGACCAGAACCAATGGATATATCTATGACCTCAACATCTCAGTCCTGTGAAATTTCTAGTTCTGATGTGACAATTTTGCAAGGACATACTTCCGAGGTGGGAATATTTTGTCAGTCTTCTTTGTTTATTCTATGATCTTTTCTTCTCCTCGAAAGAATGGTTTGATATTTGATATTCTCCCTTATCCCCAATTTTTTCTATTCCAGCTGTATGCCTATGTGACGATCTGTTGCTTTCCACATCTAGGTTTGTGCCTGTGCATGGAATCCAACAGGTTCTCTTCTTGCATCAGGGTAGGTCCCTTTTTTTATACACAAAAAATATTTGAATTTTTTTTTTTTTTTTTGGCCTCACAAATATGAAGGGCTTACATTTTAATATCTGTTGTTATTTTGATCAGATTACTTTTTTTAGCCTTTGAACCACCATAGGAAAGTTTGATGGTTTGTATGGGGTTAAATGCTGGTTATAAGTTGTAGCACTCAGTTTTCCTCCCCTTTCTGATACCAATTCATTGACACATCAGTTTCTCTGTTTGGAATAGTTTCTTTGCATGGCAAAGGAATTTGACATCGGCTAATCGGTATTCGCTTACCTTTTCTCACGGCAGTTGGTCCTCTTGTTTGATTAAATATTGAATCTGTTTTACGGTGAATCAAATTTCTTTTATGAAGTGACAAATAGCTTGGGATGACATATTGTGTGTACTTTCATACTTTTGTATAATCAAAGCAGGATGTTTGTTTATAAAGTATTTTTGGAGTCTTTTATTTAGTACCAATAATTACGTGGGATGTTATCTCGTGTTTAATTGTGTTCCTGGATAATCACTACTTTGTACCTATCATTAATGTGGAATGTCTCAAGTGTAATTGAAAAAAGGAAACTCATTCAGAATGTATATTAGAAATATTTTTAGAGTCTGACTTGTCTCCCTCCTCTTAGATTAGCAAGAAATGTGTATCATGGTTGTCTTTCGATCATGAGGCTTCTATATCTTTTATATATACAGTTTTAGATTCTTACTTCAATTACAGTTCTGGAGACTCAACAGCACGCATTTGGACAATAGCGGATGGTAGCAGTAGGTCTGGAGCTCAAAGTGGTCCTTTAAACGTGTTGGTGTTGAAGCATGTTAAGGGTAGAACTAACGAGAAGAGCAAAGATGTTACAACTCTAGATTGGAATGTGAGTTTTTTGAACATTCTTAAAAAAAATTATTTACACATGTATGCTATTGATGAGCTCTCATCTCTAAACCGTCTGCAGGATGGTAATTATCGAATAGGACCTCATTTTGTTGTTTTTGTTGTAATTGTTGAAAGGGATGCCGTTTTCTTGTTATTATCTTTTAAATATATTCTTCTGTGAGGTTTGGTGGACTGGTTGTGTTTGCTTCATTTACTGTTTCTTTTTTGTAGTTTGGTTTTATTTATCTTTTTGTAGTTATCTTGCTAATCAAAGGAATCTTTGCTTCAGTTACTTTCATGTTGTAGATTTAGTTTTATCTGGAGATGTGAGTTTGTGAGGTGAGTTTGAATTCGCTTTTTCTGGCAGTTTAGTTCCATGTGAAGGAAGAACTTTTAACGACCCATTTTTCTGCAGTATTTAAAGGCATGTGTGTTTAACAAAACTACGCTTCTGCCTTGAAAAGAAATACACCATTTTTGGGGTTTTCCCTTGTGCTACTGGCACTGAGGGGGATGTGTATGTGTTTATTTGCCTATTAGCTTTGCAAGATGCCTATTGCAGATCTATCGTTTAAGAAATTTGTTTATGGATTGTTGGCTCTATTGGAAGTCAGTTGCACAGTTAGGCTGGCTGTTCTCTTTCTTTTCAAATTTTCTTTTTGGGTTCCCCTTGAGCCTGAATCCTTATGGCATGAAGTTATTGTAAGCAAGCATGACCCTCATCCCTTTGATTGGTTTTCAAGTGGGGTTAAAGGAACTTTTTGGAACCTTTGGAAGGACGTTTCTCTAGAGCTTTTGCTGCTTGTGTGGTGGGGAAGGTGAGGGAACATATTTTTGGGAATGTCGGTAGGTGGAGGATAGACCTCTTTGCTTTGCACGTCTTTATCATTTTTCTTCCCTTAAACATTGTTTCATAAGACTTTCTAGTTTGTTCGGGGAGCTCTGTATTTTTTTCATTTGGTCTCTATCAACCGTTGACTGATAGGGAAATAACTCTCTCTTCTGTCTTCGATTGGAGAGTTTGGTTTTAGCCTTTTAGGCTTGAGAGAAGGGATGTTCCTGTTTGGAGTCTTGATCCATTACATGCTTCCTCTTTGAAGTCTTTCTTTTGGCATCTGCTGGAACCCTTTCCTGTAGTGAGTCTGTCTTTGATGCTTTTTGGAGGATCAAGATTCTGAAGAAAGCTAAGTTCCTTTCACGTCAAGTCGTACTCAATCATTTGAACTTTATGGACAGACTTTTGAGGAAGTTACTTTTGTTAGTTGGTCCCTTCCATTGTAATTCTTTGTTGGAAGCCCGAGGAAGACCTAGATCATCTTCTTTAGAGATGTGAGTTTGCAAGGTTGGTGTGAAATTGCTTTTTCCAGTTTCATGTTGGCTCCTCAGAGGACTATCATTAGTTTGATCAAGGAGTTCCTCCACCATCTGCCTGTTAGGGCTGTTAAGGCGTGCACTCTGTTGTGGGTTTTGTGTGGAGTGTTTGGAGGGTGGAGAGGGACCTTAGTGTTGTTTGGTCCTTGTGAAGTTCCATGTCTCCTTGTGGACTTTGATTTTAAAGACCTTTTGTAATTACTATTTAGGCAACATTTTACTCGTTTTGTGGGTTTGGTTTTTTTGTACGTGTGAGAATCCCCCTCTGCACCCAAAAAAAGAAAAGAGGGGATGATGTCTCATGTCTATGCCTTATCTTTATTTTAGTGCTATATATATAATTTTAATTTCTATGATTGTGTGTGCAAATTGACAAATTTCCTTATTTTCCTAAATCTATAATTTGTGAGGATGTGCAAAAGTTTTTTATTTAGGTTTGCATCAGCTGCTAGATTGTGCACAAGGCTTTGTTATCCTAATCATAAAGCTATAGCTTTTTTCCATCATGTAGGGAGACGGGACCCTACTTGCTACTGGTTCATATGATGGACAAGCTAGAATTTGGAGCTCCAACGGTAAGCTCTGTAATAAATTTGTTACCTAGAATTTTATCTCTAGAAGGTGAAGTATAAATAAGATACATCACTGCCAAGAGTTACGAACATGAACATCAAATATGCCAAATGGCACAAAAACATCAACATGCCATATTCTCAGAATTAGGACGTGAACATATTTTTACACAGTCTAGTAAACAGAGGATATGAACATTTAAATAAATAGACATCAAACTATCTGTAATTTAGATTATGACTTTATATTTGAATTAGCAAAAATAACAATCAGGCTCAAGATGCACAATCCTAAAAATTTGCAGATGTAATAAATTTTAGATCATTCTTTTGAAATCTATCAGTGATAGACCATATCACTAGTAGGGGTTTATCAGTGATAGACCATATCGCTGGTAGGCAGGCGTCTATTCGCGATAGAGTGTGTGATCGATAGATTTTGTTATACTTGCAATTATTTAAAATGTTGTCATACACTTAATTATTATCCCTAAAAGTGCTACTCAATGCAATTATCCTAACACATATAACACGCAAATAGTTGAAGAAATACAAACCTGATCATGTATCTTATAGTAAAGGTTCTAATGAAATCTCAAACCAAGTATTTGTATATTTGATTCAACATTTATTGAGAAAAGAAAGTTGAATATCAAAACATTTGTACAATCTAAGGTTTAAAGAATGAGCTTGACGAGGTTTTATTTTTTATTATTTTTATTTTATGTTTTATAAATAATAATAATAATTATTTTTATTTAAATTATTTATTTATTATTATTACTATTATGAAATTAAAAATGTATTATGTGACCGTTAATATATATGTTTGGGTGTTAAAAATCACTGAGTTGGTTAACTTGGTTTACTGGCAATAAGAGCCACCGTAAATATTGACAATGGGAGTGCTCTCCTTTATTAGTTTCGTAGGAGGTGGTTTCCTCAACTCTTTGCTCCTAGGCTGTTCTTTTGGTTATTTTGATGAATATATTCCTAAAAGAAAAAAAAAAAAGATGAATTTAAAGCTATGAAGACCTACTAGGATTTAATATCCTCAAGTTTCCTTAGCAACCAAACGTAATAGAGTTAGGTAAACAACATACAACTTGGCCCGGACAATTATGGATATATGTATATATGTACACACACGCATACATATTCTAGTTTTCACATGCTAATTTTCATTAAGAAAAGAATTACAGAAGGTGGAACATTCTAATAGAAGCGTTTGGTAACTATCAGCATATAATTCATTTTTTTAGAGAAAGAAACATGATTCACTATTTCATTGATGAATGAAATTTACCAAAAAAAAAAAAAAAGTACAGTAGAATTTGAGCAACCCATGGCTTTCTCTGGACTGGAGCCATTCTTTTTGTGGTTTGGCCCTCTCTTCTTTTTTGTATGGCCATGTTTTCTTTCCTTTGTTTTCAATGGTTTTTTCATATAAAAAATTCCAGCCACCCATGGTGGATGACAGAAGAATCTCAGAGTAGCGACTAGAGAAGTAAGGCTGTAGTCTGCACATTTACATAATAAAGAGCATAAAAATATAATAAGCTATGTAAAGCGGTCAAAGGGAGAAGTTAAATAATAGAAGGCCAGATTAGTCCTCTCATACCATAGCCCATAATTTCCACATGAAGGCCTCTATTGATAGCCCCTCATAGGAGTTTCTTAGTATGTTCGAATGCAGGTATGTGGCCCATAGAAATTCATAGATGATACTCGGCATGATCATTGACTAACTAACTGCTTTCAAAATAAGTAGTTCGTGCTTTATACCCTACTAGAGTAGATCCATGTAGTTCTTGAACCAGAGGCCAGTTGCTATAAAACTTATTAGTAAATTTTCGTTATTGCAAAAGAGAAAGACAAGAGGCGATTAGTTAGTCTAGTTCATGCATCAAACATCAAGTTGGAGTTAGGATTTGGTCATGCATCATTGAGCTACAAACAGATTTGCAAGAGAACCATTCAACTTTAGAGAAGGGAGAAAGGTTGGTGACCATGTTGGTATTGGAAGAAGTTGGAAAAGTTGAAGAAGTTGATAAAGGAGAAACTGAGAAACAGAGACAAAGAATTGTTGCTGAGGTAACACTGTTATCGTTAACCTTTTCATAGACGACATTAATTTGCCTCACAATAATGTTAATGGGGATGCTTTATGAAAATTGGTAATGGTGTGAGGCAATGGATGATTTCATTGTTGAAAACTTGGCTGCTGGTTTAAAGCTAACTTAGGAGTAGAATGGAGGATTATTAGGGTGAAGTTGGACCATTATTAGAGGGGAGAAGTGGTCTGTTGGGAAGTGACACTATTACTAGGAACAATCTTGAGGGGTTGGAGAACTTCTTACCTCTTGAAGCATGCAGAAGGTTGGGCACCATGGGGAAAGGTGAAACAGTTTGTAATAGAAAATGTCTGGATTTGCTCTCAGACCGAAAAAGTAAGCCAATGGAAAATGAGGGCTAAGTTAAGGCAACTTAAGATGACATGTTAGTACAGACCTCATATCATGCCACCACCGAAGTCACTCCAATTTAGTTGACATGTTAGAGCTGCAGACTTCTTCCCAACTCTGGTTTAGCATGTTGCAATTTCTTTCCTCATTCCTTCGGTGGACTAGTTGCAACTTGTATGAAAGAGATGTGATCTTTGATGATCTTAAGTTTCAGTAATAAGCAATCACGAACACTAAATGGATGTTCTGATAGACATATAAGTTGTAATTTAAGCTTAGATAGAGGGGATGCATGAAAAGGGAACATAGATGAACACTGAGGGGGCTTTTGGGGTAAGGAGTTGGTTATTATAGTTCTAGGTTATTATAGTTGGGTTATAATAGTTCTAGGTTATTATAGTTGGGTTATAATAGTTTGTGTTTGGGGTGTAGATTATTTTAGTTTGGGTCATAATAGTATGTGTTTGAGTTGTAAACTATTTTAATTTGAGAAAGAAATGTTGTAGCAAAGAATAAAAAAATGATGGATGTAAAATAGTAAAAACTGTAGCAAATAGTAAATACAGTAGCAAATTGGGGTTTTGAAGTAATGTTTACTATAGTTAATTGGAAGTTTTTGAAATAGTATTTTCTGTAGCAAGAGATGGTTATTATAGTCTTAGGATAGTTCTTGCCCCAAATGCCCCCCGAATGGATGTTCTGATATAGACATATAAGTTGTAATGTAAGCTTAGATACAGGGGATGTGTGAAGTCTTGGGAGAGTTTGGAAGGCTGCTACACTTTGTACTCATTCTTTTGATGTGCATACAGTTGGAACATTTTCTCTGTGAGTCTGCCATTCATCTTCAAGATCACTTTAATACGTTAGTATATGAATTACAAACTTGCCGAATACATACTTGGTAATTACATAGAAAGATCCTTTGCATATATCACCCAAAATAATTGTCAAGATGTTTAACTATTTCATGAACGGGCTATTCATCTATCTAACTATTGAAACAGCAAAAGACCTCATCATCAATAAAATGAAGAAAAAGGCAGCATCAGTATTCAGTTGAAGAAGAGGTGGAATATTCTTGGTAGTTGGTACCAACTTTTGTAACTCTCAATCGAGACCTTGATCACTATTTGAACTAATTGACTAAGGACTATCCACTATCCAGTACTACCTGTAAGAGGACCTCCTTGCCTCACGCATGAACATTTGGAATACACACAGAAGAAGTTTTTATAAGGAAAGGAAATGACAATTAAGACAATCCTTGATGCAAGACACACCTATTTGGAATAATTTTATTCCCTTCATTGAACTTTGTTGTTCTGAGTTCTCTGTGTACTTCATAATGGTTGTATTACTTTCTACTTATGCTTTAGGTGAATTAAGGACCACATTAAGTAAGCACAAAGGACCAATATTTTCTCTGAAGTGGAACAAGAAGGGTGATTATCTTCTCACTGGAAGCTGTGACAAAACTGCTATTGTTTGGGATGTGAAGGCGGAGGAATGGAAGCAACAGTTTGAATTTCATTCAGGTTGCATAAAATACATTGAATGTTATTGAAGGAAAAAGAAATTTTGCAAAAGTTTGCCATAATGCTGGTTTTTACGTTTAGGTCCAACACTTGATGTTGATTGGCGCAACAATGTATCATTTGCAACAAGTTCCACTGACAATATGATATATGTCTGCAAGATTGGAGAGACTCGTCCTATTAAAACATTTGCAGGACATCAGGTATCTTTTTCCTCCCATTCCTCTTATGTTTGGTATAGCTAGTTGTTTATCTACTTGAATTGTGAGTTGTGAATCTGATTGACTTTGATCTAAATTCATTTTCAAGGTCAGTGTAATTTTCTAATTTTGTTTCAAGTAACATGTTCTTTGGCTAATTTTGTTTTGCAACTTTTCACTTTTTAGGGTGAAGTGAACTGTGTCAAATGGGATCCCACAGGATCATTGTTGGCTTCCTGTTCTGATGATATCACAGCGAAGGCATGTATTTTCTCCAATTTTTGGCTCATTTTCCACTGATTTTTGGGTTGCATTTTAGCTTGTCTTTAGTTTTGATTTTGAAATAAGAACTAAGGCAATAAAATGATGTGCTTTACACATGCCCCATTCATTTGTTACATTACGTGCTTCTTGGATCTTGTGTCTTGGCATTTTTTCCCCAATTGTGTTCACCAGAAAGTTTGATGCAGATATGGAGTATGAAGCAGGACAAGTATGTTTATGATCTGAGGGAACATTCCAAGGTACCAGTGGTCCAAGTTCATATGCTTTAATCTGTACTTCTCAGGGGTATACATGGGTTGGGGTAGGTCGTATTTTTGGACCAACCCAAAAATTCAAGTTGGTCAAGTTGGCAACCCAAATGACCCAAGCATGGTCCCCAACCCAACCCAACCCTCAAAATTTGTGTTGGGTTGGGTTATCGAGTTAATTATTATTATTTTTATTCTTAATTTAAAATACTTAAATTTATCTATTACAAACTTTATACATCAGTCAGCATCTTTTCTCCAGGAAATATACACTATAAGATGGAGTCCAACTGGACCGGGTACAAACAATCCGAACCAGCAGTTGGTGTTGGCTAGGTGATTAGCTATGTTGATGGTCTCTCTTTTTTTACCTATGATAATCTGTTCACACGACTGACCTCATGGTTTGCTTGTGTTATAGTGCATCATTTGATTCAACAGTGAAGCTGTGGGATGTTGAACTCGGGAAACTTATCTGCAGTTTAAACGGACATAGGTACCATACTTTATTGCCAAATATGTTCAAGATTCTTATAGCATTGAAGTGTATATTAGTTTACCTATTCTTCAGAAATTCTGGACTTGTCTACTAAATTCTGTTGGTTGAATCACCAGGGAACCTGTTTATTCTGTTGCATTCAGCCCAAATGGCGAGTACTTGGCCAGCGGATCTCTTGATAAATCAATGCACGTATGGTCACTTAAGGAAGGCAAGATCGTTAAAACATATACCGGTAATGGGGGTATATTTGAAGTTTGCTGGAACAAGGAAGGTGATAAAATCGCTGCCTGTTTTGCCAACAACACTGTTTGTGTCTTAGATTTCAGAATGTGAGATTTTGATAAGTTCCAATAGAATTAGCTTCATATTTTTCTTTCTTTTCAATGGGGAAGAGAACTTATATCCTATGGAGGGGAATGTTCTCCAACCTAGACCTTAGACTCAACTCTTTCATAACAATTTGTCACGTTGTGTGTAATTGTCACTCCATTGATAATGGTCCCTGTTTCAACAATGTTTCAACGACTTGTGTACAGCATTTGTAACTGTGGTTAGCAATTCTTATTAGCTGATTGTTGTATTGCAGCAGTATGTTTGTTTGGATTGTTTCATTGACTTGTGTACAACATTTATAACTGTGGTTGGCAATTCTTAGCTGATTTGTTGTTTTGCAAGTCTGTTAGGAATTAAGCAATAGTATATCTGTTAGGATTTGCTTCATTGGTCTCCCTCAGTCCCTCCATATTTACGAATGAAATCTGCTCTTGAATCATATTTGTTGAATCTCACATCGTAGAGTTTTGCTCCAGGTAGAATTGAATTTGTTCCTTTGTCCATATCTAAAACTAGTGACCATTTAATCTGGATTCAAATTTCAGATGAAAACATTTCACGTTGTAAACAACTTTTATAGCGAATAATTCGTCACAGAATCCTGATGGATGCACACTTCACAAATGATCTCACCAATAATCTCCACAAGAACATAATCCATCTTCAAAGTGATGGAAACGATTCCGGTCCCTCATTACAATTTTACGTTTAGTGATTTCTGATATCAACTTCATTACGGCATGACAATCTAAACAAACTCGGAGGTTCTTCACAATCTTGATGGTGGTGCCTGGTTGAGTACTGATGAGCCCGAAGGCAATAGCAAGCTTCTCACTGTGAACTTCGAGCGATTGCTCCTTCTGTTCCTCCCTGAGATCATGTAAAACGACATCGGTCTGTGGTGTGTATCTTCGAGCTTTGAGCCAGCCATTTATCTCATTCAACATCATATATATTTCTTTGCTTTTGGGATGTTTCCTCTCACCAGCAACGAACTCATGCACCTTATTGTTAACTTCAATAGAGCTGCAACCAGGTTCCTTTTCAATGCCATGTTCTTTCATCAACGTCCTCATCTTTGCAACCCCTTCCCAATTGCCTGTTGCAGCATATGTATTGGAAAGAAGAACATACGTCCCTGAATTTGCAAGCCTCTGGTCAACAAGAAACTCAGCAATTTCCTCTCCCAGTTTGATGTTACCATGGAGTCTACAAGACCCAAGTAACGTTCCCCACAAAACCGGGTCAGCTGCGATCGTCATATTCTTCACAAGTTCATATGCTTCTTCTAGATGTCCTGCACGTCCTAGAAGATTAACCATGCATCCATAATGCTCAACCTTCGGTTCAATTCCGTATTTATCTCTCATCAATCTGAAGAAACTCCTTCCCTCCTCCACCAATCCGCCATGGCTGCAGGCACTCAAAATGCCAATGAAAGTGATATCAGTTGGCCGGTATCCGGTCTCAGTCATTTCCTCGAACAACTGCAATGCATGTTGGCTAAATCCATGTAAGGCATACCCAACAATCATCGAATTCCAGGCGACTACATCTTTATCCCGAATCCCATCAAATATCAAACGTGCATCTTCCAAGCTACCACATTTGCTATACATATCAACAAGTGCGGTGCCCACATGAACATTTATCTGAATGCCCTCATTCTCAATATACGAATGAACCCACCTTCCAGATTCGAGGGCTCCAAGTTGCCCACATGCTGAAAGCACAGCCAGGACAGTTACTTCATTGGGAATAGCTTTCGCCACCAACATTCGCCTGAAAAGCTTCAACGATTCATTGGGAAGACCATTCTGCGCGTATCCACCAATCATCACATTCCAACAAACCACATCTCTCTCTTTCATTCCATCGAACAAAGCCCGTGCCTCGTCAAGCTCCCCCAGCTTCGCGTAGCAAGTAAGCATGGCCGTTAGAGAAACCAAACTTCTTTCAGGCATTTTATCAAACAGCTGGCGTGCGCACACCACATCGCCCCCTCTTGCGTATACATCGACCAATCCCGTTCTGACATACAAATCAGAATCGAACCCGAGCTTTATTGCTTGGCAATGGAGGACTTTTCCGGGTTCGAGCGAGCAGGATTTCAAGACTGAAGAGAAGGTGAAAACATTGGGCTCCACACCACGGGTTAGCATTTGCGAATAGTAACCGAGAGCTTGGTCAAATAATCGACATTGTACGTGGCTGTGGATAATTGCACTAAACGAAAAGACATTGGGTTCATCGGAGGTGTTAAAGACGGCAACCGAGTAATCAAGGCGTCCGAGAGCGGCGTATGAGCGTTGGAGCTTGAAATTTAAGATGGGGTTGTGGTAAAGCCTGTGGCGGAGAAGAGAAGCGTGGATTTGAAGCAAGCGGGGAATGGATTTCGATTTATCGATAAGTAAGGCAAACCTTTCTACTTGTTGGAAAGGATCGGAGGTTCTGGCGGTAGAAGAAGAAGATGGTAAGACAGACGAACGGTTAGTGGTGAAAATTGGCGGCGGCGGTGGAGGTGACGCTGTGAGAAAGGAAGAAGACGGCATCGTTTGCGGTTTAATTCAAGCATTTGGCGCCATGGAAATTCATGGGACAAATATGGAAGTTCAATTCAATGGGATATTTTCTGGAAAATCTCTGAAACTAACCAAAAAGAAAAAAAAAAAAATTCAGTAGAAATATGTTTTCTAAATGTTGTTTTAGGAGAAATTGCAAAAGTTACCCTTTAAACTGGACCCTCCAATGTTTAATGGTAAAAAGAGTCTAAAACTTTTAAGATTATTAAAATTGGACTTTGAAATCTAGAAATTTAACTTGAAACATTTAATTTTAAAAATTAGGATCCGTCACATTTAGTAACTATTTCGTTTTTAGTTTTTGAAAATTAAACTTATTTTCTCTCATTTTTTATTTGCATCTTTCTTAAATACAATGATTGAATTCTTAACCAAATTTTGAAATAGAAACTAATTTTTAAAAGTTAATTTTTTTTTTTAGTTTAAAAAATTGACTTGGTTTTTTAAACCATGGTAAAAGGATAGATAACAAAAGAAAAAATTTAGAGGTAAGAGTAGTGTCCATAGGCTTAATTTTTCAAAAACAAAAAACAAAAAAAATTAAATAGTTACCAAATGGAGTCTTAGCTTTTAGTTTGTTTTTGAAATTTGTACTTGTTTTTTTTCATAATTTCTTATTCATAGCTTTCAAACTTCCAATATAAACATTTGAACTTTTAGACAATTTTCAATAATAAAAGGTCTTTTTGTAGATTTATCTTAACAAGTTTAACAAATTAGGCCCGCATACAAGTGTTTTGCAAAAATGTCAAAAGTCAAGCCCAACCCACATTTGAAAATGTAAAATTACCTTTTCGCCCTCATGTTTCAACTTTCACCGCCCTACATTTTAAGGTTTCACTTTTTCACCTTATTTTCTTCCCTTTTCAATTTCCTCACTCACTGTTCAACTTCCGTTATAACCGTCAATCACTGTTCATTGTCCAGTCACCGTTCATCATTCGTTCATCTTTCAGCCAACATTTCTTTTTCCTTACTCAACCTTTCATCTTTCGGTCGTTCGTTCATTATCCTCGATCATCAATTTATCATTTCACCTTCTTCATGATTGTGTTGATTGTTCCCTGAACATTCATATTCCTTGACCATTAATTGTCATTTCATCTTCTTCTCCCTCATTGTGTTGATTGTTTATTGTCCGTTCATCTTCCTATCAACATTTCTTTTCCCTTACTCAATATTTCTTCTGGTCGTCTGTTCATCTTCTTCGTCCATCACTATGTTGATACATTTTAATCAAAATGGCAAGGTATTTCATGCTTTTTTCCATTGAGTGATTTTTTTTAATTTCCTAAATTTTCTATTATTCTTTTTTTTCTCAATTATTGTTTTTTTTTTTTGTCTTTTAACTTGTTGGCACTAATCTTTTGTTTTTTATCGAATACAAACAAAATAACAAAAGTCAATCAACAAAGAGGAAGATAAATTACGAAAGAGGTCAAAGTTCAAAAAGTAGGAAAAAAAGACACTATCGAATAACGAGGTAAATAATGTACTGATACACTTAATCCACTTGATACATTTTATATGTTTAATACACTTGATGTAATACTGATACACTTGGTATGCTTCATTGATACACTCGATGGATTTAATACACTTGATATCCTATTGATACACTTAATGTACTTCACTGATACACTTGATACATTTTATATGTTTGATACACTTGATGTAATGTTGATACACTTGGTATGCTTCACTGATACACTTGATAGATTTAATACATTTGATATCATGTTGATATACTTAATACACTTCATTAATACACTTGATATGTTTTATGTGTTTGATACACTTGATGTAATGTTGATACACTTGGTATGCTTCACTGAATACTTGATATTCTATTGATACACTTAATATACTTTACTGATACACTTGATACATTTTATATGTTTGATACACTTAATGTAATGCTGATACACTTGGTATGTTTCACTAATACACTCGATGGATTTAATGGCCTCGATACACTTGCTAACCTATTGATACACTTAATATACTTCATTGTTATATTTGATACGTTTAAATGTTTGATATATTTGGCATACTGCTGATACACTTGATATACTTTGTTGATACAATTGATACATTTTGTATGCTTCATACATTTGAAATATTGTTCATACCCTTCATATACTTCACTGATACACTCAATTGATTTGGTATACTATATTTGATTGTACTGATACACTTAATACACTTAACAGATACACTTCACATGATGGATTTGATATACTTAATGAACTTGATACTGCTGTTATATTCGATACACTTGATAAATTTTATATACTTGATATACTTGATTGACAATGCATTTTTTTTGTGTTAATGATAAACTTGACTAATTCAATTGTTTTCAATTTACTTAAACATGATAATATTTTATTGAACTTCAGAAACAAGGTTCATTATTATGCTAAGTTGCAAATATTAGAATCAATTGTTGAAAGAGGACTGAAAAACAAATGAAAATATTTACGAAGGATCCGTTTGGGCACCTTCTTGATATTCAAGTGCAAAAGTGTCCTAGATAATTATTAGTTCACCTGATTAGAAGATTGTCTGATAAATCTACTGATGAGACTTCTATTTTCAATCTAGAGAGCATATTGTGAAATTTAAACTAAGAGAATATTATTCCCTCAATTTGCGACCTCAAATATCCAAGATGAATTGAATAGTGATTTGAGAACTGCCATTTTTAGCAGTATTAAAAATTTAGACAAGAACCAAGTTATTGCAGCCTTTAGTATAAGACTATATGATGATCAACTCAAGGTTAAACTTAGCAAATCTTCTTATTTTAGATTGTTTACAGGAGTTTCATCTACTGTAAACAACTTCGCAATTCAGTAGATTGGAAATACCTAAAAATAATAGATGATGAAATTTGCTAACTTTCCATGGGGTAGGTTATTATTTAACTTAACTGTCGAATTTGTAAGAAGAGCTGCACAAGACAAAACCACCAATTTCTTGTTGCAAAGATTTCTGCATGTTTAGTTTGTTGGGCTTTAGAAATAATCTCAAAACTGTCTGAAAGTCCAAATGGGATGACCACAAAAATTGGACATGGAAGTCCAAGAATTTTAAATTGGAAATCAGACAAGAAACCTGATTAGACATGGTTGCAGGAGAATTACTTCAAGTCAAGTGATGTAAGTTCTTTTTCTTTGATTTAGTCATTGTTATACTTCATTTGAGGTACCCCACTTAGTTTATAAACCTGGCTTACTTCATATGAAGTATATCAGTATTAACTAAGTTATTTAATGAACTTTTATTTAAAAAATGCAGTTTACAGGTATTTCTCTCACCCTAACTAATGGTGAACTAACCTCTTTGAATTATCAATATTTCCTAAATGACCCACAAAACGAAGTTGAGAAAGAGCGAAGTGAAGAAAAAGAAGATGAGAGTGTAGTAGGTGATAAAGAAAATGAAAGTATAAATGATGGGACAAAAAATCATTGAGAGAAGAAACTCAAGAAGTGAATGAGGAGCTGGGAAGCTCGAAGAAAACTGTTGAAAAGGGAATAAATAAAGTATTGGAATTCTTGAATAACATTGTTACCATAATAAATGAAAGAACGTCAATGGGAAAACAATCACAAGAATCCTACCATGAAAATAATGCTCCCACAATAAGTCTGCAACATCTTGAGGAAAGAATGAATATTCATAACCTGCATGATGAGGTAAAATTCTTATTGTTCAAGGTATATCCACATCACTAATATAACATACAAGTTACAAAGTGATACTGATATACATTATATAAGGTATATTATCTATTTGTTGATATACTTACCTACTAATATTATCCTAACTTACTCATTACAAATTAGTTGTCCCAGATAAGTATGATTCTCTTGTTTGCAGTCACAAACGACTCAGAATTAACGATCAAGTATACTTCAAGAATCAAGGAAGGTTGTATGCTTAAGGCTTCAAAACTCTTCAATCGTTTACCTGAAAGCAGCTCAATCGTATAGACGAAGCTCCAAAGAACTAGACGAAAGTTCAATTATATAAACGATATTAAGAAGCACTAGACGATCGTGTAGACGATAGTTGTAAGGTACTAAACGATCGTATAGACGACAGCTGAGGAACTAGACGATCGTATAGACGATGCAATGTGGTGCTAAACGATCGTATAAATGATGTGATAGGAACTAAATGATCGTATACATGATACTTAAGTAAAGCTAAGTGATCGTAGAGAAAGAAAGAAAAAAACACAAGTATTTAAGTGGTTCGGCCAAGACTTACATCCACTGTGCAAATCGGGAGGGTCTCTTTTATTACTTCTTCTTTAAACTTCTTACAGAATGAATGCTTTGATCTTTCTCTCTCTCTATTTTCACATTCGTTTTCTTTTTATACAGGCGCTCATAGTTAAGAAGAAGCTCTGGTGGTTACAACAACATAATAGAAAGAAGGTGACAACGTTCAACTGCCTACAACTTCATTTATTGTGTCTTTGGTTCTTTCTATAACAATCTCCACCTTTGTAAACATCCAGAGTACCTTTCCCTTTTTGCTTGTTGAGCTAACTTGAGCTAACCTTTTTCAGGTAACTCGAACTTGAGGAGGTCAAAGCATCGACCAAGCTTGCTTAGAGGAAATGTCTTGGTCAACATATCAACAACATTATCTGAGGTATGTACCTTTACTACCTCAACTTCCCATTTCTCAATCTTCTATCTGATAAAATGGCACTTGATGTCAATGTGCTTGGTTCTACAGTGAAACTGTTGGTTTTTAGATAAGTAGATTGTGCTCTGGTTGTCACAATATATTTGCACCTTTGTTTGTGTAATGCGGAATCGTTTAGTAATCCCTTCAGCCACAAACCTTCTTTCATAGCCTCAGAAAGTGCTATAAACTCAGCCTTTGTTGTGGAAAGGGCCACAACAGACTGCAAACTAGCCTTCCAACTTATCAGATTGTTTCCCCATAGGAAAACATAACCAGATAGTGAGCATCTCCTATCCAAATTTCCTGCATAATCAGCATCAACATAACCATACATTTCATCATTGGAAGACTCATTCTATCTATATAAGATCTTTGCTTCTTTGATGAACAGAGATACTTCAGTATCCATTTGACTGCTTCCCAATGTCGTTTATCAGGATTTTCCATGTATCTACTGACCAAACTTGTAGCATAGTACAAATCTAGTGTGGTTGAAGTCATTAGATACATCAAAGATCGCACTGCTTGGGAATAAGGAACAACCTTCATATGGTTTATGTGATCTTCATTTGTGCTTTTAGGACTGTTTGCAGATGAGAGCTTGAAATGAGGAGTAAGTGGAGTGGCAACTTGTTTAGCACCTTCCATTTTGAACCTCTGCAATATTTTTCCACAATATTTTGATTGACTCACATGTAACCTGTCATGTCTTCTATCTCTTTCAATTTCAATGCCTAGAATCCTTCTAGATTCCCCTTGGTATTTCATATCAAACTCATTCTTTAGGAGCATCTCGACTTGCCGCAACTTTTCTTTGGAACTTCTAGCTAGCAGCATATCATCTACATAAAGAAGTATATAAACTGGTTCCTTAAAGCTTTTAGAGTTTGTATACACACATCAATCATAGGAACTTCTCTTGAATCCCATCTTGGAGATTACTTCATCAAATCTCTCATACCAAACCTTGGCGACTGCTTGAGGCCATAGATAGACTTATTTAGTAGACACACCAAGTCTTCTTCTCCTTTCTTCACATACCTTTGAGGTTGCTTCATGTAAATAGTCTCATTCAACAATCCATGTAAGAATGCTGTCTTCACATCTAATTGGTCTAACTTCAAGTCCTTTTGAACATCTAAGGAGAGAGGTAGCCTAATGGATGTATGTTTCATCACTAGCTAGAAGACCTTAGTGTAATCAATCCCTTCCTTTTGTGTGAACCCCTTAGTAACTAGTCTTGCCTTGAACCTAGACTTTTGTACCCTTGGAATTTCTTCTTTAAATTTGTAAATCCACTTACATGAAATAGATTTGTACCCTTTAGGAAAAGATACTAGTTTTCATGTATCATTTTGGTTGAGGGACCTTATTTCATCATTCATTGCCTCAATCCACTGTCTAGCATCAGGGCTGTTAGTTGCTTTCTCAAAACTGGTGGGTTCATTGTTGCTTATTGAAATGCTATTAGTCTTAGACATGGATATATATGGTTGCTCAAACATCATAAACATCTCATTTTCTCTGAATACTGGTGCGCGGTAGATTGGAAGTCAATTTTACTCGACAACCAAAATTTCGTGGACACGTTATGCAATGCATGTTCCTAAGATATGCGTTGATAGTCATACGTCGATGGTCATGCGTTGGAATGAAAATGCGCCAACAAATGTATGCAATGACCATGTGTCCTGCCATAAGTTTTCTTGCATTGGAACCAAGTATAATTCCAACACAAGTTTCTCGGGTAATCCGAGGTCGAACACAGGGACTTGTAACTATATGTCTGCGATGATGTGCATGCGGCAGTATAAATAAAAGAATGGAGGGGATATTGCTAAGTTAATCCTACTCCTACTCCTATCTAACAGACAACACAATGAGAATATGCATGAAAGGTAGAGATGCGACAAACCTTGGCATGAAATAAATGTGTGAGAAAATAGATAAAATGTGAAGATGTTTTCATTGCAAAACTTAAGAGCAACCCTAGTCAACGCAATCCATGCAATCATGCAACCCACATACAATAGTAAACCACCTCTCGGTGCGAATGCTATGGCTTCTAATGCTAGAACGCATGTGATATATGTGCTAAGTCTATAGGGCCTACAATAAACCTCTATTCCTATTTATGCGATGACAAAAAGACATCCACACAAATATGTGACCACATAATATCATTCCTATTCCTAGAGTGCATGCGATGCAGTGTTGACAAACAGAGCTTATCTCTAAGATCCCCATTCTTGCCTATGTGTTCTAATCCGCTCTCTTGAGTCTTAGATTTAGATTTTAGACTACTCTCTCAAGTATGCCTAAATGACGAATGATGCACTCATAGAACAAGGTAACCGCATGAACTTTGTTGACGCAAGGTTGTTCCTATCTCTAGTGAACAATGCAAACATTGCTTAATGCAACCAACTACTTACTCTCCCGGGTAGTTGATTGTTGTTGACTTTACTCATAGACAAGCATTGCATTAGCCTATAGATAGACATTGCCGCAGCTTCACACTAAGCAAATAAGGTTACTCACACACTCACACAACGCACACCTCTTGGTGGGTTGCTACATGCTTCAAATCCCTAATCCACATGACTAAGTATGCAATACCCAAGTAATCTCACTAAGTCTTGCAATGAAAGTAAAGATGCTAAGCAAGAAGATGGAGATGGAGTCGAAGGAATAGAGAAATGTATTGAAAACACATTGTATTAATTTCTTAATTCAAAATGTCATACAATACAATATAGGAAAAGAAAGGAAAAAGAAATGACCAGCTCGAAGCAAAACTTTGCTTCCAACGGATGTGCGTCAAGGCTGCTGGTGGTGCCATGGATGGGTGGAGGAGCTGACTCTCTCGAGATCTAGCTTCGGTCGTCACTCGGAATGGGTGAAGGAGGTGAAGAACTCTCAGTCATCTTCTCACGCAGTTTGTCTGGATCACGGGGAAAGTCCTCGGTTCACAAGGATCCTCCCCCGGATGACTTGGAATTTTGCTCACCGGCTTCTATTTATAGAGTTTGGATAGCCGATAGCATTAATTGGACTGCTCTAAGTCTGACGTTTGGCGCGTCAGTCCTTTCTGAATCTCTGCCATCAACGGCGCGGTAGGTGAAATGTCAGCATCAGCTTTGGATTTTCTCGAGGTAGATGCGTTGATGCGTTCATTCCACCTACCTTGCGTTGATCCTATTAGAATGCATTTTTACGTAGCCGCAATCATTCAATGGCCACATTCGCTTAACACTGCAACTCTACATGATGACCTCAATCGCTTGACGAGCGTAACTCCCATGCGATGGACGCATATGGGTGATTACCGCAACATCCATATGTTGATCGATGCGTTTGCCTTTGCGATGGAGTGTTTCTCCGCATGCGGTCATCTATGCAGTGGTCCGATTTCCGCGTTTGCGTTCATTTCCTGCATTGGCTACAAAAATAGAACATTGAACGCATAATTAACTCAAAGTAATCGGTTAGCTGAGATTCGCCATGCTGATCGACACAAACTCATATTCTCGTGAATTCCTATCATGATCAACGCAATTTCTGCTTAACAACCTTCATAATTCTAAGTAAAAGGATTAAGATGGTACACATTTCTGCATGTCATCAAATACTACATCTATACTATTTACACATCTCTTCTCAATAGGATGCCATAGTCTATAACCCTTCACTCCCAGTGTAAAGCCCTAGAAACATGCATTTGACAGGCCTAGGTTTCAACTTACCTTGGCTTTGATGCACATAGCCTACACACCCAAACACCTTCAAGTGTTCTAGCTTGGGAGGCTGTCCTGTCCACCTTTCTTCTGAAGTTTTCAACTTAATGGACTCATATGGGCACCTGTTTAGAGTCTATATTGTGTAGGAAATAACTTCAGCCCAATATTTCTCAGGAAAAAGAGCATTGGACAGCTGACATCTCACCCTTTTAATCACTGTTCTGTTCAATCTTTCAGCAACTCCATTTTGTTGAGGTGTATACCTCATTGTTCCATACCTCACAATGCTATTCTCCCTGCAAAATAAGTTGAACTCTTCTCCACAATACTCTAAATCATTTTCAGTTCTCAAGTGTTTAATATGTTTAGAGGTTTGCTTTTCAATCAAGGTTTTCCATTCTTTGAATCTACTAAATACTTCATCTTTGGTTTTTAGAAAGTAAACCCAACTCTTCCTTGAGTAATCATCAACAAAGGAAAGAAAGTACCTTGCTCCACTTAGTGAAGGAGAGTGAGCTGACCCCCATAAGTCAGAGTGCACATATTTAAGTATCTTCTTGGAGGTGTTGTCCTTTAGGGAAGCCTTGCCTTATTGCCTTGCCAAGTATGCAATGTTCACAAAACTTCAAGCTGTTTCCAACACCTTTAGAAAGAATCCTCTGTTTTGAGAGAACTTGCAACCCTCTCACACTAATATGAGATAGCCTTTTATGCCATAGCTCATCTTTTGTGGGTTCTTCATTAGTTTCCATCAAGGCTGAATGTGCCATTTGCACATTTTTAATGACATACAAGCCATTGACTTTGGTTGCCACCAACACTATTTTTGAGTCTTTAATTATCTCAAAGGTGCCTCTAACACCTTTATAATCACAGCCAATAGAATCAAACATTCCCAATGATAGGAGATTTCTCTTCAATGTGGGAACATGCCTCACATTCCTAATCAACTTCATTGAACCATCTTGCATCTTCAAGGATATAGGCCCAATTCTAACAGCCTTGCAAGTATTGTTATTTACCATGTAGATCATCCCTCCATCCTACTTCTTGTAGGTACAAAACCACCCTTTAGATGGTATCATATGGACTGAACAACTAGAATCTATGACCCAGTCTTGGGTCTCCATAGAATTCCACTCTTCGTACTCTTCAGTTGCAGCCAAGGCATTTGAATACACAAGGGAATTTTCCCCATAGTAGCCTCACTTTGTTTTCCTACCTTGTTCTGTTGGTTCAACTTCCTCTTCAAGGCATATCAGTCTTTCTTCATGTATCCAAGTTTGTGGCAAAAATGACACTTAATTTTAGACTTGTCACCACCATTCTGCTTTCCCTTCCCATTGTTCTTTGTTTTCCCCTTTGGAAACATGCCTTCTCCTCCTTGCTGATCTTTCTTGCTCATTTGTAACTTTAGTTCTCTGACTCTTATTGCTGAAATTATTGCTTTTGTAGTGATTTTTCTCCACTGTACTTCATGGCTGTCTTAACATCTTTAAATGATTCTAGTAGAGAGTTAAGTAATATAAAAGCCTCATTTTCTTCTCCAATATTGTCTCCTATTGATCTGAATTTTAATGATAGTCTCTTGAACTCGTTCAAATTATCAGTGAGGGACTTTGCAACATCCATCTTGTGTGTGAAAAATCTTTCCCTCAAGAAAGCTTTATTATACAGGTCTTTATTGAGATAAATCTCATTCAATTTTTTCCAGAGGTCATAAGCAGTAGGCTGGTCAACAATCTGCCTTAAAACACTATCTGTAACATCAAGACAATAGTTCCATAAGCATTTACCTCTATTGTCTTTTTCTCTGCAGCTGTGAGTGTTTCAGGGTATTTTGCAGGGTTTGTGATGGCCAGTAGTGCCTTCTGCTGCCCCAAAACTTCCTTGATCTTCACTTTCCATAGTTCAAAGTCTGTTTTTCCATCAAACTTCTCGATTTCATACCTGGTTGTAGCCATTCTTGAGCTTCAAGATTGACTTATCTGATTTAAAGTATGCAAGAATTCAAATCTTGGACTTGTCTTGAACTGTTCTCTGAACTCTGATACCACTTGTTGTCCTAGATAAGTATGATTCTCTTGTTTGCAGTCACAAACTACTCAGAATTAACGGTCAAGTACACTTCAAGACGCAGGGAAGGCTATATGCTAAGGCTTCAAAACTCTTCAATCGTTTACCTGAAGGCAGCTCAATCGTATAGATGAAGCTCCAAAGAACTAGACGATAGTTCAATTATGTAAACGATATTAAGAAGCACTAGACGATCGTGTAGACGATAGTTGTAAGGTACTAAACGATCGTTGATGAAAGTTAAGGAACTAGACGATTGTATAGACGATGCGATGCAGTGCTAAACAATCGTGTAAATGATGCAATGGAAACTAAACGATCGTGTACACGATACTTAAGTAAAAGCTAGACGATCATAGAGAAAGAAAGAAAGAACACAAGTATTTAAGTAGTTCTGCCAAGGCCTACGTCCACTGTGCAAATCGGGAGGGTCTATTTTATTACTTCTTCTTTAAACTTCTTACAGAATGAATGCCTTGATCTCTTTCTCTCTCTATTCTCACATTCATTTTCTTTTTATACAGGCGCTCATAGTCAACGAAGAAGCTCTGGTGGTTACAACAACATAACAGAAAGAAGATGATAACGTTCAACTGCCTGCAACTTCATTTCTTGTCTTTGGTTCTTTCTATAACATTAATGAAGGAGAAATTGAACAGGAAGAAGAGGATGATGACCTAGAACAAACACTAAATTCCATTGATGACTTCATCAACTTCAACGTAATACATTTATTACCTTCAAGAATTTCATTTTCTTTTTGGATATTAATCATTCAATAGACTGATATACTTTATTTCATCAACTTTATAAAAGAATCAAGAAGATGCTCAAAGAAATGAAGAAGAAATCGAAACTCAATAAATGAATATAGAAGATCAAGATAAGAATGTAAGTAATTTATTATACATTTTGATACACTTTAGTAATATATATATCATGTAACTATTGCACTTGTTTAAATACATTTTTTTTAACACATTCATTAAAGAATCAAGTAGAGAATGAAAGTGAAAAATTGAATGAAGATAAAAAAAAGAAAGTGAAGTTCCAAATGAAACAAAGGGACAAACTATAAGTAATTTTTTTGTATACATTTTGATATACCCTTTTTTTTATAAAAATATAATATTGGATATATCATTTGACTAATTCACCTATTTTCATGCTGAGAATCTGAAGAACAACTGAATGAAAAGGAATTACATGGAAAGGACTTAATGGAAACAAGCCTGAAATGAGTTGAAGATGTCCCCAAAATTCAAGAGGTAATAACTGAATAATATATTTGCTTTACATTTTTTTGTTAACATTTTTGTTATTATCACTGATATATATGTTTTGGATGGTAAGTATATAAAAGTAAGCTTACTGATACACCTTATTTCTTTTTTATGATTAATATATTGCAAAGATTCAAGAGCAAGGCAAAGAAGAAAAGCAAAAATTAGAACGGGTGGGAAAAAGATGAAAATAAACTGCACATGGCAAGTAAGAAGAGCTATAATTACTTTAACTTACTGTAATATTTGATATGATATATTTGTTTTATATACATAAGCTTACTGATACACTATGTTTTATATAACCAATACACATTGAATGACATTGAATTTTGGGTGATAACACAAGACAAACATCAAGAAATTGAAGAAAAGAAGAAGAAGAAGAATGACAAAGGGAAAAAAGTGGTAAAATCTTTTTCTCGACTATATTGTTTTTAATATTTTTTATATTCTTTTGTACAATACTAATAAATAAAATTGTATTTCTTTTAGGTTATTGAAAATAGAGTACATACAAGGAAAGCTTCACAACAAGTTGATGATGCTAAAAAGTTTAATGTGTAGAATGAACGACCAAAAAGGAAACTGAAACCCACACCTAAAGCTATCAACGATCTCAAACTTCTCCAATGAAGAAGGACACCACCAACAAAGTTACCTTGTTATTCTTTAGGATTCCAAAAAACTTGGAATAATGGTCTCCAAGAACTTTTGAGGAGGAAAATGGTAGAGAATTTTTAGAGAGAAGTTAGAGAGAAGGTGGAGGCTTGGAGGCTAGTTATTGTTTATTATTTATTTATTTTTTGTGTGTAATCAAAACTCGTCCTAAATGGGATATAAGGATATATTTATATAGAGAAGGGTTAACCCTTTCTCCAAGTAATTCCCTTTATACCCTTATTGTTAATTAATTAAATAACCCTTATTTAATTAATTGACACATTAATTAAATGACCATATTTTAAATCCTATTTAATATACATTTAATTAATTATCATAAATATCATATATTTATACTAACCTTCAATCTCATTATTTCTTAATTAATTAATTAACCATTAATTAATTAATTAATTAAATCATATTTAAAATGGAGTTAATTAACATATAAATATCACATATTTATATGTATATATCTCATTATGAATCCAATTCATATAAATTTAATATTTGAATCTTATTCAAATATATCTCTCTTACATAATTTGAATTATAGATCATATCTATAATTAACATTATATATTAATCTTATTAATATAAAATTTCCTCATTTGGTTTGAACAATTTAAATTATTCCTCATTACTATCCTTTAATGAGCTAAAAAGGGATCTTATGGACCAACAGATTAGAAACTTCAATGATATGAGATTAATTGATTAAACTCCTTTAATCCAATTAATACTTTATCGTAAGTGTAACCCTTCATTTTCTACCCTATAACCCTGTTCCAACCGGTCTGCCTCATGGAAGAACATAATTGGTGCAATTGGTTATAACGATCTTATCCATTTATGGAGTTTATAATGCCCTTCCCCCAAGCAAATATCTTCCTAAGGGAGGGTGCGCTCAGAACACCACGAGGTCGAGCATGAAAGAAATATTACAAAAGGAGAGCACATGATATGTTGTCACACGTCCTTCTCCCACTTACTATAAACACTTTCTTCATTCAGCTTCATATTAATCCATGCAAATACCTTTCTAAGGGAGGGTATGCATAGGACACCACAAGACCGAGCATGAATCTCACCCTGCAAACTCTTTAGAAGAACGTGGGTGAAAAAATGACATATCATACATATCTTTTTCCTCCCACTAAATGTTCTACCTTTTGGGTTTATTAACTTAGAAAAAAAGGTTTGATTATTTTAACTAAGTAATTGTTAAATTTGCTCAATATAACACTTATATTAAATAGTTTAATAATATGTGTTTTTGTTCATTAAACTCTTTTAATGAAAATAATCACTTATTGCATGCTTATAAAATATTTTCCCAATTCACCTTCTAGGTCTATTCCCAGGTAGAGATGTTCCATTTCCGTAAGCTTAAAATCTCAACCTAGACAGAACGTTCCTTAGACAAAGGCCCCTTGTGGGCAATTATTTTATAAATTTAATACTTTAACCAAGTTCATTTTAATACTATTAAAACGAATTAAAAGATTAACCTATTTCTAACTTCATTAGAAATGCATTTAACATAAGTCTAGATGAATCAATTTCAAACCATTTAAAAAAATTTTGAACTTATGTTTATATGCAACTCTTGATTATCGATTTTAATTTAATTCATTGAACAAAACTTTTATAAAACAATGAATTTGTCAAAATCCTTTTTCTTTTGCATTATGATGACTTTGGTTAAATATAACGTTTATATTAATCTAGTAATGTCATGCTCAATGCAAAGTTCATTTTTCATCTAATTATAATACTTATAATTGTCATTCATGAAAAATAAACATACATATTCATTTCTCTACATCATACATTATAACATTTACGATACATGAATATGCTTACTCAAAACATGCATTCAAATAATATAATAATTATATTATAATGAATGAGCATGGTTATATTAATCATATAACCATATAACATTTATATGATGCATGATCATGTTTATCCTAAGATAGGATTTTAAAACTACTTGACATACATTATGCAACAAATAAAACACACAGTTAAATAACACATCATATGCATATAAAACTATATAAAAGCTATGATAGACCAAATATTGACACCCTAATTTTAACAAAATTAAAACTACAAAGGAAAGCTGCCATCCTTGCGTTGGAAGAGAATTTTTCGATCAACGCCAGGTACCTTCCATGACGGATAAATCGAGATGGACAAAGGATTTTTGCTGAACTCCACATATGGCAGATGAAGTGCTTGACGCATGGTGCCTTGCTCGACACATGGGTTTTGAGTACTATATGCATTGGAAAATGAAGCTCAACGCATGGGCATCGTCCTTCCACATGCGACTGTGAGCATTGCATTTATTGTGCCTTAGTCCCTTCACGGAATGGGCATCGAATCGCCGCATGGATATGCTACCTGCTGCATGGGTTTGCATTCAACCTTGTAAGTGTCGACGCATAGTATGCATTGACGCGTTTACCTTTAAGCTCATCTACTTTGCAAGACCATTACCCCATCACAAGGAATGCATCCCGCCACAAGCCATCATCACATACCATTTCGTCGCAAGCCATCATCTTATGCCAAGATACCAGGTGCCATGAGATAGAAGCAAATCCTTTGTTCTTCTTTGAAAAACTGTACTCCGGACAACTTTGTTTCTGACCCCGAACGACCCAAAAATATAGACTCGATTGCAAAAATAAAATGTCCAAACAATAGGCCTTTACATTGATGAAATCAACATAAAATTTTACAATCTATGGTTGATGCGTAGTGAATGCGATGAAATAATGGTGTATAATTGCGATGATGGTTTATGCGTTGCACATGCAAGTTTTCTTAGTAAAACCCAAGTATAAATCTTACTAGGTTTCTTGGTAAGTCTAGGGTCGAACACAGGGACTATTGATACACTATGCGTTAGTGAATTTTGATTCCTTTGCGGTGGCAAAAATAAATAAGTTTGGTTGGTGTTTTGTTTAAGTATAAATTCTATGCGACGGAATTGAGTAAATAGTTGATGACAACAAAAGTTACAATGAGTATGCGGGGAATGGGTTGAGAAGAGGTTTAACTAACACTCCCTAAGATTGCGTTCAAGTTATGCGATCATGCTACACACACACAACAACATGTCATATCTCAATGCAAATGCCATAGTTCTAATTTCTAGGACGCATGCGATGTATACGATAATGTCGATAGGACTTATGTCTAAGTTTCTATTCTTGTATATGCAATGATGAATGATACACACATATACAAGGTAACTGCATACTATCATATCCTATTTCTAGGGTGCATGCGATGCATAATAGCAAACAGAACTTATCTGTAAGTTTCTATCTCTTGCTTATGCGGTTTTAATTTGACTCTCTCAAGCCTAGATTCTAACCTGACTCTCTCAAGTCTAGGTTCTTTCTTTAGACTACTCTCTCAAGTATCTCTAAAGGGTGACTAACGCATACATAAGACAAGATGATCGCATAAAGTGAAGATCTTAGGTCATGCTAGCTAAGTGCTTCTCAACCCGTTCGGAAATTTAGCTACTCATGCAAAATGTGAAGAGGTTGGACAAATGTTGAGATGAGAATTCCATTTTATAAATAAAATCAGAATACAAAACAATAATGAAAAGTAGGGATAAGAAGCTTGGTAGCAATGTCCTGCTTCCCGAAGCTTTTACACCGTCTTTTTACTCTACTCTGTCCAGAAGAATATCCTTGTTTTCACAAGTGTCGGCTCTCTCTCCGTTTATAATGCCTCCCAGCAGTCTTTCGAGCTATCCAGGAGTGATCTCTCGGCATCTTCTTCTCTTCGCTCGCCTCCGTCTCTAAGTATATGAATAACTATAGACCAGCGACTAACTAATTATATGTTCTATCTTCTATGTATATGGCGAACTGTGTCTAACTTAAACTCTTTTAACGATGGTGGCCTTCAGTATTTATAGAGCTCAAGGTGAAGAAACTTTTCTCTCAAATGATTGCAATGATGGGCGGTCATTAAATCTTCTGTTTGATGCGCCGATTAATGGTCACCGAAAAGTTGAATGTACTTGCTACAGTGTGTCGTTAACGGCTTATCAACTAAATTCGGATTCAATCGTCATCAGCTTTCCGTCCCATCATGATTTATTATGCTTTAACCTTGATGCACTGTCTTTATGCGGCTACCTTCTTGAACAAATCTTCGCGACGCATACGATCGCATGGCTTTATGGTCACAATCTTTTAATGCGCGCGGTCGTCGAATTCCTTGGATAACATTTTGCTTTGTGCCAACACATTTTCTTGCACAAAATAAGTAAATTAGCTGCTTTTATGTGATGGGCGCATGTGATCGCAATATTCTTAGTCTAATGCTTTTGGACATGATTTTATATATTTTTATCGTCGCATACCCACATTGTTTTATATTTTTGTGCTGTAATAACGTGCATTTCTGTCCGTTATCAATGGTGCCTACAAATGAAATTATCTATCAAGCAAACCTCATATGTTTTCAAGCAGAATGCAGAAAAATAACCCACCCGATGAATTGATTTTTGTTTCAAAAACCAAAAAATCAAAATGCAAGAAAAACTGGCTCTGATATCAATTGTAAGCTTAACCAGTTCATTTATGGATTGAAGCAAGCTTCTCAATCTTGGAGTATTATATTTGATACTGCGATCAAATCTTATGGTTTTGATCAAAATGTTGATGAGCCTTGTGTTTACAAGAAAATCATCAATAGTTTAGTAGCTTTTCTTGTGCTGTATGTAGACTATATCCTACTCATTAGATATGATGTAGGTATACTGACTGGAATTAAAAATTGGTTAGCAACCCAATTCCAAATGAAAGATTTGGGAGAGTAGCAGTTTGTTATGGACATTCAGATCTTTAAAGTTACATCTAACTCCTTTAGTACCACTGATCCCTCTAATGAACAATAAGTTATAATTCAACTATGATCAAACCCTTCTCAGGCTAAGAGAGGGTGTGATGCCACATCGTTCAAACCTCGGAATCAGTCTTTAAGGGAGCATTTTATCTACTTATCCCGACGTCGGGGAAGGAGTGAATTCTGTCTTATAGAGCCATGTTTCCAGCTCCCCAATCAAACAAATTCTCAAAATGATAAACTTATTGAGTCGGCAATCTGGTCACTCTCACCCATACAAATCAAAGGACTGTCTTCATAGGCAGGAGTTTACAACTCACCTAGGATTCAGGTCATGTCACATATGGTCATCCTAGTGAAATGTAAGTCTTTATTATGAATGACGTTATATAATGAGACTAGTCATTTTGTGGTCCGGTCTTATACAAACACCTTTACATAGAACACCCCCACTTACATGTCTCTACATGAGTGGTCAGGATCAGATCATTTGTAGCACTTTACACTAATTGTAAAAACTATAAAGCAGGTCGTATACGTAGTGTCACAAAGATAAGGTATCCAGCCTTATCCATCTACTATAAACCATTTACGTTATCACTTAAACATGATCCACTTGTATGTCTCTACATACATGTTTAAGCTACAGATGATAATCTTGGATGTTAGTTTTTTGGTTTGAGGGTTTAATGCTACTAAATTTCAAATAAAACATCTTATATTTTATTAAATAAATAAAATATTTGTACAATACAATTACAAACTATAGAACCCTACGAGATTTAAGGCATCACACCAACAATCTCTCACTTGTATTAAAGCTAGTGGGGTGTAAAATATACATGTCATACTAATATATAAGTAAACAAAGGAATAAACTAGGGCATTCCACGCGCCCAGTACAAAATCTCCCACTTGCTCTAGACTAAATGTGGTCTGTTCTGTAGACCCATACTCTGCGGGTGACCGTCAAACACCTTACCTGTGAGGGCCTTTTTAAATGGATAAGCAATGTTGTGCTCCGAAGCTATCTACGTGACGATCACGTCCCTTCGATGCACAATCTCTTGAATGAGATGATACTTCCGCTTTATGTGCTTCCCGCGCTTGTGACCCTTAGGCTCTCAAAGATTAGCCATAGCACCACTATTATCATAATAAAGGGTGATGGGCTTTGACATGTCATGAACTACTTCCAAATCTGTTTGGAATTTCCTAGGCCATATAGCTTTTTTAGCAGTTTTACAAGCCGCTACGTACTCAGCCTCCATAATGGAATCAACAATACACCCCTGCTTGGTGCTCCTCTAGACTATTGCTCTTTCTTTAAGAGTGAACACTAATCTTGATGTGAATTTTCTAGAGTTCTTATAAGTCTAAAAATCAGACTCCATGTATCCTGTAAGGATCAAATCCTTAGAACCGTACACAAGTATGTAGTCCCTTGTTCTCCGTAGATACTTGAGGATGTTCTTAACGACGGTCTGGTGATCAAATCCTGGATTAGCTTGATATCTACTAACTATCCCCACCGCATAGCAGATGTTAGGTCTAGTACATAACATCACATACATTAGGCTACCAACAGTGATGCATAGGGGTTCCGTCTCATTTCTCAACTTCTTGAGGTGTTTTAGGATATCGTTCCTTAGACAATATAACTCCATGCCAAAAAGGTGGTAAGCCTCTCTTGGAGTTCTGCATAAAAAATTTGACAAGCATCTTGTCAATGTACGATGCTTGAGACAGAGCTAGCGTTCAGTTCTTTCGATTTTTAAAGATCTCAATGACTAGAACAATTTGGAATTGGGTCGCTAGCCAATTCTTAATTTCAATCAGTAGACCTACATCATTCCTAATGAGTAGGATAGCGTCTACATACAACACTAGAAAGGGTACTGAATTGTTGATGATTCTCTTATATACACAAGGCTCATTAACATTTTGACCAAAGCCATAAGATTTGACCGCAGTATCAAATCTTATATTCTATGATCGAGAAGCTTGCTTCAATCAATACATAGATCGATTAAGCTTACAAACCTTTTGCTCTTGATCTTGGGTTATGAATCCCTCAGGCTGCTCCATATATATGGCTCTTCAAGATTGTCGTTCAAAAAAGCAATCTTGACATCAATTTTCCAAATTTCATAGTCATAATATGAGGCAATGGATAGCAGTGTTCGGTTAGACTTCAACATGGCAATAGTGAGAAAGCTAACTGATGGGAAGGCAACCTACAAATGCCTCATATTATGCTATGCTATGCAAATGCCTCATATTATGACTATACAAATGCTTAAATTGATGTCGACACAAACGCTTTATTTTCTTTAGGATCATAAAAGTAACCACCTCTCGTTCCTTAAAGGTAACCTACCAATAGACACAATTTTGAACGAGGTTCCAGTTTCTTAGTATTTGCCTCAAGCACATGTGCTGGGCAACCCTAGATCCTGAAATGGCGTAAACTACCTTTATGACCATTCCATAATTCCAAAGGTATTCTCGTACTACTCTTGGATGAAACACAATTTAAAATATAAGTTACAATATGTACTCCATAACCGAGAAACGAGTCAGGTAAGGAAGCATAACTCAACATAGACCGAACCATGTCCAACATAATTCGATTTCTCCTTTTTGATACACCATTCTATTGAGGTGTTCTAGGTATTGAGAGTTGGGACATAATTCCATGTTCTATCAAATATTTTTGGAATGTAAGATCCAAAAACTCTCCACCTCGATCAGATCGAAATATCTTAATTGTTTTCTTTAATGCATTTTCAACTTCAACCTTAAATTCTTTGAACTTTTCAAAAGCTTCAGACTTCTGTTGCATTAAATAAACATACCCATACCTTGACTAATCATCAGCAAAAGTGATGAAATATTCAAACCCTTCTCTTGCCTTAACATTCATCGGATCACATAGGTATGAATGTACATGTTCCAAAGGTTCTTTGGCCCTATGACCATTTCCAGTGAAAGATCTTTTGGTCATTTTGCCTTCAATGTATAACTCTCACACAGGTAAAAAAAAATTCTTTTAACTCACTTAGAAGTCTATTATTAACAAATCTCTCAATCCTATTGAGATTGATGTGTCCTAACATTAGGTGCCAAAGACGGGCATTTTTTAGGAGAAGTCTTTTATTTTTAGTTATCACAGTTTTAAACATTTCAGTGTTCAGGAGGCTTTAGTTGCTAATGGTCTTAACACATAAAGATTATCTTCGAGATTTGTAGAACAAATATATACACCATTTTTTAAACAACTACTTTATTTACTTTAAATGAAATAGAGTATTTTTGTTCTAACAAGCACTTTACAAAAATAAGATTCCTTTTCAAGTTTGGAACCACATATACATTATTTAATATAATATATGATTTCTATAAACAAAGTCAAAGTCCTCTCACTACCACAACTGAGACGACGTGCCCAGTTCCGACATGCATTATCATTTCCCTAGCTTTCAGTTACCGCTAGGAACTAATTTCTTGAAATGAAGAACAAACATGGTTAGTGGCGCTTGAATCAATTATTCAGGTTGAATCATCATTCTCCACTAAACAAGTCTTCAATACAAGTAAATCATATTCACCTTGCTTGGCCTTCTTCTTTTCCGCCAAGTACTCGAGACAATTCCTCTTCCAGTGTCCCTCGTGGGTTAGCTTTTTCTTTTCCACCTTTCTTCTTCTTCCACTTTTTTGTTGTCAAAAGAAGAAGGCACATACTTAGTTTCAAAGGATGATCCTCTGTAGAATTTCTTAAAGGACGAGGCAACATTTGCCTCTCAATTTTGTTCCTTGCTTTTAATCAAAAACTGGGAAGTCTGTAGCTCATTGAGCATAGTGGTCACGTTGTAGTCAATCCCGTTCATAACAACATTGCTACAGAACTGCAGGAAACTTTTAGGTAAAGACTCTAGTATAAAGCTAACCTGATTGGCTTCATCGATGATAGACTTATTCGCCTCCGCCACATTGAAGTGGACCATCATGTTGAGAACGTGTTCTTTAACAAATGCATCTTCTTGCGTACAAGCATTGAAGATTTTTTTTAAGAGCGTTGTACTTGAGTTATGTGGACGGTTGTCTGACATCCCCTGCAGGGACTCCATGATCTCACGGGCAGTGATCATAAGCTCATGCTTCTTGGTCAAGAATTCAGAAAGACTTGCCAAGATATACACTCGGGCCTTTTCATTTGCCCTTATCCAGTGCTTATATGCCTCTCGAACACTTCGAGCAACATTTTGAGTAGGAATAGGAGGACATTCCTCCATTAGGACATATCTCAGGTGGTCGATGATAAGTATTGTGTTGATTGTGTTTTTCCATTTGTATAGTTTTCGCCAGTAAGTTTGTTTGCGATGAGCAAGTTTAAAGTCACAGAATTCATGATGATATTTGCTAAAACCATGCAATTTATTTATATTAGTATTGTATGCATTAACCCATTTGGAAAAACCAATCAAATTTAGCAAAATAATCTAATGCACCCTAAGTGATATCTATTTTGCAATGATGTTTTAGTGAGACAGGACAAAAGTCACCATAGGAGGATCAAGTGCCCCTTCACTGAAATGAGACATTCTCAACCAATATACAGAACAACTCCTTGTTATTGTAACTATCAGTCACTATTGTTCCGTCCAGAAATTGTTAAACTCGCTTAACATTTTCTTGTAAGTATAACCCCTCATTTTAGATTCTAGAGTTCCACCTCAATGAGCCAACCGTAGGAAAAAACTGATTGGGACAAAAAATAAAGCAACCCTATCCATTTCTGGAGTTTGTGTAAATAGTCATGCAAATGTCATCCGTAGGAGGACACAAGCGAAGGTGCCTTGAGGTCAAGCATGAAAATTTACTACAAACTAATGAGAGAGACTGTGGGATATGTTGACATACGTTTCACTCCCACTTATTATAAACACTCTCTCCATTCATCTTGACATTGATCTATACAAACACCATCCGTAGAGGGACAAGAGCAAAGATGCCTCAAGGTTGATTATAAATCTCACGATGTGAACTTTTAGGGAGAAATGTGAAAAGGAAAAATCAAGTATCATATACCCTATTTTTCTCCCACTGAGCGTTTTACCTTGGGTTCTTTAACTTAAAAAAATCCAGCTACTGATTTTAGCTAAGTGTTTGTTTAAATTTGCCTAAAAGTAACTTTTACTTGGGATAGTTAAACAATTTTGATTATGCTCATTGAACACTTTAATAAACTTTAATAAAAAATTGCATGCTTGTAGTAAATCTATCGAATTCACCTTTCCAGGTAAGTTCCCAGGTAGTGGTGTTACATTTCTGTCAACTTAAATACCCCAGCCTAGACAGAACTAGCCTTAGACAAAAAGTCCCTTATAGATATATTTGCTAAAAATTTAATATTTTAATTGAACCAATTTAATCCTATTACACTGATTAAAAGATTAAACTTAATTTCTAATCTTATTAGAAATGTGATCTTAGATCTATGTGAATCATATTTTAAAACCATTTTTAAAAATGATTTTAACCTAAGGTTTGTATGCAATTCTGAATTATTAATTTTAATTTCTAATTTCATTTAATTATAACTTTTATAAAATAAATGAAGTAAATTAAAACCAATCATTGCATGTTATGACATATTTAGTAAAATTATAACAATTGTAAAATTACTTAAAGTAGTATCATGAATCATGCAATTCCATTTCATTACTGAACTTATATAACACTTATATAATAAAGAAATGAAATAATTAACAACATACATTCTTACATACATTCATACATACATTCAACTATATATTATAACACTTATAATATAAATGATGCATGATGCATGACTATGTTATTAACATATGCGACCATATACTATAACACTTATATTATATGATGCATGAGCATACTCTAAATATAAAATCATGCAACTATATATTATAACATTTATAATATAAATGGTGCATGAAATAAACCTATGGTGGGATTTATACTACATGACATACATTATGACATATAATAATAAAAATAAATCATACATCATATGTATAATTAAAAAAAATTATTGGACCAGAATTGGACAACTAAACAATTAATTAAATTAATATAACACTTATATTAATTTAATTATTATTTTTTTAAATTACTAACTATTACAAATTAATAATTAAATTGGTTTGTAATAAGTGAATTGACCCTTGAACCGCTCGAACTGGACCAAAAATAACTCGAACCAGCCACGAACCGGCTCAGAAGAACCCAAACTAACCGAACCAAAGAACCTAGAGGAATCAAATCGGAACATAACTCCATGAACCACGCGCAAAGCGGACGCTGAACTGCGTTTCTTCTCCATCTTGGGCCGTTACAAACCAATTTTGTAAATTAAAGTAGTAAATCTAAATGGCTAATCCCGAAAACATCCAAAAATTATAAACCATTCACATTCTATACACATTCATCACATGAACAAAAACACATAATGCAAACCCTCAATAACTGTAATTCTATTCTGGAAAATAAGAAAAATTGGGTTCAAAACCCCATTCTGATACCAATTGAAGGAACCTGTGAAGGTCCTGAGCGGAAACGTGGATCGTCCCAATTTTTGGTTTTTCACAGAACGCAAATTACATAAACAAAATTATGTAATAACACAATAATATTTACAATATGTGAAATAAAATTAGAGAATAAGAAATTAGGGTTTCAGAAACTATTACCTTTGAATAACCTTTCTTCACGTGAATTCCTTTTCTCTAGATCTATCACGAATATAAAACGATCCCTCAAACCAAATGGCCGCTACCAATTGGAGCCTCTTGTATTCTCTTTTGGGATGAGAATCACTAAGGAGTGTGTGAGCTTTTAGAATTTGGAAGAGAGGGAGAGGAAATTGAGATGAGAGGGAGAACAATTTGGGATTTTTTCAGAGAAAAAATTCTAGATCAATCTCTATAAATCTCTTCTATGTCGAAGAAGAAGAAGAAATTGCCCAATCCCTAACCACTCCCACACGTAGAGAGATGAGAGATATTAGGGGGAGGGAGTTAGAAATAACTCTCTCCATTTTAAATTTCAAAAATTTAAAATAAAAAATAAAATTAAATAAATTAAAACTAATTTCAAACTATTTCAAAAATATAATTATACATTAACTAACTTAACATATAATATATACTTACTATATGTTATATCCAATATAACATATAACCTATAGTTTATATTATATCAAATACAATATAACTGTAGTTTTTAATTCTCTCATCAATGCATGGTATTTAGGATAAATCCCAATTATATTAAAATTAATTATATGAATCCAATTCACATAATTAATATTTGAATCACATTCAAATATTTATTTCCTCTCAAATAAACTTTATAAATAATTATATCATATATTATTAAATTAAGAGACAATTGCAAATATAGATATTAGACCCAAAGTATTAAAAAATTACAAATATGGACAAATTTAAATAGTCTATCAGTGATAGACTATATTATTGGTAGGTGTCTATCAGTGATAGACCATATATTATTGGTAGGAGTTTATCAGTGATAAGAGTTTATCAACGATAGACGTCTATCGCTGATAGATTTGGGAATTTATCAACGATAGAAGTCTATCGTTGATGGACTTGTCAATATTTGCAATTTTTTTTTAAATAATGTTATACACTTGGTTATTATTCCTAAAAATGCTACCAATTGCAATTACCCTTAAATTAAATTAATTATATCACATATAATTAATTCTCTTAATTATTTGAACAATTCAAATTAATCCAAAATTGATTATCATTAAATGTCGGTTGAGTTACAGAGCCTCATGGACTTGTAGATTGAAACTCCAATGGTACTTGAATAATTAATTAAATAATTAATTAAACTCCTTTAATTAAATTATTCAATATTCATTAACTGTTGATTACTCCACTAAAGACCGACAACTGCACTCTTCGTAATACAGATATATTTTTGTGTCCATTGGATATAACCAGTTAATAGTATGATGACCCTTAATAAATTGCTTGAAGGACAACGACCAAAATTATCATTTTGCCCTTGTAGTTACATCTAACTCCTTAAGTATCACTGATCCCTCTAATGAATAATAAGTCATATTCCAACTATGACCAAACTCCTCTCGGACCAGGAGAGGGTGTGGCACCACATTGTTCAAGTCCCGGAATAAGTCCTTAAGGGAGAAATTTATCTACTTACCCCAATGATGACATGCAGAAATACATGTCATCTTAGGCCTCTTACTTAGAATTATGAAGGTCGTTAAGCAGAATATGCGTCAATCATGATAGGAATTCATGCAAAAATGAGCTTGCGTCGATCAGCTTGTTGAATCTCATCTAACCCGTTATTATGCATTATTATCCGTTCAATGTTCTATTTTTGTAGTTAAAACAGGAAATGGACGCAAACGCAGAAACCAGACCACTGCATAGACGACCGCATGCGGAGAAACACTCCATCGCAAGGCTGAAGGCATCGATCAATGCATGGATGTTACGATAATCAGCCGTATGCATCCATCGTATGGGAGTTGCGCTCGCCTAGCGATTGCGATCATCGTGTAGAGTTGCGATATTAAGCGAATGCGGTCATTAAATGATTATGGCTACGCGACAACGCATACTAATGGGATGAACACAAGGTTGGTGAAATGAACACATCAATGCATCTACCTCGAGAAAAACCACACCGTTAGTGACAGAGGTTCAGAAAAGACTAACGCGCCGAATGTCAGACTCAGAGCAGTCTAATTAATGTTGTCGGTGACCCAAGCTCTATAAATAGAAGCTGATGAGCTGAAATTTAAGTTATCCGGGGATGATCCTTGTGATCTGGGGATTTTCCCCGTGATCCAGACAAACTACGTGAGAAGATGTTTGAGAGTTCTTCACATTCTTCATCCATTCCGAGTGACGACCGGAGCCTTCGACCAGAGCTAGATCTCGAGAGAGTCAACTCCTTCGCCCATCCATGGCATCACCGGCAGCCTTGACGCACATTCGCTGGAAGCAAGTCTTTGCTTCTAGCCGATCACTTTATTTTCCTTTCGTTTCTTATATTGTATTGTATGACATTTTGTGATTAAGGAATTAATACAATTTTTTTTCAATGCATTTCTCTGTTTCCTTCGACTCCATCTCCATCTTCTTTGCTTAGCATCTTTACTTTAATTGCAACACTTAGTGGGATTGCTTGGGTATCACATACTTAGTCATGTGAATTAGGGATATGAAGCATGTAGCAACCCATCGAGAGGTGTGTGTTGTGTGAGTGTGTGAGTAACCTTATTTGCTTAGTGTGAAGCTGCGGCAATGCCTGTCTATAGGCTAACGCATTACTTGTCTATGAGTAAAGTCAGCAACAACCAACTACCCAAGAGGGTAAGTGGTTGGTCGCATTAAGCAATGTATGCATTTTTCACTAAAGATAGGAATAATCTTGTGTCAACCAAGTTCATGTGGTTACCTTATCCTATGAGCGCATCATTCATCATTTAGGCATACTCGGAAGAGTAGTTTAAGACCCAAATCTAAGACTCGAGAGAGCGGATTGGAACGCATAGACAAGAATGTGGAACTTAGAGATAAGCTCCGTTTGTTAATCTGCATTGCATGCACCCTAGGAATAGGAATGATATTATGTGGTCGCATATTTGTGTGGATGTTATTTTGTCATCGCATAAATAGGAATAGAGACTTATGTGTAGGCCTTGTAGACTTAGCGCATATATCGCATGCGATCTAGCATTAGAAGCCATAGCATTCACACTGAGAGGTGGTTTACTATTGTATGTGGGTTGCATGATCGCATGGCTTGCGTTGACTAAGGTTGCCCTTGCGTTCACTCTTAAGTATCTATTTTTCCCATTCATTTATTTTATGTCAAGAGTTGTCGTGTCTCTACCTCTCACGTATATTCTCATTGCGTTGTCTATTAGCTAGGAGTAAGAGTAGTATTAGCTTAACAACCCCTCCAACATTCTTTTATTCATTTTTGCTACAAGTCCCTGAGTTCGACCTCGGATTACTCGAGAAACTTGTGTTTGCATTATACTTGGTGTGAGCGCAAGAAAACTTGTGGCAGGATGCATGGTCATTGCATACATGCGCTAACGCATTATCATTCCAACGCATGATCATCGACGCATGACTATCAACGCATATCTTAGGAACATGCATCACATACCGCGTCCAAGGGATTTTAGTTGTTGAATAATTTGACTTCTAATTTCCCGTCATCAAGTTTTTGGCACCGTTGCCGGGGACTTGACAGCTAAATATTTGTTAAGTTTTGTGTCTCTGCGAGCAAACTTTTTATCTTGGGAGTATTGCAGCTTGTGCGACCAGGTTGCAAACAATATTGAAGTGTAGGCGATGCGCTAAAAGCCAATGTTGACCCCAAGGTAGAAGGGCAATCAGTCGCAAAAGAGCTGAAGGCAGTTCTAAGCTCATGGTGGTCAACATGCGCTCAACAATTGCCGGAAGTTCCAATGGTCAGGGCATGATCCTTGACCCAAGCAGTTGAGAACCATCTCTTGCATGGAAGACTCCTTGTGGTGACAACACTCTTATTTTTCCAGAGACGTCTTCTACTCTATCTTTACTTTGCTTTCTTAGCATAGGTTATTTTATTTTCATTGTTATTTTGGATATATGGCTCCTTCGTTGGTTGTGGTGTGTTTGCTCTTGTAGGTGCAACAATAAGTCTCCTCGGTTCGTAGTCAACAGAAGAATTCTTTTCATCCTCCAATGCATGGCTTCGAACACGTGAATTTCAACGCATGATCGCATGCGTTGTTCCACCTAAGGTCTTTTCTTGTTATCTTGTATGCCTTATCCTTTTGAAATTCTTTCTTTCCCGATTTGCATTGTTTTGCGATGTTTCTATGATGGTATGTATAGTTCACTGCATCTTCTAACTAATCAACGCAAGAAATTCTTTACTTTTATTAGCTTCTTCAAATTTTGAAAGTCTTAAGTTTTATTTTGTGCAAATCTTTGTTCAAACATTTATTACCGCATTCTCGTAATTTTGTTTTTAGCTTTGCGGTGAGAATGCTGCCAACTTCTAAGTTTGGGGTTGACAGCGGTCTCGGAGAATTGTGTTAATTGCATTGCGATCATTTGAAAAAAAAAATGTGAAGCGAGCTTTTGAGAATAATAACTCCACTGTCAACGTAATGGAGAAACCCATATTGATAAGAGTTAAGCTATGAAAGGCACTTGCTTGAAGTTGGATGTCCGCATGACATACGTGGGGGCAAGCCAAAACGAATTAGAAGAATCCCCAGTTACCCAATCAGAAGAATCCCCAGCTACGCATGACACAACATGACACACGGCTGGAAAAGAGTGAATTCTATCTTGTGTAGCTATGTTCCCAGCTACCCAATCAGAAGAATCCCCAAAATGGTAGGCTTATTGAGTCGGCGATCTAGCTGCTCTCACCCATACAAATCAAAGGACCACCTTCATAGGCAGGAGTTCACAACTCATTTAGGATTCAGGTTATGTCTCCTATGGTCATCCTGGTGAAATGTAAGTCTCTATTATGAACGGTGTTATATAACGAGACTAGTCATTTCATGCTCCGGTCTTATACAAACTCCTTTCCATAGAATACCCCCACTCACATGTCTCTACATGAATGATCAGGATCAAATCATTTGTAGCACTTTACAACAATTGTAACACCTACAAAGCAGGCCGTATTCGTAGTATTACCATGATAAGGTATCCAATCTTATCCATCTAGTACATGCCATTTAGGTTATCACTTAAACATGATCTACCTGTATGTCTCTACATACATGTTTAAGTTACAGATGATAACCTTGGATGTTAGTTTATTGGTTTGAAGGTTTAATATTGCTAAATGTTAAATAAAAAATCTTATACTTTATTAAATAAATAAAATATTTGTACAAAACAATTACAAATTACAAGACCCTATGAGATTTAGGGCATCAACCCTAACACCGAGTCCTTCTCAGCCATAGAGAGGACGTGGCCCCTATGTTCAAGACTACAAGTTAGTACTTAAGGGAACACCTTATCTGCTAACCCTAAGATGAGTAGGAGCGAATTCCATCTTGCAGAACTATGTCCCCAGTTATCTATCTGGTCTTACCCATAAAATGGGAGGCTTATTGAGCATTGATGTTGACCCACTCTCACCCGTGCAGGTTAAAGAATAATCCTGAATAAACAAGATTTCATAGTTAGCTCAGGATTTAGACCGAGTTACCTTAGGACATCGAATTATAATAGTCAGTTTTAATAGTAAACGGTTGTTATAAAGAAATGTGACTATTTCATGAACTGGTCTTATGGAAACATCTTTTGCATAGAATGCCCCGACTCGCACGTCTCCACATGAACGATTTTGGGATCACATCATTTGTATCAATATATAAAGCGGGTCGAATCCATAGTATCCCCAGGATAAGTGATAACTGGTAGAAATACAAGTTATTACAACTCAAATAAGTAAAATAATGAGAGAATGCGATGGTAAAATAAGCAATATCATGTCCAAAAGCTCTAAACTGAAAGGAATTACGATCGCATGCGCCCATCACATAAAAATAGTTAATTTACTTATTTTGTGCAGGAAAGATGCGATGGCGCAAGTAAAATTGCGATCCAAAGGAATTAGAAGTCAGCACGCTTGAATATGTGATCGCAAGTCATGCGATCGTATGCGATCGTGAGAAGTTCCTTATAAAGGTGGCCGCATAAATACTACGCATCAAGGTGACAACATAATAAATCACGATGGGTCAGAAACTGATAACGATTGAATCTGAATTTAATTGACAAGCCGTTAAAGCGAAACTGTAGCAAGTACACTCAACTTTCAGTGACCATTAATCGGTGCATTAGAGCAGGAGAATTAATGACCCGTCCACCATTGCAATCTTTAGAAAGAAAGGCTGCTTCACCTTGAGCTCTATAAATACCAAAGGCCACCAGTGTAAAAGGGGTAACAAGTTTTTGGAACAAGTTAAGAAGTTAGAGAGCTGTTATTCTGTTCACGTATATACTCATACTTATACTTAGAGGACGGAGACGAGCAAGGAGACGAGAAAGCTGAGAGATCATTCCCAGACAGATTGAGAGACTGCCGGAAAGCGTTACAAAGGAAAGAGGGCCAACACTTGCGAGAGCAAGAATATACATCTAGAATAAAGTTGGAGTGAAAAAGAACAGTGTAAAAGGCCACGGGAAGCAAGACATTGCTTACTGGGCTTCTTAGCTCTCAATTCCATTTGTTATTTTGTATTCAGTACTTTATTTACAAAAAATGGAAACCTCATTTCACTCTATGTTCAATCTCTCCATACTTCGCATGAGTATTGACCATTTTGCTATGTACTCAAACTTGATCTTCTTTTATGTCTCTACATAAAGTTTAAGTATTCATGTTATAGCCATGGGTTTGTTAGTTTATTGGATTTAGGAATCTATAAATGCAATTTATATGATCAATAACAACTTTATCGAAACAATCTCAATAACATCTTTATTGTAAATAGAAATATGTTAAAGTTTACAAACTGCGAGTTTTAGGACACATAACCCAATACAACACGTTTACAACAATGACACTTTAAGTATTTTGAAACTTCACCAATAGAAGGAATCCTTTTTTTCTGAGGCCTTCTTGCTGGATGTCTAAAAACTGTAGGCAATACATTGTCGTTTGTCTCTACAATACTTCAATTAGTATGTTTAGCAATAGGATGAACTAGACCACCATAAGTTGAAGACAATGCATTGACATAATACTACTTCAAAACAAATGCAAATGGATTCAAATTAAGACTATGGATCACGATAAGAGCATGACTAAATAGAATTTCTTCAAAATCTCAAACATGATAACTACAACTATTACCATCCAACTTTACTAAAAAACTATTACCACTATCAACTACTTGATATTCAGATTCACCCATAGGATTAACCTAAGAAAAAAAAATTTATTAAATAAAAATAAGAAGTAAAAATAAGTAATATAAGAATGAAATATAAAAGTTGTATATTACATAATTATTACATTTTAAGTATATCAATACTTTACTGTTATAAACAAAAATATAAAACACAACATTTACTGTGAAACTTTGATTCATCAACTAGCTTTCTTATCACTCCTTCAACCCAAGAACTCAAAACGCTCTTCAAACATGACTCTGATTTACACCTATCATAAAACCAATGTTGAAGCAACTCTCTAATGGATTTCAAGCAATGATGCAATATGTAAATTCCTATCAATCTTTAACGTAGAATTCAATCTCTCGAAAATGTTTGTTGTCATCATTTGATATCTTGTTTGTCTAGAGTATACACGCGACCATCTCTCAAGACCAATTTTCCTAAGATATCCAAATGGGTATATCGACTCCATCCATCTCATATATAACTCAAAATCATCTATTGTATAAGCATGTGCACATTGATGAAAAAGCTTATCAATTAAAGAATCTTTGAATGCTATCTTAACACTCTTCAAAAGATGTTCCACACAAACACAATATTCAATCGATGAAACACATTCAAAACACACTTTGGAATACTTACTTATATGTCTATCGAAATAATAACTAATCCCTCTCTCTCTCTCAAAGAAAGTTTTAAATGTTCAAAAAACCATCTCCAAGAAGCATCATTCTCTAAATCTACTATACTAAAAGCAAGAGGAAAAATTTGTCTATTACCCTCTATCGTTGACGCAATTAACAATGTTCCACCATACTTACACTTTAAAATATCCCATCAATATATTAAGTCTACAATATCTTCAACCTTCAATTGATAATCCAATAGCCATGAAACATGATTTAAAACGTCCATTTGAATCAGTTCAATATGCAGTAAATGAACTTGTAAAAAAAAAAAAGAATTTAATAGATGCACTTAATAATAAAATTGAGACTTCATACATCTATCGATAGATACCCTTTATAATAGGTATATCAATAGACTGATATAACAACTATCCAGTATAGCAATTATATAAGTAAAATAAATTGAACAGGATTTATTGCTTTTAGCTTTGAAAAGAACTTTGAAACCAAAGCATAAGAATCATCAACATCTCCTTTCAACAACTTTATAACATATTCTTTCCAAGCCTTATAATAACTAAGAGAAACTAGGGTTAGCAAAAATTCCCGAGGGATCGGGTCCCTGCCCCGATTGGGGCAGGGAATCCCTGGTTTGATCGGGGATGGGGTCAAACCGAGGAAAATATTCAGGGTCATGTCCAGTATCTGTCTCTTATACACATCTAGATGTGTATAAGAGACAGGGATTGGGGGTCAAACCGGGGATCCTAATCGGGTCCCCGATTGGGGATGGGGCAGGGATGGGGAGGGTATACCCACCCTATCCTTGTCCCTGCCCATCCCCGATTAATTATTTTATTTTATTTTTTAATAATAATTATACATATTAAAAATATATATATATATATTAATTACAAATGTAATATATAATAATTACAAATGTATGTATAAATATATAAAGAAAAAATGGGTATAGGTCCCCGCGGGGACCCATTTCCCTGATAGGGAATCCCCGTCTTCATCCTAAACTTCAATTGGCGGGGACGGGGCCAGGGATGGGGGAAAATACCCCTCGAGCACGGGGATGAGGAGTTCTCCCCCACCCTTCCTACCCTGCTCCGACTGTTAGAGTATATTAACGTGCAACGGAGAAAATCAGAATCAATAAGCACTCTAATTATACTTAATTTGAGTTTAAAACATGCTTCAAAGTAACTATTATGGAAGAGGGTTTGTTGAACACAATACCTTTGAAAGATCCTCTTCAATACCAGCCTAGTTCCACGTTAAAGTGTTTCAAACTACAAGTAGACTAACACAAAGATCTTATCTACTATTCTCTTGCAAGACTTGTGTGGTGGAAATACTACATTGAGCTGGATATATAGAAGATATGAAGAGGGTTTGGAGGATTATTGATTTCTGCAGAGTTATTCAATAAATTCTTATAAGCACGAATCAATTATTCAACTTTCTACTTCAATTTATAGAGCTTTCATCATGCAAATTCAAAGTTTCCATGAAGGCCAACTCCTACTTCATGGAGAAAATGGAATTGAGTGAATAAGGTGCCTTGTACCATAGTGTTTGGAAATCTCCACTTTGCGTTTTGATTTTCAAAATAGTTTTACCAAAAATGATTTCCAAAACCAATTTCTAAATTAAACTAATTTAATTTGATTTATTAGTTATATATATATATATATACATACATATTAATTCAATTAATTAATTTTTATATAAAACTAATTAATTAAACCTTTTAATTAATTTTATTAATTTAATATCTAATATTAAATTAATAAAAAAATTCCATCATAATGAAATTAATATTATACAATTAATATTTAATTCATATTTTAAACATTAATCGTTTCTCCGATTTCGTTTAATTTTGATAAAATTAAACATTTCAATTGTATCAAATATAATAAATAGAAACCCTAATTGAATTTGAACATTTCAAATTCTAAACTCTAATTTCAAATCTTATCAAAACTACTCAATTTAATAATTCAAATTACGAGCTAGTAGAAGGACCTTACGGACCTACAGATCATGAGCTCCAACGACCTGTAATTAATTGGTTAAACTCTTTAAATTGAACTAATTACTATTTGTTAACTACCAAGACATTCTACTATAGGTCTATAGTTGCACTCTTATTAATGTTGATATATTTATGTCCATTTTAACCATAATCGGTAAGTCAATCCTTCACAAGTCATTCGTATTTATAGTTGGGTCAAAGATTACAATTTTACCCCTGTAAATACATTTTTCTTCTTAAGCTCCCACTGATTCTCCATTGAAAAATTGATTTATAGTCCAACTTATAAATCATAACCCTCTCTTCCATGAGAGGGAAGGGCGCCATTATTCAAGACAAGGCATCAATGCTTAAGAGACAACCCATCTGCTATGCCTAAATCGGGTAGGAGTGAATTTCATATGGCAAAGCTATGTCCTTAACTATCTATCCAGTGTTATCCCCAAAATAGGAGGCTTATTGAGCATTGTTGTTGAGCTACTCTCACCTATGTAGATAAAAGGATAATCTCGAATAAACAGGAGTTCATAGTCAGCTAAGGATTAAGATCAAGTTACCCTAGGTCATTTGTGTAAACCCTGAGCCCTAATTTCTCTACTGGTGTATGTTCCCTCTTGAGACCAGTATGGTGAGTAGGTTAATGTGAGAACTGAGGTTTAATTGTAGGGAAAAAGGGTGAAAAGTTGGAAGAAATGTTTATGTTTGGAAGCTTGACTATTGAGTGAAGCTAGAAAATTGGCTAAGTATTTGCCCATGCGTTGGCGTTATGCTAGGCATTGGAGTTGAGTCAAAGGTGTTGGCTTTACTCATTTGATAGGTTAGTTGGGCATTTAAGGGAGCCAAATGTGGCCAAGTGAAGAAAAGCCATGTGTTGGACAAGACATGTGGCAACCAAGTTTTAGAGGCTAGCATGCATGCAGCAACATCAGGTGTGCGCGAACGTGGGTGTTGGGCATTGAAGTGTTATGCGCGCGGATGATCGTGTAGCTACGCACGACACTACACGATAAGTGATGGCACTAGACGATAGCACCACACGATGAGCGTGAGTGTTAGACGATGAGTATGATGCATTAAATGATGGGCATCAACGCTACACGATGAGCGACATTAAGAGCCATGCGATGGATGCAGAGCTAAACGATTAAGGCTTGCGTGCGAGTGGACTAGTCTGGGCGTTGAGCACTGGCTACTCAGTGTGCGTTAGAGTTGTGCGGGAGTAAGGCTGGCAGTGCGTTGGTCAAGCTTGTCATGTGTTGAGTAGAGCTTGCATGGGTTAAGCTTTGGTTGAGTAAGTTGGCAACTCAAAGTAAGCGCTTGGACAGACTAAGGGCTAAGCACTCCGATGCGTTTGACCTGCTGTATGGGCTGAGGAAAGCTTGCATTGAAGGCTAGGACGCATTGCAACCTTTGTGGGCGACCATGTGTAGCTGAAGGAACACTTAGAGTAAGAGTTGGTTGCACAAGTGGGGATGCGCTTGTGTGATGTGTTAGATGCATAGCAAAAGCCAAAATCTCAAGGAAATTTCTAAGTACTAGACCTACAACAAGGTATGTGTCTAAGTGAAAGTCTTCTAGGTAAAGGCTAAATGCAAAGCTTATTGAAGGTTAGTCTCAAAAGGGAGACCAATGCTAGTAACTAAATATATGCTTTTGTATCCACAGGATTGACACCAGTGTTAGAAGCATATCAACCTTTGAGGAGTAATCCTAAAAGTTGCGAGTGACTAAATATTTACAATGTTTTTAAAGAAACAATGTTTTAAGAAAGATTATTCTCATGCTAGCTAGTTTTGCAAAGTAGCTTTCCAAGCAAACTATGAGTTATGTTTTTAAACGCATGCCATGTATGAAAGTTTATTGAAAAACTACTTATGTGTTTAAATACACAAAGCATGCGTTAGTGTCTTTAAAGACATGTTCTATGCGTTTTGCTTTACATGCTTTGAAGAGGAAGTCATAGTATGACTAGTATACTTTAAGCTCGATACTGAGGGACATTGAGAAGGTATCTGAGTAGTAGTACCTAGGGTACGACGGTACTTAGTTATAACCACGTGCACGTAGGTAGTTAAATTCAGAGATGAGAAAAAGGGTTCTTTCTTGACTAAGTCAGAGGTTGAGCAAAAGGGTTCTCTTTTGACTAAGCAGTTGACGTTGGGATTTAACCACAATAGAGTTATTCCCAACTAAGGAACAATTTAATGTTTTATGATGAAAACAACTTTACATGTTTTATGCTTGGAAAATGTTTATATTTTAGTACAAGATTACTGTAAAGATTTATATTTTAGTATGATATCTTTATTGACACTTATGTATGAGAATCGGTTTTCTTTCTTAAGTCACTCATTGGGCTAGCAAGCTCACCCCGTTTTCAAATGTTTTTCTTTTGCCCAGGTAGCGGTCAAAACCTTAGAAGGTAGCTCTGCATCTGCTCTGCCACTGAAAGACAAGAGTTATTGTAACCTGTCTGCTACGTGGATACTGTAAATATTGTACACATGTTATAGTTGTTCATGTAGGGACTAAAAGTTTTGGTGTCGGGACTTATAAGACTTGTAATGTAATCTATGTAAATGTTTTGTGTTTAATAGTTAATGTTTATTTTGGCCATAGAGGCAGCCACTATGTATGAGATTACATGTTGATATCAGATTATTTCCGCTAGAGTTAGTTGGCAGTAAATATCATAAAAGGGTTGATAACTGTTATAGTCATGTCCTTTCCCAGGCTAAGAGAGTAGCTGGTGAAGGAAATCGAAACTGAGATTTTCATAAGCAGCGGAACAAGACTATTGCAAATTACAATCATGAATCAACATTACATTTATAGTCGACTTCAAAAAAACGGTTATACGATTCATACAGAAATTACAGCATGTAAAATACAAAGGAACATAGAGTAAAACTTTACGCACATAGGCAGAAGCGTCTCCACGCTTCGTTGTGTGATCGCTCGAACAACAACGACCATGAACACTCGATCTACATGACCGCAACATAGCACGAACACCGCATGAACACTTCGCGCTTGTCTTCAACGATCTCCTCGGTCGTGAACTTCTCCATAACACGAACAAACACCGCGCTCGTCCTCAGCGACAAGAACGGCCTCCACAGCACCACGAACGGCCTCTAGAAAACCTCGACGGTGTGAGTTGAGTCTGACACCACCAACAAGACGACTTTGGTATTCTCGGTGTGAGAATTTAGAGGGTGGGCTCTGTTCGGACTTGGTATGAGGCAGATGAATGGAGGAAACAACGATTGCGTACATGACTGGGCAAATGGGAGAAGGTTGAGACCTATCATATAGGTCGATGCCCAATCATTTAGATAAAGTTATGTGATCGTCTAGCCAAAGCTATGCGATCGTTTAACTCTATCGTTTAGCTCGGTCTGTGCCTACAAACTCTACACGATTGTGTACCTTGGACCAACGATCGTCTAGCAAAGCTATGCGATCGTTTAATAAACACTGTACGATCGTTTAGCTCGTACCTACACGATCGTTTAGCTCGCCCATTCATCGTTTAGTAAATCCATATTTACTTGACAGCCACTGTGAGTTTCTATACGCCGAGAGAAAACTCAAAAATTCTTTTTAAACTTTTGTAAAAACTTCTTTTCAAAATAGGAAACCATTTTTCTTTTAAACTCACAGTTACCATGATCCAATAACCACCCACTACTTTGGTTATTTAAAAGAAAAATTATTAATTATCCAATAATTAATATTATTATAAAGATAAATGATAACCAACTTATCATACTATATTTATAACCTATAGATTTAATATTTCATCTCATGAAACATATAAACCATAGTTCTTTTTCTATTCCATGGTACGTAATCTAAATCTCATTTACATCAATCCTCCACTAGATGTATCTTATACATCATACCGATTATATCATATATAATAAAAATACCTTTTGTCAATTTGAACATTTCAAATAAACACCAAGAACTGATCCTCAACAAAATCCAAGCTACCAAGGGGACCTCATGGATCTGTAGCTCCGAAGTTCCAACGGTATGTGAATAACTAACTAAACTCTTTAGTCACGGGATCCACCATCCGTTAATTGCCAGACACTCCACTAAAGACCGACAACTGAACTCTCCTTACTACAGATATATTATGTGTTCATCTTAACCAATCAGCAGTGTGACAGCCCTTCACAGATCGCTCGTAAGTATAGCTAGGCCAATAACTGTTATGCCCCTATAGTTACATCTATCTCCTTAAGTACCATTGATCCCTCTAATGAACATAAGTCATAGTCCCACTATGACTGAGTCTTCCCTTCTAAAGAGAAGCTTGGCCACTATGTTCAAGCCCTGGAATTAGCCCTTAAGGGAGTAATCTCTCTTCTTATCCCTGTTTCAGGAAAGAAGTGCATTCCATCTTGTGGATTGAGTTCCCAGCTCTCAGATCAGACAAGTCCCCGAAAAGGTAGGCATGTTGAGTTTGCAATTTGGCCACTCTCACACATACTAATTGATAACTTGTAGAAATACAAGTTATTTCTACTGTTTTATTTAGATATTGTAGCCAAAAAAAAGGAAAGTTGCATCAATTGTATAGAAATTAGCTAAGAAATACGAGAATTAGTCGTTAATACACTCACTGACACCATTGCGATGGTAGAAAAAAATATTTCAAGTCTATTTTGCAGGAAATCAAGTCACCATATGCGTTCAAGGCTCAAGATAAACTGAACAACGCATCTACGTCACATTGCGCCCATCATTCAGGAATGAATAGACGATCAACGCAATGACGGCACATGCGACAATCGATCAAGAGCTTTATTTCAACCGCATGCGGTAATAAAAAACAACACCACATGCGACCAAACAATCGAAGATGTGTAGAGCAACGCAAATGCAGATGTGCATTTTCGAACGGGATAGATTGCATAACGTAAGGAATATTCACTCTACCATTTTAGGAACTGCCTTAACAATAAAGTAGGGACCACTTGTCAGAGAGTCAAAGCTGTGCCTATAAATAGATCCGACTATTCCACTAAAAAAAAATTGTGCTTGAATACAGAGAAAAGTGTATATACTAATCTGAGAGAGAGACTGGTTGAGCAACTAATCGGAGTAGATCCGGGAAGAATTAAGAGACAAGGCCGAGAGGTGAGTCTCTGGGCAAAGAATCCTTCCGATCCTCGCCGTTGAAGCTCTATACAAAGGTCACTTTTACCGGAGGAGCAAGCCTGAGAGAGAAGCTCTTCTCTTCATCCACTCCACACACCGGCAAGTAAAACCACCATCCAGATCTGTGTTAAGACGTTGACACTCTTCTGTATTTATTTCTATCTCTTTATCATCAATTGTATTAATCTTCTTAGTCTATCATTCACACCATGTATCACACGCTAAATCTTAGTATTGAATGTCATGATCATTTCCATCTCCATCTCTTTGCCTATTTCCGTTCACCCATATTTCACTTTCTCCACGATGTTTTCCTAATCCCTTGGATAATTAGCAATAATTGAACAAGTAAATTAATTGGGTTAATGAAATAATTAAGTTTAGTCAAGGCATGCTAGACGACATCTTTACTTGTGAGAGCAGAAGTGAAGATGCCATTCTGCCTATCGAGAGAGGGTTGAAAGAATGCGTTAACTAAAGCGAGAAGTACTTCCAAAGATGGAAGCAACCTTGCGTTCACCACGTTCATTCCTGTTTCACCATAGAGATATGGGAACGTGGCCGATCACCGAGAGGTGTACGCAAAGGGAAAGTGGAACCTTAGTTGTATCTTTAACGCAATTAACAAACTTGCGATGTTTGTACTAATTATTCTTTCCCCTTCTAATTCATCCATAAAGACTTGTCATCGCATACCACGATCCTTTGTATATACTTCACAGTCAGTCTCGAACTCAGCATCATGTATATCATGTATCTTGTATCTTGCATCATGTTAGCTTAGGTTTATTTTTATCGCAATTTATTTTATTAATGCAACTTTAGTTTATCTGCACAATTTTATTTTACCGCAATTTACTTTCCTGTACAAACACACAATCTTTATTAGTTGTAAAAACCAGCCACATATATCACAAATGTAACACATTAACGACAACAATCCCTGTGTTCGACCTTGGATTACTCTGAGAAACTTGCGTTGGAATTATACTTGGTTTCAGCGCAAGGAAACTTGTGACAACTCATAGCATACTACAAGCATTTCATTAATAACACATACATCTAGAAGTAGTATCGCATAAAGTGTAAATAAGCATAACACAACATCTATACTCCATCTTCATCTTTTCAAGTCTACAAGTTTATGGCAACATGAGCGTGTATGATTCACATTCATCATTGTCCATATCCATATATGCTTATTTAGAGAACATCAATTCACGAGTGCACAAGTTTATGGCACCGTTGTCGGGGATTGGTAACGGTTATTGTTGAATACATTTATGATATTTTGCAGGATAGATCTCTTTGTATTGGCTATTTATCGCGGAGAGCAGTCTAACGGTTTATGAATATTGGAACGATCCATAAATTCTAAGCTGACCTAGAGATCAGGTATATTTTTTGTGCAAGAGCACATCAGGGTCGACTTAAGTGGAGAAGAAATATGGCAGAAAAAAATGAGGCACCTGCAGGGAATCAAGAGGTGAATCGATTGGCGCAAGACCCTATATTTCTTGCTGCTGACCGCAACATCCCTATGAGGAACTATGCGGTACCGAATTATTATAACTTCTCGCCAGGAATTTTAAGACCTACAGTTGAGGAGAATGTGAATTTTGATATAAGATCGATTATGCTGCAAATGATCAAGAATGCGGGGCAATTTGGAGGATTACAAGGAGAAGACCTACATTCTCATTTGACGAGCTTTGTAGACATGTGCAGCGCATTCCCTATGCCTGGTATGACTCAAGAAGAACTTAGACTATATCTTTTCTTGTATACACTGCGGGATGAAGCAAAGAGGTGGGCTCAGTCGTTAGAGCCAGATGAGATTAACGCATGGGATTCTTTGGTTGAAAGGTTCATGAATAGATTCTTCCCTCCAACCGTCAACGCAAGGAGACAGAGATGTGTTGAACTTCGAACAAAAGGGTTATGAAACTTTGAGCACCGCCTGGGTGCGTTTCAGATAATTAGTGAAGAACTATCCACATATCGGGATTCCCGATTGCATTCTGATGGAGACTTTTTACAATGGCTTAGATCAATCAATGCAAACAATTGTCGATGCCTCCACAGCAGGATGATTAATGGACAGATCGTATATGGAAGAAAAGAGCATCTTAGATCACATTTCATGAAATTCAGATGATTGGTTAGATACTGGGCTTGAGGAAAGAGGTTTGAAGTAAGAAAGATCAGAAGTTGTCGTTATGCCAACTGATGCAATGAGCACCCTGGTAGAGCAGATGACCATAATGACCTCACTCCTTCAGACTATGGCTAATAAGCAAAGACATCTCTCTCAAGGATTAGCGCAAGTCAATGCATTGACACATGTGGCTGCATTGAATTGCGTTCAATATGAAGAGGGACATCTAGTAGAAGTCTGTCCGTGGAATCAACAATCCGTTTACTCTGTCTACAACCCTGGTTGGCGGAATCACCCAACTTTCAGTTGGGACGGGAATCACAACCAGAGGAGCCAAAGTGATAGTGATCATTAGAACAGTTATCAAGGGAATTGAGGCAACCTTCTGGTCTTCATTAATTAGAGAATTGAGGACAAATACTACCCTAGTGCTTTCAGAGAAGCAAAGAGGGATGAGTTTCTTAGGCTAACTTAGGGATCGATGAGGATTGTTGAGTACGAGTAAAGATTTACAGAGTTATCTCAGTATGCCCTTCTGATCATTGTGGAAGAGAAAAAGAGATGTAGGAGATTTGGGAAGGGCCTAAAAAGGAAGATACACACTCTTGTGACCTCTACAACTAATTGGGTGGATTTCACTCAGTTAGTTGAGACAACTATTAGAGTTGAGCGAAGTGTAGGTGGAATAGACTAACTACAGGCAGGTGTGAAGCAGCACATGACTCTAGTAGAAATGAAAGCTAAGAGTTCTAGACCCATTCTCTGAACAGTGAGGTATGAGGAGTCATGAAGGCGTGAGCTAGCAGGGCTCGAGTTGAAAGAGGACAAGACCTGTAGTTGAACCGAGTAGTAGATCGGTAACAGGTCGTGCTAGTGAGTCAGTAGCTAGTACAAGAAGGAAACCACTGTGTGAGAACTATGCTAAGCGTCATGCAGGAGTATGTTATGGTGACAGAAATGCGTGTTACCAGTGCAAACAAACGAGGTACTTCAAGAAAGATTGTCACCAACTAGTTTAAGAAGCCAGGTGAATAAGAGATAACTTTAGTAGGAAGTAAAAGAATACTTACAAGAAGTTTATTATTAGCAATGAAGGTTAGAAAGCTGTTGAGTAAGGGATGTGGAGCTTATTTAGCCTATGTGGTGGTTTCACAAGATAGAAAGCTAAAACATGAAGATGTACCTGTGGTACAAGAATTCTTAGATGTATTCCCTGAAGAGTTACCAGGCTTACCACCTGATAAGAAAGTTAGTTCCAGGTATAACACTTATATCCCAGGCACCATATAGAATGGCGCCAACAGAACTGAAGGAGTTGAAAGTTCAGTTATAGGAACTTGTTGATAAGGGGTACATCAGACCCAGTGTGTCGCTTTCAGGAGCGCTGGTCTTGTTCGTCAGGAAAAAAGACAATAATCTCAGATTATATATAGACTATAGACAGTTAAATAAGGTGACAATTAAGAATAAATATCCGTTGTCTCGTATAAATGATCTCTTCGATCAGTTAAAAGGAGCCACAATGTTCTCTAAGATAAATTTGAGATTTGGTTACCACCAGTTTGAAGGTGAAGGAAACAAATGTTCCAAAGACTGCTTTCAGGACCAAGTATGGACATTATGAATTCCTAGTAATGTAGTTTGGTTTGATGAGTGCTCTTGCGGTATTTATGGATGTGATGAACAGGATATTTCATCCTTACCTGGACCAGTTTGTGATAGTTTTCATAGACGATATATTATTATATTCCAGTAGTACAGAGAAACACAAGGAACATCTAAGGTTGGTGTTACAAATGCTAAGAGAAAAGAAGTTATATGCCAAGTTTAGTAAGTGTGATTTCTGGTTAAATCAAGTTGTATTTCTTAGGCATATAGTTTCAGCAGATGGAGTCAGTGTAGATTCCCAAAAGATAGAAGCGATAGTTAACTGGAAATGACCCATGACTGTAATAGAGGTACGCAGTTTTTTGGGTTTAACAAGTTATTACAGGACATTTATGGAGGGATTTTCTAAGATAGCTCTACCATTGACAAATCTGACTAGAAAATATGCAAAGTTTGAATGGTCGCCAGAATGCGAGCATAATTTCCAAGAGTTAAAACGAAGGTTAGTAACAGCACCAGTGCTGAATTTACTTATGCCAGGTAAAGAGTTTGAGGTTTATTGTAATGCATCCCGACAAGGATTAGAATGTGTGCTGATGTAGGAATGAAAGGTAACGGCCTATGATTCTCATCAGTTAAAGAAGCACGAATGTAACTACCCTGCGCACGATTTAGAGTTAGCAATAGTTGTGTTGGCTCTAAAGTTGAAGAGACATTACTTGTTTGGTGAACGTTATCATATATTCATTGATCATAAGAGTCTAAAGTATATCTTCAATTAGAAAAAGCTATACTTGAGACAGAGAAGATGGATCAAGTTGATTAAGGATTATGATTGTACAATTGATTATCACCCAGGTAAAGTGAATATGGTGACTGATACTCTAAGTAGAAAGACTGGATCAGCCAGAGCTGTTATCTGTTTAGTAAGAGGTGTACTATTACATGAGTTGTATAGTGCTAAAGTGACATTATCAGTTGATCAGACAGGAGGTTTGATATCTTCGTTTCAAGTACGTCCTACACTAGTAGATGATATTCTACATGAACAATTAAGAGATTCTGATTTTTAGAAGTTAGCTGAAGAAGTAAGTAAGGGTCTGAGAATGGACTATCAGTTAAGAGCAGATAAAATGCTACTGAAGGAAGGTAGGATATATGTACCTAAAACCTTAGCACTTAAGTAGGCTATTTTGGAAGAGGCACATAGTTTAGCTTATGCTATGCATACAGGCAGTACAAAGATGTATAGAACATTAAAGAAGTCGTATTGGTGGCCTGGCCTGGTATGAAAAGAGAAATAGCAGAGTATGTTGACAGATGTTTAGTGTGTTAGCAAGTTAAGCCTGAACGACAGATGCCAGCAGGATTGCTTAATCCACTCCCGATACCAGAGTGGAAGTGGGAGCATGTTACTATGGATTTCTTGTTTGGTTTACCTAGGACACCACCGTGCTATGCTGGTATAGGGGTAATTGTGGATAGATTGACAAAGGCAGCTTAGTTTTTACCTATTAAGGTTTCTTTTACCCTAGACCAGTTAGCTAAGCTGTATGTTGACAGTATTGTAAGTTAATTTAAAGCTCCAGTTTCGATTGTATCAGACCGAGATTCTAGGTGTACATCGAAGTTTTGGCCTAGCTTGCAGAAAGCTATGAGTACCAAGCTATATTTCAGTACCGTTTTTCATCCACAGACGGATGGTCAGTCTGGGCGAACGATTAAGACATTAGAGGACATGCTGAGGGCATGGGTATTGCAGTTCAATGGCAGTTGGGATACGCATCCATCGTTGATTGAATTTACGTATAACAACAGTTATCATTCGAGTATCGAAATGGCACCGTATGAGTCTTTGTACGGGAGACCATATAAAACTCTGGTATGTTGGAATGAAATGGGTGAAAGAAAATTATTAGGCCCAGAATTTGTTCAGCAGACATCAGACAATGTTAAGATTATAAGAGAAAATCTTAAAACAGCTCGAGATAAACAAAAGATTTATGCAGATAAACGGAGAAGAGAATTGGAATTCGAAGTTGGCGATAAAGTATTTCTTAAGTTGTCTCCATTGAAAGGAATACTTAGGTTTGGTAAGAAAGGGAAGTTAAGCTCGAGATACATTGAACCTTACGAGATAATGGAACGAGCTAGCGCAATGGCTTACAAGTTAGAATTACCTCCAAAGTTATCTTGTATCCATGATTTGTTTCATGTGGCAATGCTAAGAAAGTATGTGGCAGATCTTATCCAGGTGTTACTTATTCAACCAGTACAGTTGAAAGAAAATTTGTCATACAAAGAGGAACCACTAGAGATTCTTGATAGGAAAGAGCAATTCTTGAGAAACAAGACAATACCTTTGGTAAAGGTACTATGGAGATACCATAGCACTAAAGAAGCTACATGGGAAGCTAAGAAGCAAACGAAAAACAAGTATCCGTGGTTGTTTAATTGACGGACTTGTAGTAGAATTTCGAGGACGAAATTTTCTTAAGAGGGAGGTAAATGTAAACCCTGAGCCCTAATTTTTCTACTTGTGTATGTTCCCTACTGAGACCAGTATGATGAGTAGGTTAATGTGAAAATTGAGGTTTAATTGTAGGGAAAAGGGTGAAAAGTTGGAAGAAATGTTTAAGTTTGGAAGAAACCAAACAAGAGATGGAATTCCAGATTGAACAGATGCAGACCTACAATAAATCGCAAATCGAATTCCTAATTCCATTCTCTAAGACGAACTAATGACTTATACAAATTCATACAGGCACGCATGAAAGACGAGCGAAAAACGATGAATTTACCTTCCAAGCCCAGTCAACCACTTATGATGACTTCGCCCTTACCCACCTGTGCTGGAGCTCTCATTCCCTCTCCCTATCGGTCGAGTTCAATTACATTCACTCTTTACTCTTGGGTGAAGCTAGAAAATTGGCTAAGTGTTTTCCCATGCATTGGCCTTGTGGTAGGAGTTGAGCAAAGGGCGTTGGCTTTACTCATTTAAGAGGTTAGTTGGGAATTTTAAGGGAGCCAATTATGGCTGAGTGAAGAAAAACCATGCGTTGGACAAGGCATGCGGCAACCAAGTTTTGAAGGTTAGCATTCATGCGACAACATCAAGTGTACGCAAGTGTGGGCACTGGGCGTTGGAATGTTGTGCACATGGATGATCGTGTAGCTACGTGTGGTGCTAAGCAATGTGCTAGACGATGATGCTCACGATAGGCGATGGCACTTGATGATGTCGCTAGACGATGGGCATGATGCGTTAGACGATAGCGTCAGTTCTACATGATGAGTGATGGCGAGAGCTATGCGATGGGCACAGAGCTAAACGATTAAGGCTTGCGTGCGAGGGGACCAGTTTGGGCATTGAGCATTGGCTACTTAGTGTGTGTTAGAGTTATGCGCTGGAAAAAGAGTTAAAAAAGGCTAGCTGTGCATTGGTCAAGCTTGTCATGCGATGAGTAAAGCTTACGTGGGTCAGACTTTGCAAATCTGAAAGAGTTGAAGTTGCGTTGAGGCTTAAGGCCGAGAGGAGGCCAAGGCACACAACACATGCATTAGAATAGGTTTATGTAAAGAACTAAGGTGTGCGTTGAACCTAGTTGAAGCAGGCATTGATAGTAGATGAAGTATTCAGTCTTAACCACCGATTAAGGGGAAACAGTTGTCCTAAGCATTGGATTTAACTCCATTTAAGCTGGAGGTGTCATGCTAGGCTTTAATGGTAAACGGTGGGAAACAGTATAAAAGTGAGACTGAACTTCAAAACCTCAATTTGAACAATTACTCTGTGAAAATTTAGAGATCTTAGTGTCATTGGAAAGCTCTGAGAATCTAGTTTCAGAGGTGAACTATCAGAAGAAGTTCTCATTGGAATAAGGCTAGAGAATGAAAAATGTAACTAGAGGTTTAGTTCACGGGTGAATCTAGGCCATCGACGAAGAATTAAGGCTCCAGGACAAACCACGAAAAATTTGAAGCTGAAATTTTAAGGTAAGTTTTCTAAGATGATTCTAAACAAGTTTTTAGAAGAAAAGTTATTGAGATGAGCTCTAGAATTCGAGTTATTAATTTAGGAAGAAGAATTTGGAATTTTATGAACAAGCAGGTAGCTGCTTGGGTTGAGTAAGTTGGTAGCTCAAAGTAGGTGCTCGGACAAACTAAAGGCTGAGCACTCCGATGCATTTGACCTGCTGTGTGGGCTAAGGAAAGCTTGCATTGAAGGCTAGGATGCATAGCAGCCTTTGTGGACGACCATGTGCAGCTGAAGGAACATTTAGAGCAAGTATTGGTTGCACAAGTGGGGATGCATTTGTATGATGTGTTGGACGCATAGCAAGAGCCAAAATCTCAAGGAAATTTTTAAGTACTAGACCTACAGTAAGGTATGTGTTTGAGTGAAAGTCTTTTAGGTGAAGGCTAAATGCAAAGCTTATTTGAGGGTTAGTCTCAAAAGGGAGACCAATGCTAGTAACTAAATATATGCTTTTGTGTCCACAGGATTGACACCAGTGTCAGAAGCATATCAACCTTTGAGGAGTAATCTTAAAAGTTGCGAGTACTAAGGTATGACGATATTTGAGCAGCTCGATACTGAGGGACATTGAAAAGGTATCTGAGTAGTAGTACCTAAGGTATGATGGTACTTAGTTATAACCAAGTGCACGTAGGTAGTTAAAGTTAGAGATTGAGAAAAAGGGTTTTCTCTTAACTAAGTCAGATATTGAGCAAAAGGGTTCTCTCTTGACTAAGCAGTTGACGTTGGGATTTAACTATAGCATGGTTATTCTCAATTAAGGAACAGTGTAATGTTTTATGATGAAAACAAATTTACATGTTTTATGCTTGGAAAATGTTTATATTTCAGTACAAGGTTACTGTAAAGATTTATATTTTAGTATGATCTCTTTATTGAGACTTATGCATGAGAATCGGTTTCTTTCTTAAGTCACTCACTTACGAGCATCTGTGAAGGGTCATCATACTCATGATTGGTTATATCCGATGGACACAGAAAGATATCTGTGGTAAAAAGAGTTCAACTGTTAGTCTTTAGGGGAATGCCTGGTAGTTAACGGATGGTGGATCTCGTGGCTAAAGATTTTAGTCAGCTATTCACGTACCGTTGGAGCTTCGAGCCACAGGTTCATTAGGTCCCCTGGGTAGCATGTATAAAATTGAGAATCAGTGTTTGGGTCAGTTGAAAATGTTCAAATTGACAAGAGGGAGTTTGATTATATATGATATAATTGAACTGGTTAATTATATATGATATAATTGACTAAATGTATGAAATGCATTAATATTGGAGGAAATTAGATATAAATATGATTTATATCAAGTGGAGGAGAAATTACTATAATAGATATGTGATATCAAACTATAAGGTAAGAATATAATATGATTATATTCATTAATTATTAAATTGGTTAATTATATGATAATTGGCCGAAAGCCTCTCATCGATCGTGTGTTAGTGGGAGAATCCGAAGGTGGTTATTGTAACTGAAGAATAAAATGAAAATTTGTTTCATTTTGCAAAAAGGTTCGAAATTTCGCAATCGGTGTGAAAACGTAACGATCCCCTAGCTTGAGAGCCTATGCAATAGTAGCTCATCGTCTAAATGATAGCACACCAGCGTTTAAATGATCGCGCGCCTGTCCCTAAACGATCGTTTAGCTTTCCTAAATGATCGCATAGCGTGCCACATTTTCTAAACAATCGTCTACCTTTTATTAAATGATCACTTAGTAAAACCTACACGATCGTGTAGCTTTATCTAAAGGATAAGCACCCTTGCTATGCGATAGCTTTTTTTCTCCCACTTGCTTATCGTCTACATGATCTGTCTTTTCTCCGACCTCTACCAAATTCACCAAAGATCACACTTTAGATTCTCACTCCGAGAATACCAAGGGCTCCAACTGGTGGTATCGTCCCCGCTGTTTACTTGTTCGTGACTGTTCATGTTGTTGTCGTTCGTGTAGACAATCGTGCTACCGTATTCGACTGATTAGATAGGCGGTAGAAGTTCTTCCGCTGCTTCTGAGTTCAACGTTTGAAGAGAGTCTTTAACTGGTATGAGACTCTTTCCTTTTTATTTTATTGTTCGAAGCATGTCGTTAATTAGTGTTAATTTGCATAACTGTCTGTTGGAATGTATGTGTTGTATTTCGGTCACAATGAAATCGGAAAGATCCGAACGCGCTCATGGATGCTCTTCGTTAAGAGTTCCTTCAGCCTCCACTCACATGTATTTACATGAATGATTTTTGGATCACATCATTTGTATTAGTATACAAAATGGGCCGTATCTAATAGTGTCACCAAGATGAAGTACCCAATCTCATCCGTATACTTGTAAACCATTTTGAGTACATACGAAAACTTGATCAATTTTATGTTGCCATATAAAGTTAAAGTATTTATATTATAGTCATGGATTCGTTTATTGGATTTTCATAGAAGAATGCAATATCAATAGTAATTTATTGAATAAAAAAATTAACAACATTTTTATTGATAAATAAAATATGTTAATAATATTTACAAACTACGAGTTTAGGACATTCCCAATAATCTCCCACTTGGACTAACACTCCAGTGAGATAAACATATAAATATATGATGTTTAAAATGTTGAGAAATAAAGAGAGAAAAATACAATAAACTAGAGCATCCAAAATATCCTTTGACATTCTCCCACTTGCCCTAGATTATGTTGCTCGTAGTTCTAATCCAATTATGTGGCCTTCAAACTCTTTAGCTAAGAAGGCCTTTGTAAAAGATCAGTAAGGTTGTCTCCTGAGGCTATTTGCGTGACTATCATGTCTCCTCGGTGTACAATCTCTCTGATGAGATGGTACTTTCTTTCGATATGTTTTCTATGTTTGTGACTTCTAGGTTTCTTGGAATTATCAATTGCACCACTATGTCACAATATATAGTAATGGGCAGGTGCATATTTGGAACAACTTCCAAATCTATTAGGAACTTATGCAGCCACACTGCTTCTTTAGTTGCTTCGCTTGCTGCTACATATTCCGCTTCCATCGTGGAGTCAGCTATACAACTTTGTTTGATGTTTCTCTATACTATTGCTCCTTCATTAAGAGTGAAAACTGATCCTGAAATAGATTTCCTAGAATTTATGTCAGTTTAAAAATCAGAATTAGTGTATCCTGTTAGGATCAAATCCTTAGGTCCATACATAAGCGTATAGTTCCTCGTTTTCCTGAGATGATTGAGGATGTTTTTAACAACCGTCCAATGACTGTGACTTGGCTTAGATTTGAACCTGTTGACGATTCCAACTACAAAGCATATGTCAGGATGTGTACACAACATAGTGTACATCAGACCCTCATTTCCTCAACTTCTTGAGGTGTCTTAGGACAATGTTCCTTTGACAGTTTTTGGAATTTTGCATGTTATATCTTGACGAAATTTTTTCAATATAAGATGCCTGAGATAGTGTTAAGGTTTTGTTCTTTCGATTTCAAAAAATCTAAACCCCAAGAAAATATTGAGCATTTCCCAAATCTTTCATTTGGAATTGTGATGCTAACCATCTCTTTACATCAGCAAGGTAACTTGTCTCATTCCTAATGAGCAAGATATCATTAACATAAAGTTCCAATAATGCTATAGTTTTCTTGACTATTGTCTTGTATACACAAGATTCGTCAACATTCTGTTCAAAGCTATAAGATTTGATTGTAATGTCAAATATTATATTCCAGGACCTAAAAGCTTGCTTTAACCCATAAATGGATCTCTTAAGCTTACAAACCTTTTGTTCTTGACCTTGTTTAATGAACCCTTCTGGTTGAGACATAAAAATACTTTCATCAAGATAGCCATTCAAAAAAGCTATCTTGACATCCATTTGCCATATCTCATAGTCATAATATGCGACAATGGATAAGGGTATTCTTATTGATTTTATCATGGCAATAGGAGAGAAGGTTTCTTCATAGTCAACCCTCTCCCTTTGGATAAAATCTTTTGCCACGAGTCTGGCTTTATAGGTCTGCACCTTGCCAGTTTTGTCTATTTTCCTCTTGTAGATCCATTTACAACCTAAAAGTTTAACCTTATATGGTTGATCTACAATATCTCAGACAAAATTGAATTATATAGACTCAATTTCTACGTCTATGGGTTTTATCCATTGTTCTTTATCAACATCTTCCATTGCCTGTTTAAAGGTCAATGGATCCTCTAGACCATCATCAAATATGATGTCTTTAGTTTCCGTTAAACCCATATAGCGTTCAGGTTGATGAAAAATCCTCCCACTACGTCAAGGCATTCTCAACTCTTGAGAAGAATGTGATCGAGCAACAACTGTTGTTGATGGACCAACTTTATCAATAACTTTTATTGATTTATCTGTAGTATCTTTTGTCATTTCTTTCAATACTAGTTTACTGCGAGGTTGATGACTTCTAATATGATCTTCTTCCAAGAATGTAGCGTTTGTCGAAACAAATACTTTGTCTTCTTGGGGATCATAGAATAATCCTCCTTTTGTTTCTTTTGGGTATCCAACAAAGAGGCATAATTTTGAACGTCGTTCCAATTTCTTAGGGTTATGTACCAACACATGTGCTGGACATCCTCATACCCAAAAGTAATGTAAACTACCTTTATGTCATTTCCATAACTCATACAGTGTTTTAGAAACACTTTTTCAGGGAACCATGTTCAGATTATATACTGCAGTCTGTACTGCATATCCCCAAAAAGATTGAGGTAATTGAGCAAAACTCATCATGAATCAAACCATGTCTAACAAGGTTCAGTTTCTTCTTTCTGCAACACCGTTCTGTTATAGTGTTCTAGGTGCGGTGAGTTGGGATTGAATTCCATGATCTACTAAATAGTTATGAAATTTTAAATCCATATACTCACCACCCCGATCTAATCGAAGTGTTTTAATTCTTTTACTTAATAAGTTTTTTGTTTCGGTTTTGAATTCCCTGAACTTTTCAAGAGTTTCAGACTTATGACTTATTAAGTAAACATAGCCATATCTAGAATAGTGATAGCTTGTAGAAATAAAAGCTATTGTAGCCTTTTACTTACAATTATGAGGTTTGGTGAGCAGAATATGCGTTAATATTATTAAGGATTCATGTGGAAAAATGAGCTTGCGTCGATTAGTGCTGAAAATTCCCGCTAATCTTATATCATGCGTTATTCTGCGTCAAAATTTTATTTTTGTAGCTGTCACTGGAACCAATCGCATGCGTTGATCCCAGACCATCGCAAAGTTGATCACATGCATTGATATTCATGAAAGCCAGTTCATCGTATGGAATGCTGCAACTATAAAGTGATAGCTGTGATAGAGGATGATCGCAAAGTGGGTGGAATGCGTTGATATTTCAGAAGAAAAAATCATGAACGCATACCTCGAGAATATCAAAGAGATAAGATCATGATGACATTTCACCTACTGTGTTAGTGATAGCAGTGATTCAGAGCGAGATTACCAATGTTGTCGACATTTGAGCTCTATAAATAGAGCCTTGGAGCCCAAATTCAAAGCATCCAAGTCTCTGCCTTAGGCAGATTCTTGTGATCACAGACGAGAGCATGAGCAAAAAGTCTTTGAGAGTTCTTCATTCCCACAACTCTTTCCGATTGACGACCAAAGCTTCGTCAGAAATAGAGCTCGAGAGACTCCTCCACCACCCATCCATGGCACCACCGATAGTGTTGACATACATTTGATGGAAGCAAGAGATTGCCTACATCTAGCCGTCTATCTATCTTCTTACCTCTGTACTGTATTACATTTTGGCTTAAGACATTAATATACTTTGTAATCAATGCATTTCTTTAGTTCCTTCAACACTATGGTCATCATCTTCTTCTCCTTTATCATCTTTCACTTTCATTGCAATGAGTTAAGTGTAGATTGCAAGAGTTATCACTTACTTAATCATGCAGTCTAGAGATATGACGCATGTAGCAAGCTACCGAGAGGTGTGCATTGCGCAAGTATAGTGAACCAATCCTCTTTGCTTAGTGCGAGGCTATTGTAATGCTTGTCTATGAGCTGAGTGGCTATAACCAACTACTCGAGAGGGTAAGTAGTGGAACTCACTAAGTAAGTAAGTAGTGTTCCTAGAGATAGGAATAATCTTATGCTCAATGCAACCATGCGTTATAAAGATATAAACATGTGGCTGACCACTGAGAGGTGTGCGATGCTCAGTGTGGTTAGTTGGAATTACCCTTGTGACCAAGCTTAATGATGCGGTGAATTTATCCCCTCCACAATTCTATTTCTCCATGCATCTTATTATGCATTAACCGTTGCAGCGTCTCTACCAATTCTCATAGACAAACTTCAATTGTTCAGTCTGTTTAGCTAGGAGTAGGAGTAGCGCATAGTTAATTAACTTCTTTCTTTTTATTTTTACACCGCTTCAAACGCATTATTTTACAAACATAATTTAGTTACAAGTCCCTGTGTTCAACCTCAGATCATCTCGAGAAACTTGTGTTCTTGTTATACTTGGAAAGAGAACAAGAAAACTTGTGACAGGAATGCATGGTCATCGCATACACGATTAACACATATTGCATACTCTTCAGTTTAACGCATGACTATCAACGCATATCACAAGAACAAATTTTCCCCTCACCAAATAGTCATCAATAAAACTAACAAAATATTCATATCCACCTCGTGCTTTTACATTCATCGGACCACAAAAATCTGAATGTATAAGTTCGAGGGCTTCTTTGGCACGAAGACCTATTCCAGAAAAAGATCTTTATGTCATTTTTCCCTCAAGACATGACTTACAAGATGGTAAAGAACTGTCTTTTAACTGATTTAGATGTCATTTTTAACTAATCTCTCAATCCTATTGAGATTTATGTGACCAAGTCTGAGATGCCAAAGATAGACATTAGGAGAAATTTTTCGTTTTTTATTTTGAGTTTCTGCCATTTTAAACATCTCTATATTTAAAATGACTTTTGCTTCAGTTGGTTCATACAAGTTATTTTCAAGTCTAGCAGAACAAATATGGACACCTCTTGAAAAAAAGAACACTTTATTAACTTTAAAAGATACTTTATACATATTTTCAAGTAGACATTAAATGGAGATAAAGTTTTTTTTTTTTTCCATTTTTGGTACATAATATACATTTCTTAACAAGACAAAAGAATCTCTAAAAAATAACTTGACATCTTCCACTGCTTCTGCTGAAATGACTTCCCTCGTTCCCATCTTGAAAGTCATTTCATACTCTGAGAGTTGTTTTCTAGAACTAGTTTCTTATAGAAAAGTGCAAACATGGTTAGCGGCTCTTGAATCTAATATCCAGGTTGAGTGAGAATTTTCCACTAAACATATTTCAAATACAAGTAAATTTGATTTACCTTGGTTTGCCTTCTTTGTTTCTTCTCAGCCAAATACTTCGGGCAATTCCATTTCCAGTACCCGTTTTCTCCACAATGGAAACATTTTCCTTTGGGAGCATTATTTTTCTTTACAATGGGTTGTTTATTCTCTTTTCCCTTTTTCTTCATCTGTACACTTTTGTCTTTAGATGAAGAAGGGGCAGACTTCTTTTTGTCAGTAGATTTCATTCCTGATGAAGAACCTTCCAGAAATTTCTTTTGTCGTGAAACAACATTTGCTTCACTCTCTTTCAATTCCATCATTGACTGATAAGTCTGTAGTTTTTTTAATAAAGTGGTAAAATTGTAACTTATCTTATTCATTACAGCATTAGTACGAAAGGTTAGGTAGCTCTACGGAAGAGACTCTAACATCATACTAACTTGACTAGTTTCGTCTATGGTAGTGCCATGAGCTTTAGCAACACTAAAATGAACCATCATGTCTAGGACATGTTCCTTGACATTGGTTCCATCTTTCATTCTCGAGTTTTAAACATATTTTATAGCCTCGTGTCGAACAGAAGATGATGATTGTCCAAACATATCCTATAATGACGCCATAATTTCACGTGTTGTGGGCACGGGTTCATGTCTTTTGTTGAGCACATCGAATATGCTCGCTAAGATATAGGCTCTAGCTGTTTCATTTGCCCTTGCCCACCTATCATATGCATCCTGAACGCTTCGATTTTCCGCCAAACTAGGAATAGGAGGACATTCCTTCGTTAAAACAAACCTCAGATTATCAACTATTAATATCGTGTTTAAATTTGACTTCAAGTGTGAATAACCCTCTCCGTTAAATTTGTCAAAAGCTAGAAGTTGTATTATTGAATTTAACATGCTGAAAAATAAATAGATTCCATTATTAAAGTGCATCTAAATCCATTTTTTAGTAAAAACTAATAAAGTACCCATAGATCTTTATTTATTTGCAACGATACTATAGTGAGTTAGAATAAGTGCTACCTGAGGCAGTCAAATATTCCTTCACTAAAGAAAGATATTCTTCACTAAATACTGTCTCCAGAATAACTCATATTCCGATAGTCATTTAGCTACCGTTTTTCAATAAAAAACTTTCTAACACTTAGTAATTCTGTAAGTGTGACCCACCATTTTTAGATCTTATAGAACGGTATGAACATGCCCCCAAATTGAAAGATAGTGTGCAAGATGGAACTATAAGACCCTATTCATTTCCGAAGCTTAGGTTGTTCCGAATCATATGTTACAACCCTCCGAAGGGATCGTCGTTGTTAATGACTAGCTAGTGTCACCTAAAAATAACAGCAGACATAACATAGGAATTTCACGGTTCAAACTAATGGAGGAGACCGTAGGATATGTTGACACATTTTTTTCATCCACTTACTATGAACTACTTCCCTCACACCTTGTTATTGACCCATGCAAACACTTTCTGAATGGAGCAGTCGAGGTAAAATCGACACAAAGTCGAGTATTGATCTCACGGTATGAACTCTTGAGGATGTGAGAGCTAAAAACGATATATCATACATATTGTTAATCTCCCACAGCTAAAATTTTTTTGGGTATTCTTTAACTTAGGTTTGTTACGTCTAATTTTGAACAACCTAAGTCTATGTGTTTATTATCCAAGTATAACGTTTACATTTGGATTTAAAACTATGATGTCTAGGTTAAAACTAATTTTAAACCTCCCATCGCTCACGCATGCTCATAAAACTGGTTATCAATTTTTGTTATTTCAGTCATAATCCCTAGGTAGAAGGTGTTACGTAAACCGTCAACTTAAGTACCTCCAACCTTAGACAGGATTGTGAACTGATTAACGATCTATTTTAACTATTTAAAACAAGTTGTTAACCTAAGTGAGCAAGCTTTTTATCTTTGTTATGGATTTTAATGTCTAATTCAATTTTATAACATTTTGAAATTTAGAGATTAAATTGAATTCAAGCTCAAAATTGAAGTACAAAAAAATTATGACATTTTGAAATTTAGAGACTGAATTGAATTCAAGCTCAAAGCTTTAAGTACCAAATAGATTTTTTTCAACAAAAGATTATCTAATATTTATCCGACAACAATTTATGCATCTTAACCATCTTTTTAATCGGTAGAGAAAAAAGAAAAGAAATAAATTTTTTTTTTTAGTTCAACTTCAAAGGAAATACTTTTTTATTATTATTTTATAAAAAGCTTTTTTGCCACTAAAATTATAGAAAGGTTTTCCACGATTCTTGTTGTCTAAAAAGTCGTGCAACCATAATACGACAAACTTTTTAATATGTATATATTTGTTTATTTTGTTGTTTATAAACATCAAGCGGGGATAGCTTAGTTGAGAAGGCATTAGAATGAAGATTTAAAGGTTGTGTGTTCGATTCATGCTCATTACATATGTATCTTGTTAAAATATTTTTTTAGAAAACTCCAAGAAAAAGGAAAAGAATTTTAGCCCACATATTATATAATACTAATTTAATTTTAAATCATATCAAGATTGCTCAATTTACTAATCCAGATTAAACGACTTATAATGAATTGGTTAAACTCTTTAAACCAAATTAATTATTATTCCTTAACTACCAAGACATTCCACTATAACTCGATAATTTCACTCTCTTCACTTTGATATATTTTTGTCTATTTTAACCATAATCTGTAAGTCAATCCTTCACAGGTCATTCGTGTGCTCCCATTGATCCTTTATTGAACAATTGATTTATATTCCAACTTCCGTGAAAGGGTAGAGCCCCGTTGTTCAAGACAAGGCATCAAACGCTTAAGAGAACAACCCATCTGCTAAACCTAAATTGGGTAGGAGTGAATTTCATATTGCAAAACTATGTCCCTAACTATCTATCCGGTCTTATCCCAAAATGGGAGACTTATTGAGCAGTTTTGTTGGACTACTCTCACCTACGGAGATCAAATGATAATATCGGATAAACAGGAGTTCACAGTCAATTTAGGATTAAGATCGAGTTACCCTAGGTCATTTGAGTTTAAGATAGTCAGTTTTAATAGTAAACGGTTGTTATAAAGAAAAGTGATTATTTAAAGGTTCGGTCTTATGCAAACTCATTAGACAGGATACTCCCACTCACATGTATTTCTTAACTACCAAGACATTCCACTATAGCTCGATAATTGCAAACTTTGATATATTTTTGTCCATTTTAACCATAATCGATAAGTTAATCCTTCACAGGTCATTCGTATTTATAGTTGGGTCAAAGATTACTGCTTTACCCCGTAAATACATTTTACTCTTTAAGCTCCCATTGATCCTCCATTGAACAATTGATTTATAGTCTAACTTATAAATCATAACCCTCTCTTCTGTGAGAGGGTGGAGCCCCGTTGTTTAAGACAATGCATCAACGCTTAAGAGAAAAACCCATATGTTAAGCTCTAATTGGGTAGGAGCGAATTTCATATTGTAAAACTATGTCCCCAACTATCTATCCGGTCTTATCCCAAAATGGGAGACTTCTTGAGCAGTGCTTTTGGACTACTCTCACCTACGGAGATCAAAGGATAATACCGAATAAATAAGAGTTCATATTCAGCTCAGGATTAAGATCGAGTTAACCTAGGTCATTTGAGTTTAAGATAGTCAGTTTTAACAGTAAACGGTTGTTATAAAGAAAAGTGACTATTTAGAGGTTCGGTCTTATACAAACTCATTGCATAGGATGCCTCCACTCACATATCTCTACATGAATGATTTTTAGATCACATCATTTCTATTAGTATACAAAATGGGCCGCATCCAATTGTGTCACCAGGATGAGGTACCCAATCTCATCCGTATACTTATAAACTATTTTAACTACATACTAAAACTTAATCCATTTTTATGTCGCCACATAAAGTTAAAGTATTCATAATATAGCCATGGATTCATTTATTGGATTTTCATAGAAGGATGAAATATCAATAGTAATTTATTGATAAAAAACTCAACAACATTTTTATTGATAAATAGCATATGTTAACAACATTTACAAACTGCCACTTTAGGACATTCCCAACACCGACCCCGTTGCCAACCCTAAAAGAAACCCTATAATTCATGCACATATAATGCATGATATCTTTTAATGTTGAGTGGTCATAACTATATCTTTAATTCTTAACCATACATCGACTAATAAATTATGAAAATGCTTGTTTATGAGAAGAACGAACAATCATGGAGCAATTACGATCATTGATATACTTTCGAATCATCCATAATTCACTACTTTTATAACGTGATGCTCTAACAAACCAATGACAACCATCTTGATTACATTCCAACTCAATAAATCTTGAATTGGATCTCAAAGTCTTAAACTCAAAATTAGACTTGACAACTATAAAATGGAATGAATTCAACAAAATTTCTTTACAACAAAACAAATCCTTCTCCTTAAAAGCCAACTCGTCTTTAATATTGCTAATATGAATATCTCTAAAAGACTGCTAATTAACCTCCCAAATTAGCCTCAACTATGGAAGAAGAAGAAGAACCACCAATTGAAACATCCAAAACCGTATTTATAGCATGAGTGACTAAAGGATATTTGGTACATTGATCCTTAACCAATGTCAAAACCAAGATACACCTTTATCTTCAACAATCTTAAGAACATGTTGAACACCATTACTACCTATATCCAACAAAACTGAAAGTTCAATAGACCATTCAATCTGAATTTCTGTATGTATCAAGCTAACAAAAGAATCAAATATCATCCCTCCATCAACCAGAACATAATTAGTTTTATAATCCATATAGCATTGTCTATCATTCCAATGACCACTATGAAAAAAAATCACTGGAAGATTAACCATAACTACAACAAACTGAAAAAGTATAAAAAATTAAAATAAGTTATAACTCAAATCAAAAGAAAGTATATATGTTCAATAATACATGTAATCAGTTCATTAATACATGTAATATAATAGCACGCGACTGATATACTATATAAAAACAAAACAGAACCAACATTAAAAAAATAGAACAAAATCAGTGTAAAAAACATCTAAAATCAAATTCAACTCTAAAATTTACATGGGAAAAAAAAAAGGAGAACAATCAAACATCAAGTTAAATTCCTTAGATCACTAGCCATCATATATATAAAAAAAAATCTCAACTTTCAATTTAAACGCAAACGATTTAGGACGAAATCAGAAATCGAACTTCATATAAATTGATACTCTGGCCAAAAATAAATAACACCAAGGCCCAAAGACACTATTTGCCTAGCTGATCCAAACAAGAACTAAGAAGAGGTAGCTACCACGTGTGGATCTCCTTCAGCCATGTTGCTCATCAAGAAAACAAATGGTAAAGAAAATTCTTGTCTCATCTTTTTTAGCTTTTCCATTTTGACAGAAATTATTGAAGAATTGGGGCAAGTTCTTATCTCTTCTCCTCTTTATTAGAATTAATTTTATGAATGGTTAGATGGTTATTTTTATGTTATTGGTTTTTATTGCCAACTGTACTTTGTTTGCCTATTTATTGGGCCAACTCATTAGTGAAAATTCAAGAAAAAGACTTTTAAGTTTCTCTGGTTTCAATATGGTATCAGATGTCTTCTTTTTCTTGTGAGCCTTTTCATTTTTCTTCTCCTCTTTCCCATGTTGACCTTCCCGATATCCCATTTACTTCGCTATAATCGCCAACCCTTCATCTTCTTCCCCAATTCTTAATCAAGATTTGAACCCTTATGTTCTTCATCATTCTGATAGCACAAAATCTCATCCTCGTTTCAGATTTATTGACAGTATACTTCATGGAGCCGTGCTATGATTCTAGGGCTCACGGTCAAGAACAAACTTGGATTTATTGATGGAAGTTTTTCCAAACCTGATGGAGATTTGAGAAATTCATGGATTATTTGTAACAGTGTGGTTACGACATGGATTCTCAACTCTTTCTCGAAAGAGATCTCTACGAGTGTTAATATCTCCGATTCAGCATGGGACATTTGGCTTGATCTTCAACAACGATACCAACATAAGAATAGACCTCAGATTTTCCATTGTGGAATGAACTTGCCTCTTATCAACATGGACATCGAGAGTAATCGACTCTTTCTCAAGATCAACTATCTGTTATGACTTATTTTGCAAAAATTAATACATTGTGGAATGAACTTGCCTCTTACCGTCCTTCCTACACTTGTGGTCATTGTACCTGTGGAGGAGTTAAAGATTTGGTTAATTACTTCCAAACAGAGCATGTAATGACTTTTCTCATGGGCTTGAATGATTCTTTTAGCCAAGTTCGCACACAACTTTTGTTAATGGAACATAAGCCTTCTTTACAACGAGCTTTTTCTCTTGTTGCTCAAGAAGTTGAACAATCTGCTTCTGTTGCACCTTCTTCATCAACGAATCTTTCATTCGCTGCAGCTCTCTTAGTAAAGAACTCTTCTTCCCCTGCTTTTTCCTTTGTTAATTCAAGTGCTCATTCCACATCAACTTATTGTAATTCTAAGAAAAAAGATCGTCCGATTTGCACCTATTGTAATATTTCAGGTCATACTATTAAGAAATGTTATAGATTACATGGATTTCTTCCTGATATAAAAATCAGAAGAATGCTCAACTAAGCCTGAATTCTCTCTAACTTCTTTAAGTTCTATTCTTGGTTTTACGGCAGAACAATGTCAAAGTTTGTTGAGATTTTTTCAGACACATCTTTCCAAAGCCAAGTCTACTTTTGATTCTGATGTTATGACTTCTCATGTAGCAGGTACATGTTCTGTTTCTCCTTTATCTGCCGCTTGGATAGTCGATTCTGGTGCTACTGCACATATTTGTTCTTGTCGAGATTTTTTCTCTCATCTCATGCCTATATCTAGGATGTGTGTTACTTTTCCTGATCAGTCTCGTATCAATATGGATTTTATTGGTGATATTCAGATTGATTCTCATCTCATGCTCCACAATGTTTTGTTCGTTTCTAGTTTCCACTATCATCGGATTTCTATAAATGCCTTAACTGGTGATCAATCCATTTTTGTTAAAATTCTTGGAAATTTCTGCATTATTCAGGACAAGTCAACCATGAAGATGATTGGGAAGGCTGATATTTGGCAGGGACTTTATAAGTTGCAGATAAGTTCAAATAAATCATCTGAAAATTTTTCTGTTTCTATGTGCTCTTCTGTTTCTCATATGGAGAAGACTAATTTTGGCATAATCGAATGGGTCATCCATCTCAAAAACACTTATTTGCTGTACAAGATGTTTTACCTTTTAAACTTCAGCATAATACTGCTACTACTTGTATGATTTGTCCTCTTGCAAAATAGAAAAGATTGTCTTTCATATCTCATAACAATGTAGCTTCACATGTGTTTGATCTTATTCATTGAGATATTTGGGGACCATATCAGAATCCTACACATTCTAGTTATCAATATTTTCTAACACTAGTTGATGATCATTCCCGATATATATGGATTTTTTTTATGAAACAAAAATCAAATGCTTTAGTCATTGTTCCATGTTTCTTTAAACGGTTTCGGTTTGATAATGCCCCATAACTTGCTTTTAATGATTTCTTTGCTACTAAGGGAGTTCTACATCAGTATTCTTGTGTTGCTCGTCCAGAACAGAATTCTGTTGTTGAGAGAAAATTGATGCGTTATCGTATGCGGTGATATATGAAAGGAAATTACGGTGATGGAAAATGTGTTGTGCAACAAGTTTTTTCAGCATAACCCAAGTGTAAATCCTGCTGAGTTTCCTGGTAAGTCCAGGGTCGAAATCAGGGAATAAGGAAAACAATATGCAGTAATAATCTTAAAAATACTTTGCAGTAACCAATAAATCAAGAGTTGTTGGGTTGTTGTTTGCGGTGTAAAAAGTATGCAGTGGTTTTGAGAAAAGATTGATTATGCGATAGATACACTGAGCATGTGGTGACGGGAAATTGGATGTCAATTTGCTCGACAACTAAAATCCCTTGGATGCAATATGCGATGCATGTTCTTAGGGTATGCATTGATAGTCACGCATCGATGGTTATGCGTTGGAATGACTATGTGTTAATGAATGTACGCGATGACTATGCGTCCTGTCACAAGTTTTCTTATGCTCACGCCAAGTATAACGCGAACACAAGTTTCTCGGGTGATCCAAGGTCGAAAACAGGGACTTGTAGCTGGTTGAATGCGATAATGTGCATACGGCGGTTGAATAAAAGAATGGAAGGGAGGTTTCTATATTAACAATACTCCTAGCTAACAGATAAAGCAACAAGAATATGCATGAGAGGTAGAGACACGACAACTCTTGACATGAAACAAATGAATGGGAAAAATAGATAAAATGCGGAGATGTTTTCATTGCAATACTTAAGAGTGACTGCAAGGGCAACCTTAGTCAACACAAGCCATGCGATCATGCTACACACACGTGAGCCTAACTCTAGGACGTATGTGATGGATATGTATAAGTGTCGAGATGACCGCATACAACCACCATATCCTACTTCCTGGACGCATGCAATATCCTATCCGTAGGGTGCATACGCTGTGTGATAGCAAACAGAGCTTATCCTTAAGTTCCTCATTCTTGCCTATGCATTCCAATCCGCTCTCTCGAGTCTTAGATTTGGGTCTTAGACTACTTTCTTAAGTATGCCTAAATGATGAATGATGTGCTCATAGATAAGGTAACCGCATGAACTTTGCTGACATAAGATTATTCCTATCTCTAATGAACAATGCATACATTGCTTAATGACCAACCACTTACCCTCCCGGGCAGTTGGTTGTTGCTGACTTTACTCATAGACAAGTAATATGTTGGTCTATAGACAGGTGTTGCTACAGCTTCACACTAAGAAAATAAGGTTACTCACACACTCACGCAATGCACACCTCTTGGTGGTTTGCTACATGTTTCATATCCCTAATCCACATGACTAAGTATGTGATACTCAAGCAATCTCACTAAGTAATGCAATGAAGGTTAAAGATGCTGAGTAAAGAAGATGGAGATGAAGTCGAAGGAAATAGAGAAATGAATTGAAAACAAATTCCTTAATCACAAAATGTATACAATACAATGTAAGAAAAGAAGGGAAAATGAAATGACCAACTGGAAGCAAAGACTTACTTCCAGCGGATGCGCGTCAAGGCTGCGGTGGTGCCATGGATGGGTGAAGGAGCTGACTTTCTCGAGATCTAGCTCCGGTCGAAGGCTCCGGTCGTCACTCGAAATGGATGAAGGAGGTGAAGAACTCTCAAGCTTCTTTTCACGCATTTGTCTAGGTCGTAGGGAAAACCTTGGGTTGTAGGGATAATCCTCGGACAAGTTGAATTTCTGCTCATCGGCTTCTTTATATAGAGCCTAGATCGCCGACAACATTAATGGACTACTCTGATTCTGACATTCGGTGCCTTTCTGAACCTCTGCTGCCAACGGCGTGGTAGGTGAAATGTCAGCATCATCTTTTGATTTTCTCGAGGTAGATGCATTGAAGCGTTCATTCTACCAACCTTGCGTTGATCCCTTTACCATGCATTTTCGTGTAGCCACAATCATGTAGTGACCGCATTCACTTAATACCGCAACTCTACACGATGACCGCAATCGCTTGACGAGCACAACTCTCATGCGATAGACGCATGCGGCTGATTACCGCAACATCCATGCACTGATCGAATGCGTTCGCCTTTGCGATGGAAAGTTTCTCTGCATACGATGGTCCGGTTTTTGCGTTTGCGTCCAGTTCCTGCGTTAGCTACAAAAATAGAACATTGAACGCATAATAACACATAATATTGGGTTAGCTGAGATTCTTAATGTTGAACGTTGCAAGCTCAATTTCTCGTGAATTCCTAACATAATTGTCGCATATTCTGCTTAACAGCCCTCATAATTTTAAGTAAAAGACCTAAGATGACATGCATTTCTGCATGTCATCAGTATACGGAGGAATGGGTTGATAAGGTCTTTAGCTAGCGTTTCCCAAGGATGTGTTCAAACTATGCAATCATGCTACACTCATGCGACAAAAAATCATTTTCCAATGCAAATGTGGTAACTCCTAATTTTAGAACGCATGTGATGAATGCGATAATGTCCATAGAGCTTATTCCTAAGTCTCTACTTCTTGCCTATGCGATGATGCAAGATGCACACAAAGACAAGGTGACTGCATACAATCATAACCTATCTCTAGGATGCATGCGATGCGTTAATAGCAAACAATGCTTATTCCTAAGCTCCTATCTCTTGATTATATGTTTCTAATCTGATTCTCCCGAGACTAGATTCTAACCTGACTTTTTCAAGCCTAGATTCTATCCTTAGACTACCTTCTCGAGTATCTCTAATGGACGAATGACACATATATAATAAAAGATAACCGCATAGAATGAAGATCCTCAATCATACTGGCTAAGTGCTTCTCAACCCATTCGATAGATTTAGTTACTCATGCGTAATAAATAGAGAGCGAACAAATATAAAGAAGTAACTTCCATTTCTATAGATAAGTTCAGAGTACAGAATGACAATGGAAGATAAGGATATAGAGCCTTGTAGCAATTCCTTTCTTCCTAAGGCTTTTACACTGTTATTCTGCTCAAAAGATGTTCCTGCTTCCACAGGAGTTGGCACCCTCTCTGATCTCGACGCTTCCGACACTCTTTCAAGTTCACCGGGACGATCTCTCGGTACAATCTCACTTCCCTCGCTTCCGCTTTCTAAATAAAAGAAAAACTAAGAACAATGCTACTTTTAACTATAGAAGAAATTATCTAACTGTCGAACTAGACGAACTCCTTTACTGAAGGTGGCCTCTGGTATTTATAGAGCTTCGGGGTCGAAGGCTTCTTCTCTCATATGATTTCACTGATGGGATGACATTAATTCTCTGTCTGATACGCCGAATATTTGTCACCGAAAAGTTGAGTGTACTTGCTACAGTAGTTCGTTAACAGCTTGTCAGCTTAATTCAGAATCAACCGTCATCAGCTTTCTGTCCCATCGTGATTTATTACACTTTTCACCCAAATGCGCCTACCAAGTTGTGCTAGCTCTATGCAGCAACCTTCTTGAGTAGATATTTGCGAGCGCAAATCACCGCATAACCTTGCAGTAATGCAATCTTTTGATGCGCTCGGCCATTGATTTCTTTGGATTGCATTTTCCGCCTTGCGTCAACGCATATTCTGCACAAAAATACATAAGTTAACTGTTTTAATGCGATGGATGCATGCGACCGCAATATTGTGCACTTAATACTTTTGGACGAAATCTTGTATAGTTTTATCAACGCAAACTTGCATTGTTTAATAACTTAGCAATGTAATAACATGCATTTCTGTCCGTTATAAAAAACACCAACATCTTTTGAATGTTGCTCGTTCTTTACTATTTCAATCACGTGTTCCTATTAAGTTTTGGGGTGAATGTGTTCTCACTGCTTGTTTTCTCATCAATCGGATTCCCTCTCCTTTATTAATCGGATTCCCTCTCCTTTATTAAAGTGGAATACTCCTTATTTTCATTGATATGGACAGCATGTTGATTATTCTTATATTCGAACTTTTGGTTGTTTATGTTTTGCTTCTACATTAACAAACCAACTATTGAAGTTTCATCCTCGTGCAATTTCTGCTGAATTTTTGGATTATTCGCCAGGGTTTAAAGAATATCAACTTTATGATATTGAAAGACAACACTTTTTCATTTCAAGAGATGTCACTTTCCATGAACATATGTTCTCTATCACAATATCATTGATCAACACGAAGCAGTAGATAATTTTCCAGATTTGATATTACCAAGGATATTGTCTACTTCCTTACCTAATGTTTTTTCTGTTGATACTAATGTGAATAGATATTCTCTTCATGGTCTTGCAGCCACACCACCTACTGTTCATCATGATAGTCCTATTGTGAATAATAATGATGATATGCCTACAAATTCATCAAATGATGATATTATTGCTGCTAATACTAGACCATCTTCTTATGATTTTCATGATACATCAGATGGTTGCTGAATTGGTGGTTCTTCCAATGGTGTTCCTAATAATAACAGCATCATTCCTCGTCGTTCTACCAGAATAACAAAGCTTCCTTCTTATTTAAGGGAGTATCATTGTAGTCTTTTACATGCCATCTCTATGGCACCAACTAGATCTCAATATCCTTTGACTTCTGTAATATCATATGAAAAACTTTCTCTTACTTATCGACATTTGTTTTGAGTGTCTCTTCTAAATATGAACCACAGTTTTATCATCAAGCTGTCTCTTTTCCTCATTAGCGTTTTTCCATGGCTGATGAATTAAAAGCATTGGAAGCCAACAACACTTGGTCTATCATTCCTCTTCCTCCAAGGCAACATTTTATTAGGTACAAGTGGGTGTATAAAGTCAAGCATAAATCGGATGGATCTTTTAAACATTATAAAGCTCGCCTCGTTGCAAAAGGATATACTCAACAAGAAGGCTTAGATTACATTGAGACCTTCTCTCCTGTGGCTAAATTGGTAATAGTCAAGGTCTTAATCTTACTACTTCTCTTAATTGGCCATTAGTTCAACTTGATGTGAATAATTCCTTTTTACATGATGATTAATAGAAGTTTAAAGGATTTGCCTCTTGGCTACAAACATGATCATGTTCCAATTAAAGGGGGAGCGTCTAGTTTGTAAATTACATAAGTCGATATATGGTTTGAAGCAAGCTTCTCATCAATGGTTTGACAAATTTTCTAATGCTTTGTTGTTACTTGGTTTCTCTCAATCCAAGTCTGATTATTCTCTATTCATCAGAAGTTCCAGTTTTCATTTTCTTGTTTTGTTTGTATATGTAGATGACATTATAATTACTAGGGTTTCTCTATGTGATATTACTGAGCTGAAAACTCATCTTCATAAGACTTTCAAGCTTCAAGATTTAGGAGATTTGCATTCACTACAAGAATTCTGGCCTTTAATATCGGTTGTCAACCGACATTAAAGATCGTGTTATAAAAGGTCTTTAATGTTGGTTTAAAACTGACATTAAAGACAACCGACATTGAAGGCCTTTTATAACATGACCTCAACCGACATTAAAGCCCTTTATTGTCGGTTTTGAACCAATTTTAATATCAGTTTTAAACTGACATTAAAGCCCAAAATTATTGTCCATTTTTTACGATTATTGTCCCTTTTTTTAATGCCATTGTTCAATCTATTTTTAATGATGATAAAAAAGTATAACATGACACATCATCATCGAACGCTGTGGCTATTGCAACGAAGCACGTATGACATATTATTCATGTATGGATTATAAATCTATTACATTTAATCTACAAATTATGCTATAAAATTATAATTTAAAAGGTCATACAATAATTCAGGCCTTGAAAACACAAATTACAAGTAATACAAACATCATGAGTTTACTGTTCCTATCCACTTGGTAAGTATAAATCCCTTCATAATTCTTCTTAAACAGACCCCCCACTTCAGTAGTGTCTGGTTATAGGCATCTTTGTCTGACCACTGTTGTTCAAAGGATCACAAATAAAAAAGGTTTAAGACAAAGGATTGAAAGTGAAAATGTGATCAGAATTCATATTCAACTAACCATGTTTATTGGGAATGTGCATAAATGGTCAAAATTCTTGTAGTGAATGTGTTGGATCTAGAGTTCCCCAAGAAAAAAACATAAATAGATTGCGATACTAAATCTTTACTTCTTTGTTGCACCTGCAAAACAAAAAAACTCACTAGTTGAATAAATGAGAGAATCTTCTTTTTCAAGATCTTGAAGAAGAGAAGCTTGGTTACCTAGATATGAGATACGAAGACAATGGAAAATTTTTGGCAGCATAACAATGCTACCACAACAAAATAAAAAATTTATCTTGAACCTATTCAAAGAAACACACTCCCAAAATTATTTCACAACCACTTGTTCTCAACAGAACTATCAGAATTCCCAAAAAATGAATATTCAAGAACACATACATCAATAAGCAAATTTAGCTCACAATATCATTCAAATCTCACAAGTTGTCACAAAAACTACCATAATGCATGAATATCCCACAAACTACCGTGCAACCCATAAACTCAAGCACCTTGAATCAAATCTAAACTACAAATAAATAGTACCCATGAGTCATAAACGCGTGTTACATTCTAATCCAATATGGTCTAAAGATAAATAAGCACACTATAACTTCTCAAACAGAAATTTTCATATCATTAGAGTCACTTGAAAACACTTAGAAACTGTGCTTAAAACTGCAAGCATTCAAAAATGCACTTACCATGAACAATTTTACATGAATCCTTTGCTATTATAAGAAATCCATCTCCTCCCCACCCTTTCCAAACACCTAAAAACACACAAACAGCACCATTAAAAGTCTAGGGTAGAAAAATTCATAGGCCTAGTAGATAAACCATTAAAAGTCTAGGGTAGACATAAAAGTTCAATATTATATATGTGGATCAATTATTACAAAAATTAAAATATGTCATGAACTTATTAGATACAAAATTGAATATTCAGGAATCTATTAGACATTTTTAAAGTTCAGGGACCTATTAAATACAAGATTAAAAGTTCAATGACCTATTATATGCTTTTGAAAAATTAGGGATAAAATAGACACAAATCTAAAAGTTTGGGATTAAACTTATAATTCAAAAGAAAATCAAGTAATAGGCTATATCAGTATTCAGAAGAAGTCCATGATAGTAAATAGAACTAATTGAACAACAGATGATGGATACATTTGGATTCCACCGATGATTGAACTAAAGAGCCCAAGCATTGCCATTAATTCAACTCTACCAGCATTCTTCACAAGGAACTCTTGAAAAGAACTTAAAATAAAAAAGAATGTGATAGCAAAGTGTCGGTTCGATTCAGTTTAATATTATAAGAAACCGAAATTTTTGGTTTGGTTCGGTTGTGGATTGGTATAAAATTACAAGAAAATTGAAAACCAAACCAAATCGAACTGAATATTTGTGGATTGGTTCTGTTCGGAATATATCCAAAATCAAAATTTTCAGTTCAGTTCGTTTTGACTACCAATCGAGGAACCAAGAGATAAATATATACAAACATGCATTACTTGATTTCAAGCCATATTCTCTGGAGATGCACGTTCGTGAGAGCCATGTGGTGTGAGTTCTTTTAGACTTTTGGTTTTTCGCTAGCATGGAATAGAGTTCGGTTATATGATCGGGGAGTTCCTCCTCCATCTGCTCTTACATGAGAAGAGTTGGTTTTTATGTCTCCTTTAGGTTTCCACTATTTTGTAGGATCTTTGGGGGATTGAGATAATCGTGTAATTAGGGGGTTGGAAAGGGATCCTAGTGAGTTGTGGTCACTTGTTAGATTTCATGTTTTTCTCTAGGCTTTGATTTTGAAGACCTTTTATAATTGTCCTGTAGGTTATATTTTGTACAATTGGAGTCCCTGTTTGTAGTTGGGCTCCTTTTTTATAGACTAGTTTTTTTGTGTCTGTGTATTCTTTCATTTTTATCTCAACAAACGTTGTTGCTTTAAAAAAATAGACATGTGACCTTGTCATCAATTTAAAAGAAGACTCCAAGTCGTCTTTAATATGGGTAAAATTTTCAGAGCCTACTTTTTCACATTTCATAGTCTTTCATATAGGCACAAGAAAAAAGAAAAAGTTGCATGCACGTCAAACGGAGGCAGTGAACAATTGAAAGGTGCAACTCCCTTCATATCAAGCACTATGTACACAATGGCTACTGGGCAAAGATTCCCCTAGTTGATGCAATATCAAAACAACAAAAATAATTGAAAAAAAGAAAATCATCCAGTAACAAGATTATGATTAAAGTATCTTAGCTATTGTGATTACTAATCCAGTTGTCCGTACTAAAGTTTTTTTTTTTTTTTAATGAGAATTTCCGTAATAAAGCTTGGAACCAAAAGTGAGACCATGATAATATACGCACATATATATGTATACACATAAATACTATAAGGAGAAAATTCATTGATGAGAAAATTCATTGATGAGAAAATCTCTAAACTAACAACAGCACCTTAATAATCAGAGTCCAAACCTGAGAGGCAACGAATCGCAATGCTTACGAATGTTGGAGACGAGCTTCTCCAACAACTGACTTTCAGGATAGAGTTGATAAGATTCCGTACAACACTCCCCCAAACAACCTTTTTAGACCCCTTAGTTCTCATAAGTAATGGATCGCGAACAGAATCCAAATTCAAAGATAGAGAGGGCGAGAGGACGCCGGAGATAGAGAGTCAACGATGGAGACTTGGGGGTTTCGCGTTGGAAGGAGTCGACGACGGAGATAGAGAGGACGAGAGGATGTCAGAGATAGAGAGTCGATGACGGAGACCTTAGGGGTTTCATGTGGGTTGTGAGTGAGTGAAAGATTGAGAATGAAAGGAAAAAGAAAATGGTAGGGAGAGTGAAGCGGATCTTTAATGTTCGGTTTTTAAACCGACATTAAAGGTATACCTACAATGTCAGTTTAAAACCGACATTAAAGATCTACTTTTTTTTAAAAAAAAAAAAAAAAAAAAAAAACCGACATTAAAGGCCAAATTTCTTGTAATGGTTATTTTGTAGGGCTAGAGTTGGCAAGATCTTCAAAAGGTATTTCTTTGTCTCAACGACACTATACTTTACAGTTGCTTGAAGATACTGGTTTTCTATCTGCCAAACCATGTTCCTTGCCATTAGATCCTAATCTTAAGCTTCGGTCAGATCAAGGTGAATTGTTGGAAGATTCATCCACATATCAACGGTTGATTGGTTGCCTATTATACTGAAGGAAATTGGACACGAAGATTTCCATGAGCAGCGGAAGAATCTTTCCAAATTTCAATCGTATATGAACATTACAATTACTATCACAAACGAAAACATATGGTTATGCATAAAACAGAAATTACAGCTTTCTTTATTATATCAAGGGAAAAAAACACAAACCTTTGAAGACTCATCTTCAAGTTCCTTGATCACGAACGCTCGATCACAGCAACACAGCAACACTCGAACGCTCGTACAACACAACCGCTACACTGCACGATCACAGCGAACTCGAACTAAGAGATTGCTAAGGTAACGAACATTCCGAAACACCATGAATGCCCTCCACAGAACCTTGATCGTTTCGAGTTGAGTATGACACCACCAAGAAGGTTACCTTGGTATTCTCGATGTGAGAATCTAGAGGGTGGGCTTTCTGTAGACTTGGTTAGAGGCAGAAAATCAGAGGAAGAACAATCATGTAAACAATTGAGCAAGTAGAAGATGAAACGGCCTATCATATAGGTCGATACTCAATCGTTTAGTAAAAGATATGCGATCATCTAGCTGAGTGTCTGTCGTGTAAGAACACTCCACGTTCGTTTAGCTAACTCCAAGCTATCGCTTAGGAAATCTTATTTACTTGACAACTATCAGTGAGTAATTTTCGAGATCGGAAATCTCAAATCAACAACTTTGCAAATCTTACTCAAAATCAAGAAAATATTTTTCTTTTTAACTCACGGTTACCATGAAACCACCGATAACCTCCCACTCAATTGGTTATTAAAGAAAAAGAGATAATTATCTAATAATTAATATTATTATAAATATAAATGATAACTAACTTACCATAATATATTTATGACCTATAGTTTTAATATTTCATCTCATGAAACATATAAACCATAGCTCTTTTTCTATTCCATGGCTCTTAATGTAAATCTCATTTACATTAATTCTCCACTAGTTGTATCTCATACATCATACCGATCATATCAAATATAATCGAACTACCTCTTGTCAATTTGAACATTTCAAATCAACACCAAGAACTGATCCTCAACTTGAATCCATTGAGCTACCAAGGGAACCTTATGGACCTGTAGCTCGAAGCTCCAACGGTACGTGAATAACTGACTAAAATATTTAGTCACAGGATCCACCATTCGTTAACTACCAGGCACTCCACTAAAGACCGACAACTGAACTCTCCTTACTACATATTATATGTCCATCTTAACCAATCAACAGTGCGACAACCCTTCACAGATCGCTCGTAAGTACAGCTCGACCAATAACCGTTATGCCCCTGTAGTTACATCTAACTTCTTAAGTACTACTGAAACCTCTAATGAACATAAGTCATAGTCCTACTATGACTGAGTTCTCTCTTCCAAAGAGAAGTTGTGGCCACTATGTTCAAGCCTGGGAATCAGCCCTTAAGGGAGCAATCTATCTACTTAATCCCTACTTCGGGGAGGGAGTGAATTTCATCTTGTGTAATTGAGTTCTCAACTCCTAAATCAGACAAGTCCCCAAAAATATATGCATGTTGAGTTGGCAATCTGGCCACACTCACCCATACTAATCAAAGGACCACCTTTAAAGGCAGGAGTTCTCAAAACACTCAGAATTGAGGTCGTGTCACCTATGGTCGTTTAGGTGAGATGTAAGTCTCTAGTATCAACAGCGTTATATACAGAGATAAATCATCTTGTGGTCCGGTCTTATACAAACTCTTTGTATAGGACACCCCTGCTCGCATGTCTCCATATGAATGGTCAGGATCTACCATCTATAGTAGTTTACAACACTTGAAAACCTCTATAAAGCGGGTCGTATCCGTAGTGTCACTAGGATCAAGTATCCTACCTTAATCCTCATACTACAAACCTATTTAGGTTATCACTTAAGGTATGATCCACTTGTATATCTCATATACATGCTTAAGTTTACATAAGATAACCATGAAGCTTTATTTATTGGATATGAGTAAATGCCAGAATGAAATAACACTTATTTTATTTATAAACAATGTGTATAATTACAAACAACGAGACTCTAGGAGAATTAGGATATCAATCCCAACATATACTTGACTGTATCTCGGTCTGATATTACTTTTGTTGTTCACAAGCTAAGTCAATTTGTGTCATAGCCTCGGTATCCACATTTATCTGTTGTTCATTTTGTGTTGTGTTATTTGAAAGGCAGTCCTGGCAAAGGCATTTTTCTTAAGGCTGATTCTTCTTTTCAGTTAAGGGATTTTACTGATGTTGATTAGGCATCTTGTCTGGATACCAGAAAGTCCATAACTGGTTTTTGTGTTTTTCTAGGTGATTCATTGGTTGCTTGGAAGGCAAAGAAACAAACTACAGTGTCACGTTCTTCTGCTGAAGCTGAATATTGAGCCTTGGTTGTCACCACAAGTGAAATTGTGTGGATTCTTCAACTTCTTAAAGATCTTCAAGTTTCTTCTTCTGTTCCTGCTCTTATATTTTGTGATAATCAATCTGCTGTTCATATTGCATCTAATCCAATTTTTCATGAGCGGACAAAACATATTGAGATCGATTGTCATTTAGTTCGCGAACATCTTACTCGTGGTGACATCAAGCTTCTTCCTGTTCATTCTAATGCTCAGTTGGCAAACATTTTTATCAAATCATTACCATACTCTTCATTTACTTCTTTATTAGACAAGATAGAATTATTGATGTTCATTCTCCATCTTGAGGGGAGTATTAGAATTAGCTTTATAATTGGTTAGATGGTTATTTTTTTGTTATTGGTTGTTATTGCCAATTGTACTTTGATTGTCTATTTATTGGGCCAACTCATTAATGAAAATTCAAGAAAAACACTTTTAAGTTTCTCTGGTTTCAATACTCTTTCTCCTGTTCTTCCTTTTTGCAGAGAAAACTGATGAAGATCTTGGATTCAAACATTAGAATTTCAGGCATGCATGTCAAGAAATAAGAGGAGAAGAGAAAGGTGAACACAGAGAAGTATAGTGGTCGAGTGTTTCCACCTACATCCATTCTTCAAATCGATCTTTAAGCTTTATTCATGGACTTTAAGATTACAACTATCAGAAAGTTAAGATAAGTTCTTTCACATCTCCATTTAGAACTCTACATCTCTGAATTTTGCTACTACATTATATTTTAAAGAAGAAAGAAATTGTATATATGTTTTTCTTCTTGTATTTTGCCTTTATTACAGATAATAGAAAGGAAAAGCGGGTAACAAAATTTTTTGCAACATTTAACGGCTATCAACTTTCTGTTTATTTTGTTCTTGACAGCAGCTGGGAATTGGAGATGAAAAGCAGCTGAGTTTTTATTCAGTTTCAACATAAACAGGGACGATTCCTACCAAAAGAAGAAGAAGAAGATGATGAAGAAGAACAAGAAGAAGAACAATGACAAGAAATCGTGGATGGCTAACCGCAGTACTTTAACTTCAAAACTAAAAAAAATAAAACAAAACGATCGAATCCTAAATAGCTGAAAACAAGAAAAATCGAACTCCAAAAATCGTATGTGTGAAATCAAATTAGTAATAATTTAGGACGAAATCTAAATCAGAAATCAAACTGCATGAATAAACACGAATGACTCCTAAGAAAAGGAGGAGGAGGAGACTTTACCAATTTTGACTAAACGATTGAAATCTACTGAAATAGCTAGATTCAAATGAACTTCAGAGGACAAAAAGAAAGAAACTAAGAAAGAAATAAAAAGAGAAAGAACAAGTGGGTGAAGAAAATTAAAAAAAAAAAAAAAAAAAAAAAAAAAAAAAACGGGGGTAGATTGGGAATAATAAAAAAATTCAAAATAGAAAATATCTCAAACGTATTTGATATTTGCCATATTTGAAAAGTTTAAAAAGTGGGAGCCATAATTGCTAAACCTTATTCTTTGTATTGCTACCCAATACAATTTCCCATAATTAAAACAAGATTTTTTAAATTATTTTCTTTTTCTTAGTTTTTAAAATTTGGCTTTAAATTTTGAAAACAATCCTAACATGTAAAAACGATAGATGAAAAAGATGTTTATAAACTTAATTTTAAAAAGTTAAATGGTTACTGAATGGGCCTAAAATTTTAATTAATTACATAGTTATTAAAATGAGAGAATATTTGCAAATAATTGTATGTCATTGTGTATTGACTTGTTGGTGTTGTTGATATGAAAATCTTAGTGAATTGAATTTGGAGACTTTGGCTACGTGAATAATCTATTCTTAATGCTCCAACAATGAATTTCAAAATCGATTCATTTTCAACCCTAAAAATTAATGATACTAAAAAAAGTTCTTTAGCCCAAAAATTTGACACCCAACAAGATAAATTGATAAAATCCTATTTGAATGTTCTTGACAAGTTTTATATATGGATGCAAAATTTTAAGAAACTCTCTTGACTAAACTTAAAAGAAGCATATAAAGACTAAAATTTCATTAACCATAATCTATTATGTACAACCTAATGATTAAGCTTTAGATAGTCTTCTAAAATTGTCAATTAAATTACATCCAAATTATTAAATGAAACGTAAATAATAATTTTAAGTCTTTGGTAGTTCACAACAATTTCTTTTGTCAAGAATGTATGATGTAATTTGGTGTATGTAAGTGTTTAAAAAATGAGTTTGGTTCCTTCGTTCTACAAATTGAGAAAAGATATGATAAGGATTATGATCGTATATTTTAGACCAAAATTGTGATTGCGTTGCATAAGAAAGCGAGCATATTTCTCTATAACTATGCTCATGTTGCAAGATGTGTAACGCAAACAAGATTAAATTACGATCCGTGAGTACAATGCATTCAAGAAACCACATAGAATTCAAGAAATTTCAATTAAAAAAAAAAAGACTTTCAAAATCAAAAGTATCCAAATCCATGCTCGATAATAAACGTATGACATTGAACTATTATTTTGATTAAATATATCAAAATAAGTCAATATGTTCTTAACAAATCCATAATAAGTTTTGCAAATACTTTAGCTATAAATAATTCAAATAACTCAAACAAATATATATTTCAAATCAACTACACACCCTAAATAATTATGTCCAAACTTGTAACTTTTGTATATTTGAGTCTAATTAAATTGTATTATCTATCAAAGTCAACCCAACTTTAGCTTTTTTAAACAAAATGCTCTTTTAGTTTACCCTTCATACAAGAAATCAAAGAACTTCTTTATACAATATTTGGCTCCTTCAGTATAAACCCTAATTAATGTCTTAAAAGGGATAATCCTGAATTTCAAAAACCATTAATCCTGAATCTTAAAAGGGATAATCCTTAATTAGCAAATTAGCAAGGATAATTTTGAAAATAGAATTATAGAAATTGTGTGTGGAAAGGCTTTATCGATTATTCTTGGTCTTCTCATCTTTCGATGTCATTAATGTAAAGCAACCAGATGCAATCATGGGACAACAACAACAGCATTGAACAAACATTAATGCACGAAGTATTATCCAATATTCTACACCCTTTTATTAATTGGGATATAATGCAACAAACCCAACATTTGAACATTTTCACTCATTTGGATATTCTTTTAGGTATTCCGGAGACATTGGATGCTTTTGTTTCGAACATTTTAATCCTTATCCCAACTTCTTAACATATGGTTCTAAGCTTATGAAATTGTCATTACAAAGACAGAAGGGAAATTGTGTACTAGAAATATGAGTTACAAAGAAAAGAGTGTAGAAGAAGAATGTGTTGTTCGAAAGCAGAAAAAAAGAAAGATTCAAATTGTCATTAGAGTGTCAGCTTATTCTTTGTCTATAATGAAAAAAATATGCTTCTTTTATATATATCATAATCAACCAATAATTCTCATAAAAAAATAATTTTAATATTACATCACAAATAAAGGGGAGAGATTCACAACCTACAACACATGAAAGAGAGAAACATCTTAATAGAGCTATGCAAAGTCGCCTAAGAAAACTAATGACGTTCAAAGAAGACTACTACCTTAATAATATCGACATTTTACCATATCTTTCAAGTTGATGAGGGTGATATAAGAATGAGAGATCCTTTTCGAAAAAATAATAATTTTATTTGCTATTTTAGGTAACATGACACACTCAACTTTTTAAATAATATGGAAAATTATAATTATAATTTTATCTTAGATTATTTTAAAATGGAAACTATTTTTTTTAGTGGATAAATCGATGGATAAGCATGAGGTTAATTAGTAGATTTAGGATGATTGGTGGAGTATGTTGGATCTTTATGACAATCTTAGAAAATCCTAGAGGTGAATGAATAGGGTTAAATAAACTTTTTCTTAAATATGCTTAATATAAACTAATTAAATAATTTTTAAATTAAATTATTAAAATCTTAAAAAAGTATATGATAATATATTCAATCAATATATTAACCAACGAGCAAACAATTAAAATTTTGCAAAAATAATTAGGAAAAAATTAGAGAATAAGGCACCGTAATTTTTATAGTGGTTCGGTCAAACTCGATCTACATCTACTTTTCCAAGCGCCTTTAAGGATTTTGATTAAAAAAATCTTCTGTGACTCTTTCTACGGATGAGAGCCCAACTGCTACCTTGCTCGTTATTCAGGTTCAAGAGCAAATCCAATCCTTTCCAGAGGTTAGAGTATAACCGTTACAATATTTTTTAAGCTTTAAATCACAACAAAATTATTTAAAAAAAGTAGATATACAAATTTGAGCTCACAATATTTAATCTCACAATACAATTAAAATATCTCTCTAGAATAAGATAAAAAGAAAGAAAATTAGAAGCCAGAGTAACAATGGTGACCTTTTTGACAATTTTGAGGATTGTAAATTTGTGTAAAGTTGAAATAATTTTAGAAAAGATGAAATTTAAAAGGAGAGGAAATGAGGTAAAAAGTGGATCTTATTTTGAGCTATTAGATTGCATAAAAAGTAAAATGAAAAGTGGGGATTGAAAGTAATTAAAAGTAAAAAAGAATATATATATATATATATATATATAAAGTACAACTAACGGTAGTTTTAAAGATTTTTTTAATTCTTTATTTTAACATTTGACCCAACGGTCAAATCCTTTTTTTTAATTTTTTTTTTTTTTTTTTTTTTTGCAAATTAAAGTCTATTTGATTTTTTTTTAATTTGCAAAATCATTTTCTTTTAATTTTTTATTTTTAAATTCATTTTGTTTTAAAAACCAATTCAAAAATCAAAAGCTCAATGTGTGTGGTTCCTCCCATGTTCCAAATGACAACTTTCAATTGGTCCACTTAGATGAAAAAAAAAAAAACTACCACATCATCGGTCGGAGATTTTTTCGTTAAATTTGTTTCTACTAAATCTTCTTTGTTTGAACTCTGATTTGAGTAATTCAAATTGCGTTGAAACTGTTGTTCTATGCTCTATGCAAAGGACATTTCATAACACTCAATTTGTTAGTAAATAGAATCAAGTTTATTATTGTTGAATGAGAAATTCTGGACCAATCACAAATTGTCACGTCATTCATGATGAAATTCCAAATCATCAAATTTGGGATCAATTAGGAGTTGACATGTATCCCAAATTGAAGTTGAAGACAAATTCCGATGACGCCATGTGATTTCATCATGGCCATTGAATCAAATAAGATTAATTTGGCCAAATTCAATATTATTATTTGGGTTAAAGTTCAACTAATCCCAAAAATAGGTTGAATTTGACCAAAATATCAAATCAAACCAAAATCCAACTAATTGGGCCCAAAGATCAGACCTATGGTCCAACCAAGCCCAAGTCCAACTAATTAGGCCCATGGACCAACCAAACCCAAACCCACGAGACCCACCAGATAACTCTATAAGTAGAGGAGCTTTCCTCATTTGTGGAGGTCAGCAACTCTACACTCTAGATGACCTAGAGAGAATTCTCTCAACAATGAGAAGATGCTCTAACTTCTAAAGCTGACCACACTTGAAGACTGAAGTCTTTTGACGATACAAACATTCTTCCAAGAGTCCAAGCTCACGAATATCCACATGCTCCGCTTCTATACATCAAACATACACATTCAATCGAGAGAAAATAAGAGAATCAAGTACTAGAGATCGAACCACATCGCATCAAATCAACATCAACATCAACACCAACTCAAGTTCAACTCCACGAAACAAGTTTCTCTAGAAGCCTTGTGTGAACACTAATCCTTTAAGAAGATCATCAAGCCCAAAGGTCGATCATCTAAAAAGGTCAACAAGCCCATAGGTCGATCATCCAAGAAAATCAACAAGCCCAAAGGTTGATCATCCAATAAGATCACCAAGCCTAAAGACCGATCATCCAAGAAGATTAACAAATCCAAAGATCGATCATCTAAAAAGATCAACAAGCCCAAAGGCCAATCATCCAAGAAGATCAACAAGCTCAAAAGTCGATCATATAAGAAGGTCAACAAGCCCAAAGGCCGATCATTCAAGAAGATCACTAGTTTAAATATTAAAGTTTATTTTGAATGCATCAAAGAATTATTGTGTTAGAGATTGTACTTGCTACAAAAATTGATACAAATACGAAGTTCAACTCCAGAAATAAGTTTCTTTGTAAACCTCGTGCGAACAAATTGGCATGCCCAGTGGGATATCTTTACCTCTCATCTCTCTCGTCATCCAAGTCAACCAATTGACAAATGACACTAAAGAAAGCTGCATCCAAAGCTATCATCCCAAGTGACACTTACATAGGCTTTGCCATCATGGAGAAAGTTTGGGAACAGCTGATGGAATCTCCTAAAGGCGGGATATTCATCAGAGAAAATCCCTTGTTCGACAACTATGCTTCTGTTTCTGATCCATTAGAGAAATAATCGCACTTTGATGTAGTGTCGGTCATGATAACCGGCGTAACGGCTGAGTCAGTCATGACAGAGATGGAAAGGAAAATAGATGTCCTAATGAAAGTTATTGAGGAGCAAGATCAAGAAATTACTGTCTTAAGAGATCAAAGGTAGGCTCGAGAAAGTGTAGAGACAAGTCAAACTTTTACTGTCAAAGCTAATGATAAAGGAAAGACCATCTTACAGGAAAGTCAGTTACCATAATCCACCTCTGTCGCCTCCCTGTCAATTCAACGGCTGTAGGATATGATCACAAACTCCATAAGGGCTCAATATGGAAAACCATCACAAACTTCCTTTATGTACTGCAAGCCGTACAACAAAAGAATCAATAACTTGAGAATGCTAGTTGGGTACCAACCTTTGGGTAGAAACCTCCAAAGTTTCAGCAATTCGGTGAAAAAAGCAATCCAAAACAACATGTTGCTCATTTCATTGAAACCTGCGAAAATACAGGAACCAAAGGAGAACTGCTAGTCAAGTCAATTGTCAGAACCTTAAGGGAATTCTTTTGACTAGTACACTGATTTGGAGCCAGAAGTGATTGACAGTTGAGAAAAGCTAGAAAGGGAGTTCCTGAATCACTTATACAACACAAGGCGCACTGTTAGCATGATGGAGCTGACGAATACCAAATAGTGGAAGGGAAAGTCAGTCATTGATTATATCAACCGATGGAGAGCTCTGAGTCTGGGTTGCAAACATAGACTCGCTAAATTATTTGCAGTGGAGATGTGCACTCAAGGCATACACTGGGAACTTCTTTACATATTGCAAGGGTTAAAGTCTCGTATGTTTGAGGAGTTAGCGACACATGCTCATGACATGAAGTTGAGCATTGCCAATAAGGGAACTAAAGATTTTCTAGTCCCTGAAGGGAGAAAAGACAAGAATGAAACCAAGGGAACTAAAAAGATCGTGGATAGTGCCACCAAAGAATCTATGGTCATTCATGCAACCCCAATGAAATTTTCCTCTAAAGGAAAACAAACAAAATTTGAAAGAAAACACAATAAGAGTGAGAAGAGTTGCCCAACTCTTAAAGAAATACTAGAAAAAGATTATCCATTCTCTAACATTGATGTTGCCGACATGTTGGAGCAATTATTAGAGAAACAACTTATTCAACTTTAGGAATGCAAGCGACCGGAACAAACAGGAAAAGTAGACAATCCTAACTACTATATCACCGGGTCATTAGCCACCCAATGGAAAAGTGCTTCGTGCTAAAGAAGCTGATTCTAAAGTTGGCTCGTGAAAAGAAAATTGAGCTGGATCTTAATGAAGTAGCTCAAACAAATCATGCTGCAGTAACGTCGACTTCAAGTGTTCCAATATTGTCTGTTATGATCAGAGAGAAAGCTTGATCCAGTTTAGGACCTTTGAGTCTATAGTTGTTCGGTTCCAACAAAATATTTTAACACCAGACTTTCAAAACAAAGATGAGTTTGTTGAAGATAACGAAAAATGTTGGATCTTTATGACTCATCAAAAGAGAGGAAAGTCGAATTCCACTCAAAAGAAGTTGCACTTTCGTCAAAATTACAGAAGCGGAATCAAGATCAAAAAAAGAAAAGAACAAAGAAGGCACAAAAATCTAAGATCATGCAGAAAAAAGATAAGAGCTTCTCCCAACTCCAACGACCAGTAAATTTGGTATGACTTGTTCGCAAGAAACTTCCTCGATAATCACCCTGAGAAAGTATTATAAGTTGTTGCATGTGATGTTGTCAACACAGTTGGAGTCAACAACAACCATGTAACTATTGAAAAAGTTGACAATTCAAAAGAAACCAAGCAAAGAGCTTCTATTTTTTATCGTATCAAACTTTCAACTACTCGATTTTCAGTCTTCCAAAGATTGAGTATGGCCACGATAGGAAAAGAAAATCAATGTCCAACGTCTACTTCCATTCAAACTTTAGCCTTCAAAAGGCTATGTATCTCCACGTCAAAGAAAGATCGACCTTCAATATTTGCTTTTAATCATCTCAAGATGACAAACGGTCAACAAAAAAGAAAGATGAAAACTTTGAAGGAAAAACCATTTCATGAAGAAACACAACGACAAGAAGATTCACAGTCATGTCCCTTCACACATGAAGAAAAAATTGTCTGTGGATATAAATACAGAAGGTTCCTTGATGGTCAAGCCAAAACTCATCATATTGATGAATCCTACAAATGAAGTGGATGATCAAAACCATGATGAAATAAGAGCTTCTAAAGTTTAAATGTAGAAGCTCCTTACCGCAAAATCCTAAACTGCTTGTTGTTTTTGGCTTGCATGAGCTTAAAATGTGAACGACCAAAAAAAAAAGAACTACGTTATGACTTGATCTCTGTCATTGTAAAGGGTATGTAGGCAACTTGAAGGAAACTTTAAGTTCAGACCAGAAAAAAAGAAAAAAATAATATCCCTCATGAACATCATGACTTGATCCCTTTCTTCAAGGACTTGATCCCTTTCTTCAAGGGTATGTAGGCAACTTAAAGAAATTTAAGTTTGATCCATCAAGAAGTGACACAATCACCCTACACAGATTGATGTTCAAGTGGCGATACAAAGAAAAAAAATTGACGTTGTTCATCTCTACTGAGGGACAATACAACAAATTGAAGATGTTCGCCTTTATTGGGGGTAACACAACAAATTGAAGATGTTCATCCCTACTAGGGATAACACAACAAACTGAAGATGCATGTTGTTTGCACGATACTACATAGGTTGGATGTGTACAATAAGGTTATGCTAGAAAATTAAATCATCTTTTCGCTCACTTAAACAAATAAGCAGTGTTGGGCGTTGCTTACTTCAAGTTCGAAGCATCACTCATCTATAGTTCAAATCTTCATCTTCAGCAATAAGTGTTCTTCAAGATCAAGTTTAGAAGTTTTTCCGATGCTTCTTTAAATTCAAGTTCGGAGGCATCGTTAATGCTTCTTAAAATTCAAATTTAAAGGATTTGTCAATGCTTCATCAAATTTAAAGCTCAGAGGCTTCGTCGATGCTCCTCCATCTTCAAGTTCAGAGGCTTTATTGATGCTTCTCCATCTTCAAATTTAGAGATTTCATCGGTGCCTCTCCCTTCAAGCTCAGAGGTTTCGTCGATTTTCCTTCATCTTCAAGTTCAGAGGCTTCATCGATATCCCTTCATCTTCAAGTTCAGAGGTTTCAGATGCTCCTTCATCTTCAAGTTCAGAGGCTTCGTAGGTGCTTCTCCATCTTCAAGTTTAGAGGCTTTGTCGATACTCCTCCATCTTCAAATTCAAAGACTTCGTTGATACTCTCTCATCTTCAAGTTCAGAGGCTCCATCAATGTTTCTTCATCTTCAAGTTCAGAGACTTTGTCGATGCTCCTCTGTCTTGAAGTTCAGAGGTTTTATCAATGCTCCATCTTCATGCTCAAGTTTGGAGGGTTTGCAATGTCATCTTCATAGTTAAAGTCGCAAAGTCAAACTTACTGTAGAAGATTCCTAGGTGCTTCGTCAAACTCAAATGCAGAGGATTAGTAGATGCATTGTCAAACTCAAGTACGGAGGATTAGCTGATACTTTAAGCTCAAGTGCAGAGAATTCACCGATGCTGCGTCAAGCTCAAGTGAAAAAGATTCATCGATGCTTCGTCAAACTCAAATGTAAAGGATTCACTGATGCGGAGGATTCGTCAATGCTTTGTCAAGCTCGAGTGCGAAGATTAGTTGATTCTTCTCCATCTTCAAGTTCAGAGGCTCCGTTGATGTTCCTCCATCTTCAAGTTTAAAGGTTTCGTCGATGCTCCTCCATCTTCAAGTTCAGAGGTTTCGTCGATGTTCCTCAATTTTCAAGTTCAGAGGTTTCGTCGATGCTCTTCCATTTTCAAGTTTGGAGGCTTCACTGCTTCCTCTTCGAAGTCGGGTTTGGATGCCTCGCTCCCTCTTCAAAATATTGGTGCAGCTTTCTTTTTTCTCCAAATTGTTGGTGCAACTTTGCTTCCTTCCTAAAAAATATTGGTGAGGCTTTGCTCCTTCTCCAAAATGCTGGTGCAGCTTCATTCCCTCCCCAAAGTGTTGGTGTAGCTTCACTCCCTCTCCAAAAATGTTGGTCTGGCTCTGCCTCATATGCGAAATCAAGTCTTGTGGCTTTACCTCATACGCGAGAACAACTCTAGTTTGCCTGGTTACGCCTCATATGCGATCCGATCCACCTGACTCCGCTCAAAAGCTTAATGGCATATTCTCCCCATCTTTAAAGCTTGATGACATATCCGCCCCATCTTCAAAACTCGATGACATATTTGCCTTATTTTCAAAGTCAAATCAAGAAATGATGTAATAAGGTTGTTTAAACCTTTCCTAGGTCATCCCTATGTTGATCAAATGGGGATTGTTAGACCTTTCCTGGGTCATCCCTTTGTTGATCATGAAGTGATGTAATAAGGTTGTTTAGACCTTTTCGAGGTCATCCCTATGTTGATCATATAAGGTTATTTGACCTTTCTGGGGTCATCCCTATGTTGATCAAGAGTAGCGATATAATAGGGTTGTTTAGACCTTTCTAGAGTCATCGCTATGTTGATTAAATAGGGTTGTTAGACTTTTCTTGGGTCATCCCTATGTTGATCAAGAGGTGATATAATAGGGTCATTTAGACCTTTCCAGGGTCATCCCTACGTTGATCAAATAGGTTTGTTAGACCTTTTCAAGGCCATCCCTATGTTGATCGAGAGTGGCGATATAATAGGGTTGTTTAGACCTTTTTTGGGGTCATTTCTATGTGTGTCAAGGCAGCGGTCACATATCGGGGCATTGCTGCAAAAAAAATTAAAAAAATAAGGAAAAGAAACAAAAAGAAGGGAAAAAAAAAAGAGAAGGAAGAAAAGAAAAAGGAGAATAGAGTAAGAGTGGAAGATGAGAATGAGAAAGATGTATGTGGCGAGCCCTATTTATAGAGGCCAAGATGAACTCAAATTCCTAATTTAATTTGAATTTTTTACTAAGATCTTATCTTTCTAAAATATTTTGATAAGATTTGAATCAAAATATCTTATCTTTTAAATTTGAATCTAGGCTTCTTGGTGGGTTTGAAAGGATTAGCCTTAAATCAAATGATATCAAAATTCATTTATATAAATTTTAAATTTGGGCATACTCCAAATTTTATCTCAAATTCATCTCAAATTAAAATTTGGCTATATTCCAAATTTTATCTCATATTCAAATAAAATTTAGCTTTTATCCTCCATCCAAATCAAATTGAGGGTAAAATCTAAAATTTATTTCAAATTAAAATTTGGTCATATTCCAAATTTTATCTCATATTGAAATCAAATTTAGCTTTTATCCTCAAGTAAAATCTCAAATTTATTTCAAATTAAAATTTGGAATATTGTTCAACTTTGAGATTAAATTGTGAATAAAATGTTCCAAATTTTATCCCAAGTTGAAATCATTTAAATTTAGCTTTTTTATCCTCGAAGTAAAATTAAATTAGGATAAAGTTTCAAATTTATCTCCAAATAAAATTTGGCCATATTCCAAATTTTATCGAAAATTTAAATCAAACTTTTATCCTATTTCCAAATCAAATTGTGATAAAATCTCAAATTAAAATTTGACCATATTCCAAATTTTATTAAAAAAATCAAATCGTTCAACTTTGAGATTAAATTGTATATAAAATCTCAAATTAAAATTAAGACATATTCCAAATTTTATCCCAAATCTAAATCATCCAAATTTAGACTTTAGTCAAATTAAATTGAGGATAAAATCTCAAATTGATGTCAAATTCAAATTTGGGCATCTTCTAAATTTTATATCAAATTCACCCAAATTTAGGTTTTTATCCCTATTTGTAAATAAATTGGGGTAAAATCTCAAATAACATTTGGTCATATTCCAAATTTTATTTCAAATTCGAGTTAAATCTATGTATTAAATTCATAGTTTGACTGATACATCAATTGACATCAAATTCAAGAACAAATATATTTGAATTTTGATTCCTACTTTATATATTTTGAGATTCATCCACTCGTATATGTGCATAAATCTCGAAAAAAAACATATGTTGAATGAGAAATTTTGGACCAATCACAAATTGCCACATACGAAATTCTAAATCATCAAATTGGGACTAATTAAGAGTTGACATGTGTCCCAAATTGGAGTTGAAGACAAATTTCGATGACCCACGTGGTTTTATCATTACCGTTGAATAATATAAGATTACCAACACCAACATCAACACTAATTCAAGTTCAACTCCACGAAACAAGTTTCTCTAGAAGCCTTGTGCGAACACTAATCCTCCAAAAATATCATCAAGCCCAAAGACCGATCATCCAAGAAGATCAACAAGCAAGACCGATCATCCAAGAAGATCATCAAGCCCAAAGGTCGAGCCGATCATCCAAGAAGATCAACAACCCCCAAAGTCGATCATTTAAGAAGGTTAACAAGCCCAAAGACCGATCATCCAAGAAGATCACCAGTTTAAATATTAAAGCTTATTTTGAATGAATCAAAGAATTATTGTGCTAGAGATTGTAATTGTTATACCAAAATTGATACAATACAAAGTTCAACTCCACGAAATAAGTTTCTCCAAAAAGCTCGTGTGAACAATAATTATCAAAATATTAATTAATTAATCAATTAAAATTAATTAATTTAGGATTAAGAACTAAAGCCAACAGAGTGGATAAGTACTTAATCAAAATGGTTGGACCTAAATAATAGATAATGTCTTTATATATAGCAATATATGGATCAATGGATTTATTGTTTTGTGTTGTTTTTTTTTAGAATTTGAAACATATTCTTCGACAATTTGAGAGAATTGACAATAATTAATTTTGATATATACTTTATAAGGATTTTTTTTTAAGATTGAGATAGAAAAATGGAGTTTTTTGTTTCCTTTTTCTAAAAGTTGCCTAAAAATTATTGAAATTAATTTGAAATGAAATTTACAAAAAATGGAATCTAAAATTGAAGTTTTGGTGAATCTCAATCATGATATGCCACCACACCCATTATTAACAAAGAGAGCATCATCAAATCAATTTATCCCAAAAAGAAAAGAACTTTGGCATAAAATCTACTTCACTGCCCACCATGTTTGCCCAAAAACACAAATAGTTGTTGTCTTCTCCATTCTTCTTTCCCTCTCTCATATGGCATATGCTTAGCAAAATCACAACATGGAAACACTCAAATCCAGTTGGAAAATGTGGACATGACAACTTCAGGGCACTTAGCTGTACAATTGGACAAGACACCCCTCTCCGGCATAACTAAATGTTTTGTTGCCACCTAAACTTGTAGAGTCCTAAAATACGGAGAGTTTTCAAGTTCTGAGGTCTACAGTATGAAGAGTTAATAGAACATAATATTAATATTTTATGTAGTGAATCCATAAATTTTTTTAACTAAATAAGGAGTGAAGTTCACAATTCTAGTTCCTTGAGTCAAACACTCTTAAGAAATAAGGAAACGAAAGAAATGGACTAATGAGACGCTACCGTTTTCATAGAGCATGAATATAACATGTATTTAGTTAATATATATATATATATATATATATATAGCATGTATTCTTTTAACAGTTTGATCTTCTTTTATTTTGCTGGTCATAAGAGATCAAAAGTGTCATCTCTTTTCTGTCATCCTTTACTTAATATTTAGAGGATCTCTACAACAAAATTTTAGAATGAAAGAACAAAATGTTGATATCAACCCACGACAAAGTTCATTTGAAATCTTATAAATCTTAAAAGAAGATTTTTTAAGACCCCATTTAGTAACCATTTCATTTTCTATTTTTAACTTTTGAAGATTAAGTCTATTTTCTTACATGTTCTTACAATAGTTTGCATATTTCTTAAGTATAAGAGTTGAATTCTTAGTCAAATTTCAAAAACAAAAACAAGTTCTTAAAAATTACCTTTTTTAGTTTTCAAATTTTGGCTTAGTTTTTTAAAACATGGATAAAAAGTAGATAGCAAAGCAAGAAATTTAGAGACGATAGAGATATTGTAGGTTTAATTTTTAAAAATAAAAAACCAAAAATCAAATGATTAGCAAATTCACCTAATAAATGAGTACATGTATCATATAATAAAGGAATTCATGTACTTTTTTCTGGGAAAACATAACCACTCATGTAGTTAAAAACCCATTAATGTACTTACATTTACCTAGAAATTCATGTATCTAACCATTTTTATATATTTAGAAATGTATCCATCCACCAATATATTTGATCTAGCAACGCTATCTTGAAGATATTTCATAATCAACACTAAATTCTTTACATGATTATGAAGTTTGTCATTTTCTACCCTCAAGTAAAAAGCATTACAAATTTTCTCAGCTTAGAAAACAACTTAAACTTCTAAATTTAATGGCCAAAGCAAGTATAGCTTAATTGGCATGTAAATGTGTTAGTGATCAAAAAGTCGTTTAATTTGTGCTTCGGATCTTCCTATTTTTATTGTATTAAAAATCTAAATTTCATGATGATTTGATATGATTTTAAAGTTAGAACCTCTATTCACTATATATGAATATTTTTTTACTCAATTTTTCAAACAAATACATTTTATACAACTAGAGTTTAGAGTGGTATAGATCTTTCCAAAGCATATAATTTAGTGTGGAACTATGTAGAATAGTTTAGATGAGAGAGAAAGAGAGAATAATGGATTAAAGAGGGACAATGAAACATTAGAATGTGGAATCTTTGTCTCTTAGAGGTACATAATTGAATTGATAGTACAAAGCTTCTCTTTCTACCTTTTGTTTGTTTAAAGCTAAGAGAACAACAATAATAACTCCACTTGTAACTCAAGCCATTACTCCCTCATCTCTTTCTTTCCATAGATTCTTAAGTTCCTTCCCCCATTTATATTAGACTCCAAGATCAAACAATGCACCTTTGAAACTCCCTACAAGCTTTCCTCCATGAATTTTCCCTACAAGAATCAAGTACAACAAGATGACTCAAGTGGGACCTCCATCCAATGCAACCCAGATGATAACTTAGGTCAGTTATTGAGTTTAGGCCTCTTCCGAATCGACGGCGGCGGTCATCCATCGACCACCGCTCTCTTGGAGACCAAATCAAAGGTCGTAAACGGCAACGGCGACGGCAGGTTGTTCTCATGCAACTATTGCATGAGGAAGTTTTATAGTTCACAAGCATTGGGAGGGCATCAGAATGCCCACAAGAGAGAGAGAGGAGCTGCCAAAAGGCAACAGTCAGATCCTAAGATGATGATGCTCTCAACAATGGCTGTTTCTCTCAACTATGCAGTTGCTTCACTTGGTATGAGACCTCATTCCCTTCCCCATAACCCTACACAAGGTGGGATTCAGAAAACCCCATTGCCAAAATCTTTGAGAAGAGAAGAAGCCATTGAAATGGATTCGAGTTGGCCCGGAAGCTTTCGACTTAAGAGAGTGGAAAACCAAGGACCAACCATGAACCGCCACCTAGATTTGAACCTTCGACTATGATCACAAACTATTTATGTATAAGTTTAAATACTATTTTGGTCTTGATACTTTTGATTTTTTTTATTTGATCTCTCTACTTTTAAAAATGCCATTTGTAGTCTATCCGTTTTTTAGTCTCTTTTGTTCATTTTTGTCATGTATATTTAAGAAGTGATTGTTTTGATCTCCATTTATAAATTTTCAAAATAAACTTTTACTCATAATGGATACCATTTTAAGAAATTTAGTAAATGAAATATCATGTTAATTTGAATTGAAAAATTAAAAAAGACAAAAGAACAAAATTAATTACATTATTTTAAAAATACGGGGATAAAAAAAAATCTTTAAAAATGTGGAGATAAAAAAAGGAATCAAAGTTGAGTAGAATTTTAACTTCGTAGTGGTGGATCCAGAAATTTTGTTGACGACAAATTTACCACTAGACTAACTAGTGGTTTAGATACTAAGTTAATTTATTTATATATATAAAAAGCATAAAATTGGGGGAGGCTTGAGCACCCCAGACCTATACTAAATATGCCCAAATCCGTACATATATATAGAGTTTGAATATAAAAAAATTTTATTTATAAAAATTTCAAATTCCTTAATCATATGATATGAATTTTAATTTATACACCTTAAACATCTAATAATTTTTTAGGTCAGATATTCAAATCCTCTCCATACATCGTGAGAATTTTGTACTTGGAAAAAAGACGTGATATTGGAGTTGTGAAAGTCATTTTTATTCTCTCAAAGTTGGTAATGTTTAATATATTCTCAAGCTAAGGGCCACGTGTACTTTAAAAAACTTTAAGAAGAAACTTGGTTGTTTGAGCTTTTTTCTTTTAGTTTCCTACATCACATGTATAAACATATTCCTTTCATGTTGTAAATCAATGAAGAATCGAATAATCCAAGAGATTAATTAGTTACTTTTTCGGTGTTTTCTTTTTATATAATTTTTTTTTTCTGAATTTTATGAAATAATTTGTAAATTTTACTGAATATAATTGTAACATATACTCTAGTAGTTTATGTATTGCAAACTATCTAAACTTAAAAATTGAAACTAAACATTATTACTTTGATTTTTTATATTTTATTTTACCTTTTTTTAACAATATATGAAGAGGGAATCTAAAATCTGACATCGAAATTGATAGTAATATATACTAATTGAATAATGCTCATTTTTACAAATTTATGAATTCCAATATATTCGCTAGAAACTATAGTAAAAAAAAATTATAATAATTAATGATTTTATTTTTAAACAATAAAATAATAAAATTATCATCAAAGAACAAGAAAGGATATTGCATGAATAAATTTGGAGAAGTAATATGTTTTTAGACTAAGATTTGACTTAAATAGCATTTGGGTTGACACATTTTCAAACTCAAACAATTTGGTTTGACATAATCTATTTTTTTAGTCTCCATTAGTTTTTCTTACTTTATTTTTTAAGATGATTTGAAAACATTTCTTTTTAACTCAATAAAAAAATATGTTCTTAATGTTCTTTTTCATTATTTTTCTAGGAATTTTTTTCCCTCTCTTCTTCTTTCTCTCCCTTCTCCTTCTCCTTTTTTCCCTTTTTCTTTCCCTTCTTCTTCTCCCTAAACAACAACTTGTTCCAAATATGAGACAATTTGAAAAATATATATTTAAATCACAATTTTTTTTAAAAAAAAAAATGTATTGTCTGCATTTCTAAAAGCAGGCAACAACTAAAAGGAAAAAAAAAGGTAAATAGCAAGAATTAAAGCAAAGATTATTTCAAATCTTAATATTAAAATGTCGAGTTTGAAAATTCAAAGTTTAAAAGTAACCTACCCCAAATTCATTCACAGTATATATATCAATTTGCAGTAAGTTTTGTAGTAATTGAAAAGAATGATGTATGATTGATAATAAAGTTGTAGTTAGTGAGTCTTTTCAGTCATGTGCTTTGTTTTTTCAACTCTCTTTCCAATAGACTATAATGATAGGAAGAATTAAATAGCTCACAAAGCTTGCTTTAATCACTTTTATAATTTCAAAACTATGTTAATGAAAATTGACGTAATCGGAATAAGATTTTATTGATGGATGAATCATAATAAACCTAAATCGCTAACACACCATTAGATTGCTTTTAATTGCATTTATCTACAATTATGAATCAGTAATATTTTATTATTATCCTTACCGTTACTATTGGACCCTAAGATAACAATAATAGTAGTGGTAAACAGTAACAATAAAAGTGACAAATTCAATATTTTCATAAGTAACAATATTTGTAATAATAAAGATAAATGTAGTAGGTCCCACGTAATTTTCAATCGTAATTAAATTGAACACATTTTCTTTAATTGGATTACACAATTTGATTACAAATTTCAAGGCAGTCCCCACATCTCACTATGATTATGAAAAATAGTCAAATAATAACAAAAATAATCACTGATGCCTATTTTTTACATTATCATCAATGAATTACTTTTCAACTAGTGTAAACGTGTCCTAAGTATAATTGATTCATTTCCCCTACCATTTGTGAAATGAACAATGCATGATCTATTCAAAGGCTTAGAGAGAAAAAAAAAATGAAAGAAACCAGAGGAAAAAGCAGAGGGAGGGATGGATCAATCTAGATGAAGAGAGCAATTTTGTGATTTTAAATATATATAATTATATATTTTTCTAACAGTTGATGAAGGATGAAGAGTGCAATTTTCTTTGAAATAACTTTTGGAAAAAAAAAATGTTATTTAACAAAATCACAATTTTCAACATGTAGTTTTACAAAATTTAAAATTTTAAAGTGTGTTTAACATACTTTTTTAAAAATGATTTTAGACCATCAATAGTTTTCTTTATAAATAAAAATACTTTTAGAAAAATTAGATTAACCTCTTGGCTTACCGAATTATTAATTGCCCATGTTGAGAATCTCGCATTGGAAAAAATAAGAGATCTCAAACTTCTTATAAAATTGATAGGTTACTCCTTTTATTACCAATAGGTTTTGAGATGGAACCTCATTCTATCTATAATCCTAGAGGTAATTTGTTCATTTTATTCTATATTTTCTTTCATAAAATAATAGTCAATTGTCGAAATCAATTATTATTCTAGGTATAAATGATTAAAATTCTATTAATCAGTAATTTATTTAAATATTATTAATATAATTATAGTAATTATTAATTAATATATCAAAAAGTTGGATATTCGAATCCTCTATCTAACATATTGTTGAACTAAAAAAAATTAATTAGCTTACTATATACATTTTGGTAGTAGTTTTTTTTAGTACAACATTTTAATTCAATCAAAGAAGAGATTATTTGAACTTTTCAAGGAAAAAAAGAGAGTATCTAAAGTTATTTGAATAATTCCGAAGAATAATTGTTTGAATAATAAGATAAAACTAAAAAGACTAGTTATAATTGGGCCTAAATATGTAAGGCCTCGCATGCCATGAGAACAAAAGCATTGGGCTTATCTTCCCTTGTAATGGGCCTTATCCTTACGGATTGTCTACAAAAGTTAGGGCTGGTTGTATCTATGGTAATCAGGTCCAAAATGGTCCAAAATAATAGCATATTACATATCAAAATAAAATAATTGTATGTATAGCACAAAAATAGGTCTAGATATGATAAAAAAAAAACTAAAAAAACTAAAAAGTCCATAAGTCCATGTATGTTTATGCTTCCCGATTTTCTCAATATAACCTTAATGTTTATACAATAGTTGCTATCCGTTGTTATCACTAGTAGTTGCTATCAGATAATTTTTAATTTGAGAAATATTAATACAAATCTAAAATTCATACATTAATTACTATTAGTTTCGTAGATACCGTATTTGGTCCCTTTTTAGAAAAATGCTTCATAATTATCCTTTGTTAAAGGTATAAAGATGCACAAGAATAAATTCAAATAAAATATATCTTTTTTAAAATTACATTTTTCTTTGATTCTCATCATTTTCTCCTTCCCTATTTTTTCTTATTCACTCTCTCCCAAATTTTATTGATACTGTATGAATCCTACAAAGATTAAAGATTTTAAAGCAGAGAGAAGTAATAAAGATAAGCTTTGATGTCTCTCTATATTTACCATAGCATTTATTTTTCTTCGATAAATTGACAAGGAACTTACATACGAATTGGAGTCCAAATGAGATATTGTTGTTCTTAGTTATTTTGGGGAGATCTTGTTTGCTTTAATTTGATATTTATATGTTAGCTAATTGTATGTTATCTTTTTTTTTCTCTCTCTCTTATTTCAAATTAAATATTAAATAAATCGATAGATATTAATTTCGTACTTTCTCACGTGAAGATTGTATGTTTGTGATGAGTTGATTTACTCTTTCTGTAACTCTTGTATTTTCTTGGATATGGCACAATCTTAATTTTATTATTATTTAACTTAGATTTGATTTGAACATCAAGTACTATATCGTCAATTAGTTATTGTCAATTCATAATTTTGTATATATGCATTTGTATAAATCTTAAATCTACTGTAATCTCATAAGTCCAGAATTTTTTTAAAAAAAAACTAAAAATAAATTATTCACTAGAAATATTTCCTAAATTGAAAATTAGAGTAAATTAATATTATTCTTGAGACAAAATTAGAACTAATTAAAATTCCATAAAGACCTGAAAATGTCTAACCAAAATTGACTTGGAATTTTACAAAATAAAAAAATTGAATTTGAAAATTAGTATTGTTTTCTGTGTGAATTTCCTGGATTCATAAATACATGAAAAAATTTTATGAAAGTTTTCTATATATTTTTTAAAATAATAAATTTGAGAAAAGTAATGTTCTTTCATGGGTTTTATTGTTAAAATTCTATAAAGACATGAAATTTCTACCTAATTTAAAATTCTAAATTTGAAATCATTTTCACCAAATTAACAATTTGAATTTTAAACATCAATGACAATTTTAATTTAAAATGAGACCGTGTAGGGATCTCTTTTCAAAATATATTAATTCCTTAAATATATGAAAATTCTCATCAAACATCGACAATGAAGATTTAGAAACATCACATTTTCTTAATGGTTATGATACCACTCATAATTATTAGTTCACGTTTTATTTTTTAAAATGTGAGCTAATAAACATGAGACATTTAAAAATAAAGAAAAATAACATTTTGTGGACCTTATTAAGTTTTTAATTAAATAATAAAAGATAAATTTTGGTAACCATTTTTACGGATATTGTATGATGCTAACACATTCCCTACCACAAATGACTTTCAAATTCAAATTTGAATCTATGTAGACCAATACTTTTCTAATTAGGCAACCAATTACACCTTTAGTATGATTGGTGGCGACTTCAAAAATCTTTACTTTAAGAGACCTTACACTCCGCATTGCGATCATGTTGCGACAAGTTGCTATCACTGATAACTGCTATCAGTTGCTATCGTTGATTGATGCTATCAGTTATAGCTTTCAATTTGAGAAATATTAATATACAACCCTAAGGTTCATACAGTAGCTGCTATTAATTGTGTCTTCATGTGTCCGAGACGACGCATAAGGGTTGGTGTCCTCAAAATGGGTTAATTTCAAAACAAAATAAAAATAAGTTGCCACAAATAAGTTGCCACAAATTCTTTTAACGGTGTTATTGGACATTGAAATAACTAAATAATTTTTAATTAAAAAACAAAAATGGTCTAGTTAACTTGGGAAATTATTTGGGTATAAGGAAGTGTTAGCATCCCACAATACCTGTTTAGAAAACAGTTACCTAATTTAAATATTGTATTAAAAATATTCTTTAATTTTTTTAAAAAAACAATGTCTTATTTAACTTATCATTTCTCTAATATTTGGATTAATGATCTCATAAAATAAGGTGATAAATCATCCATGAATTTGACTATATTAGAATTGGAAAACCTAAAAAATGTGAAAAATTATTCCTATTTTTCAAAATATGTCACAGGATAACCTTTTAATAAAAGATTTTTTAAAAGATTTTTTTAATTAAATTTGTTTGGATTCAAAATCTCAAACACCCAAATATTATGAAACTTCACTAGAGAATCTAGAAAATGAACTCCAAAATCCATCTAGATTCCATTATATGAAGTTTTAAGAAAAATATGAGTGAAAACAAATTTTTAAGAAAAAATCAAAACTTATTTAACAAAACTCCAAACGAGGAAAATTTTAATGATTTGAAAAATAAACTTAAAAGTGTTGAAAATATTAAAGAAATTTTATAAAAAATGGACATTAAGTTAGATTTGTAAAAATTTACATCTAATTTTATGTACAAACTAATAAGCAATAATATTTACAAAAATATTAAAATTTTTATAAAACATATTAGAAAATCAATCTCCAAACTCCAAATAATCGACTTTCAACTCAAAAATCTAAAAAATCAAAATCCAAAATATTTCTAGATTTCATCTATATTTTACAGATTACAAGTAAGGATTAAGAATGTTGGTATGATAAACTTCTTAACATAACATAGACACATTGAAATAATTTTTTAGGTAAAAATATTTGGAAGGGAAAATGATTAAATGCAACGTTTAAAATAAGAATAGATAAATATAATATAAACAAAGGACAAACCATAGATTATTTTTTAAAAAAAAAAAAAAAAAAAGAAAAAAGATAGAAACCAGAAATATAAAACTAAAAATAAGAAATTAAAAAAAAATTAGAATAACTTTAAAATAAAATAAAACTAAATAAATAAATAAAAAGAAAAAGAAAAGTGTGCATAAGTAGTTAACTTCTTCTTGTTTAAACTTTCATTAAAACTCTTCTCTCCATTTTTTCCCCATATTTTTCATTTTTGTTTTCCAACTTCAGAGTTTCTCTCTACTTCTTTTCGCAATAAGTAGTTAACTTCTTCTCGTCTAAAAATAAAATAAAATAAAATAAAACAATAATAAGAAAAGACCATAGAAGAGGAAGAAGATGAACAAGAAGAAGAAAACAAAAATAAAACAGAACCAACAATAATTACAAATCTAAAATAAATGCATGTAAAAATAAACAAAAAATCACATGGAATAAAATGAAGATAAAATAAACAATGGGAAGAAAAAATTGCAAGAACAAATACTTTGTTCCTAATACTTTTTTTCTCTCTCTATTTTTCAAAGTCTCCCAAAGAGAAGAAAAAGGTTAAAGGATGCAATCTCAAACACATAGCCAATCATTGCGTGAGATGCGAATCCTTAGGACAAAATCCTTACCAAATGTAACCTCCAACTAAGTTAAGATATTTTGTATTCTGAGATTGGTTTTTTTTATTTATTTTTTATTTTTATGGTGGCTCAGGCTATCTAGAAGAGAGAGAAAAAAGAAAAATGGGTTATGGAGGCTAGTAGCTCTTTTAGGGTTTTCTAAAAAATTGAGGGCTGAGAAGAAGGGATGTGTAGGCTAGTGGCTGTTGAAGAAAAAACCAAATGGGGTTTGGGCTTCCTCTCCCTCTAGTTGCTCTCTAGGGTTTTGTTAAGAAAAATGAGGTTAGGGTTTTTTTTTATGAGGATGGATATTTAAAATCCAAAACTTAACCCCATTTACCTATTTTCTTTTTACTGAGTTTTATTTTAAATTTGAGATTTTGTCAAACATAGTCTAAGCTCAAAAAGGAAGAACAACTTTTAGAAAACCAAAACGAAATTCAAAATTTTACTTTTTTTTGTTTTTATTTTGCCCAACTAAATTGATTACTTTAATAAAAATAAATAAAGTCACAAAAATCTACAAATTAAACTAAGTCTAATTAACAAATAATTAGGGAAAAAAATGGAAATTCATATGTTAATTCAAATTCATTAAAAAAAAGCTGAACAAAATTAGGTAGCTACAGCATGCCCCCTTTCGTATATCCTTGTAGAATTAGAAGGTGGACGAAGTTGTAGCCACTATTTTGTCGCAATACTTCAAGCATAAAAAGGGTCACTTCAAACATGCTCAATATAGATAAGATAAATGTTGGTGCTTATGGATAAGCAAGTTCCACCATAACAAAAGGGTGTCAATGGCCAGGGATAAACAAACACCTCACTACAAGAAAAATGAGTTCTCCCGACGCCTAAATCGAGTGTCGGGAGTTCTTCGGGAACTCCGACATCGTAAAGGCCCCTCAGGAGTTCCACGGGAACTCCCAACGACTAAAATAGGCGTCGGGAGTTTTCTGGAAACTTCCGACGTCGTAAAGGCCCGTCGAGAGTTCTTTGGAAACTCCCGACATCGTAAAAGCCCGTAGGGAGTTCTCCATGAACTCCCGACGCCGTAAAGGACCGTTGGGAGTTCCCAGGGAACTTCTGACGATTAAAAAGGGGCGTCGGGAGTTCCTGGGGAACTCTCGACGCCATACATTAGCTGAGGAACTCCCTTGGAACTCCCGATGGCTCTCTCAACGCCCGTCGGGAGGCGTCGGGAGAAGGGCCATCTTCCCCATTTTTTTCCCCATTCTTCCCCCTCTTCTAATCCTAACCCGCCGCCTAATGTCCCCTCGCCGCCCAACCATTTTTTTTGGCAGTTCTCTCTCATTTTTCCCCTTCATCCCCCACTAATCTACTCCCCCCGCTCCTCTCCCTCGCGCGCCGGCCAAGTTTGTTCGGAGTATTCAAGAACATTGCCCTCTTCCCAGCGCTGCCGCTCTTTCAACTGTCCGCCGTTGTCGCCGCCCTCCTCCCTTCAGTCAGCAGTCACAATCAACCGCCACCGCCGCCGTTGTCTCTTCCTCTCGTTCTGTCGTCGCCTTCAACCGCCCGCTGCTGCCGCCGGTAATCTTCTCATTTTATTTTCTCTTGTATATTTTATTTAAATCATTATTTTTCTCTGTATATTAATTTAATCATTATTGATCGATTAATTGAAAAGTCATGATTTAAATAATTTATGTAAATTATTATTGTGTTATTGTAGATGTTTCAATTAATCATTATTGATCGATTCCCATTTGTTGTTGAATGTGAATTAATTTTACTTTCCAAATACCATTTTCAAAAGCTCCAAAAATTAACCAAAACAAGATTCCATGGATTGTGGATGTTTCAATTTATGGATTGAGTTGTTATTGTTGTTTGAATGTGAATTAATTTATGGATTGAGTTGTTATTATTGATTGTAGATGTTTTCAATTTATTGCAATTTTTGTGGATTGTGAATTAATTTATAGCATTTTTTGTAGATTAATTTATAGCATGATACTATGGATTAAGTTGTTATTGTGGATTGTGGATGTTTCAATTTATGCAACTTTTTGTGGATTATGGATTAATTTATAGCATATTATTGTGGATTGAGTTGTTATTGTGGATTGTAGATGTTTCAATTTATGTAATTTTTTGGAGTATGAATGTATTATGGATTGTTTTAATTAGCATTGTTTTTTATATAAGCCATGGATTGTGGATGTTTCAACTTACTTAATTTTGGACTTAGTTTAGGGAAAAAACATCAATAACATTAGGGGCAAAAAAAGTCAAATCACGTATTATAAATTAGTTAAAATTTTAAATACTCCGAACAAACTTGGAAATTTTTAATCAAAGTTCATACTTAATAAATACTTTGTACTTTGTCCTCTAATCCAGATTATTATTTTGGATTACAAGTTGGTCATAAAATATTTATTTTTAAGGATAATAAAGAATGGATTAAACTAAGGAATAAGTTATTAGTGGAGTATAGAGGAGTATCTCAGTTCTTAGATATGGCAAAGTTTCATGTTAATGATTTCAGACGAATAAGATGTCATGCAAGAATTGTATGAATTCAATTTGGGAAAAGATAGATATTGTGGAACGACATATATTAACATATGGAATATCTCCCTCATATTGTGAATGGGTATATCATGGAGAGCCAATAAACTTATCTAGAAGTTTTGAAAGTCATACAAGTCATTCAATACAGAATGTTGAAGTAGATAGTATAGAGAGTAATGTTGTCGAAGAAAATGAGATGTTGAATCTTATAAACGATTTACAAGTTCCAATTGAAAATGAATATGCAAATGAAGGAAGGATTGAGAATGAAATGTCCTTTAATGGTCAAGAAAGATAACCACGAACTTATTTGAGGATTTAATGACCGAAGCACGTAATGAATTATACTCTGGTTATTCGCAATTTTTCGTCTTTGAACTTTTTAGTGAAGTTAATGCATATCAAAGTTCTTAACGGCTGGAGTAACAAATCGTTTGACATGTTGTTAGAATTGTTAAAAGCAGCGTTTTCAGCTGGCACCTCTATACCTATTTCCTTTTATGAAGCCAAGCAAAAATTGTGTGATTTAGGCCTAGGTTATGAGTCTATTCATGCATGCAAATATGATTGTGTATTGTATTGGAAAGAGTTTGCAGATTTGCAACAATGCCCTGTATGTGGTGAGTCTCGGTACAAAGTTAATGTTCGCAAGGGTAAAAAAAATACCACATAAGGTATTGCGTCATTTTCCATTGATACTGAGATTAAAACGATTGTTTGCATTAAAAGAAGGTGCTTCTGACATGAGATGGCATAAAGATAAGCGAGTTGAAATGGAGGATATATTGCGACATCCAGCTGATGCAAAGAGGTGGAAACATTTTGATCATGAATTTCCTCATTTCGCTTTAGATCCCCAAAATGTTCGTTTGGGAATAGCTTCAGATGGCTTCAATCCGTTTGGAAATATGAGCACTTCTAATAGTATGTGGCCTGTGGTGATAATTCCTTATAATTTTCCCCTTTGGAAATGCATGAAGGAAACAAAATTCTCCATATCTTTACTCATACTTCGTCCAAAATCTCCTGGAAAGGAAATTTATGTTTACTTGCAGCCGTTGATTGAAGAGTTGAAAGAGTTACGAACAATTGGTGGGCGAACTTATAATTCTGTTACTGGTGAGTGTTTTCAACTATATGCTACCTTATTATGGACGATTAATGACTTCCCTGCGTTCGGTGACTTATCTGAGTGAAGTACAAAAGGTTATCAAGCATGTCCAATATGCAAAGAAGATAATTCATCCTTCGGGATAAGAGAAAAAATATCATTTATGGGACATCGAGAGAATCATGTTGCCGTCGAAGTAGACAACATGATGGAAAAGTTGAACGTAGACCTCCACCAGTCGTAATGAATGGAGAAGAGATCTTACAACAAATAAATACGGTAAACTTTTTTGTGCCTAGTAAACATCCATCGAAGCAAGATAAAAAAAAAAAAAAAAAATTCTAAACTGGACTAAGAAAAGTATTTTTTTCCAACTTCAATATTGGTCCAGACTATTGTTACGACATAAATTGGATGTAATGCATATTGAAAAAAACATATGCACCAATTTGGTGGGTACATTGTTAAATATTGAAAGAAAGACAAAGGATACAATGAACGCTCGACTAGACTTACAAGATTTGAAGATAAGAAAGGACCTACACTTGATACAGGTCGATAACAGATTTGTAAAACCACATGCAGCATACACATTAACAAATGGTGAACGGATCTCTTTTTGTAAGTTTTTAAAATTAATGAAATTTCCTGATGGATTCGTATCTAACATATCACGATGTTTGAATGACAAGGATGGAAAAATATCGGGGCTGAAAACACACGACTATCATGTGTTGCTTCACAGACTACTCCCTATTGGTATTCGAGCATACCTACCGAAGAACGTATCCACTGCTATTGTTGAATTGTGTACATTCTTTCACAACTTATGTGCAAAGACAATATGTGTAAGTGATTTGAACAAACTACAAGTAAACATCATAGTCATACTTTGTAAGTTGGAGAAAATATTCCCACCTGCCTTTTCCAATGTAATGGTACACTTTGTAGTTCATCTACCATATGAAACCAAAGTGGTGGGTCCAGTTAGTTACAGTTGGATGTATCCTATTGAAAGAATTTTACGAACATTAAAACAATTTGTACGGAATAAAGCACGTCCCAAGGGATCTATAGCGGAAGTATATGCAATGAATGAATCATAGAACTTCTGCTCGCGATATCTAAGTGGGATTGAAGCGAGATTCAATAGAGATGAATGAAATGATGATAACATTCTCGATCATGAGATATTTGGTGAATTTGAATTATTTAGGCAGAGGGTATGACCATTAGGGGTGTTAACTTTACGGACGCTATCAGCGGAGGAAAAGCGTATTGCACATTGGTACATTCTCAACAATTGTAAAGAAATAACAGACTATCGCAAGTACATTTCAAACTTTTTCCTTTTCTAAATTCTAGGGTAACTCCTTTGATATAACATTTAAATGATCAATTTTGTAGGCAACATTTGAGGTTAATTCGTCATGAAGTTCAAAGCGCCTCTAACTTATATTTAAAACACCAACGCAAATTTCCCGAATTGTTCAGATCTCAGGTATACATAGTCATTTTGTAGGCAACAGTTAAGAGATGATTCATTTTTCATAGTCATTTTTAATGTATAATTAATTATCAGGTTCTACAACGGCGCGAGAGAAAAGATATCTCCGATGATTTCTTTTCACTTGCAATGGGACCTTCGTCAGAGGTGCGCTCTTACAATGGATGCATTGTTAATGGGGGTACATTTTCACACTGTAGAGCGTGATAATCGTTGAGCTACACAAAATAGTGGAGTCCTAGTGGCCGAGAAGATCAGTGAGAACGCAAGTGTGGATAACAATTTCTAGGGTGTTTTAGACGAAGCATTAGATTTCCAATATGCAAACAGAAGATGTGTTTTCTTGTTGAAGTGTAGATGGTTTGACACAGATAACAAAAAAAGTAATAGGACACATGTGGATTTAGGATACAAATCGATCAATACATCACACTTTTGGTATGTCGATCAACCTTTCATCTTTGCTATCCAAGCACAACAAGTCTTTTACATTGATGACATCAAATATGGTAGCAATTGAAAAGTTGTTCAAGTAGTCCAAAATAAACGAATATAGGATGTACCAGAAGTAGATGATGTTGAAAATGCACAACTAGATTTACTAGAAATTGTTGGTAGAGTCCGAGTGGATGAAACCATTGAAGAGGTTACTTTTGCAGAGGTTACGTTGATCCTACAGTTGTGGAAAGACCAATTATTGTACATGGCGATCATGACTTCATAAATGATGATGATGAAGAAAAATTATCTCCCAATAACAGTTCAAGTGCCGATGAATAATTTCAATTAGATTACGATGATGAGTAATAATGTATCTACTCAATTCTCTTTTTCTCTAGGTTACACGTATTTATTGTCAATTTAATATTGTTTTGTCTTTTTTGTGTTTGTATAGATACGAGGTCAACCCCTAATAGGCAACAGGAGGCTGATAAAGAATTCCAGGAGATATATCTAGGCAACACAGTATCTTCTGTGGGTGATACTTCAGGTTAGTATATTTTGAAATATATCCTGTTAACTGAAATACATCATAAATTATTTTAAATTTTTTATTCCTCAGATAGTAGCTCAGCATCCAGTCAGAGGAAATGCGAGCATTCACGGAACACCGAGTTGGAAAAATACGTCCAAAAACATGGCAAAATTACAATCGTGATAAATGAGGGCGAGACGAAACCAATATCTCAATATTCGGTACGATTTAGTAATGTGATCGACGTCGCCGTGAGATCTGCATTTCCAGTACGATGTCGTACTTTTGCTAAGGTTCCAAACGAGTTTATAGAATTGATTAAAAGTCATTATTGGTAAGTAATTATAAGTTTATTCTTTTAGAGTCATGAACATCATTTATGCTAAAAAATAAAATGCTAGACTATTAGCCCTCCCATCGGAACCCAAGAGTATGACAACATCGTTGCCTAGGCATAAGCATAAGAGGCGAGCCCGAAGTCATGCTTTCATAAGTAGTGACCCCGGAGGGCACAATCATAAACATAAGTGGTGATCCAAGGGAAACACAATACATAAGCATAAGGGTGGGCCCAAAGGCTCACCACATGCGATGTGCATAGCCTGATAGAAGTGCTAACAGTCATTAACAGTCTCATATAGGCATAAGCATACAATTAAAGTCTTAAATCATGGTTTGGTTTCAAAACAGTTTCACAATTTATCCATCAATCGAACACCGCAACAACACATAATATCGAAATTCCATGTAAAAAACGTAAGCTTCCAAAAATTACAACTGACCAACAAGCATGTCAAAATATTTCAAGCCAACATAGGAACCACAACTTAACACATACTTGGGTTCGAGGGCGAATCGGTAGTAGATCACTTACTTGTAGTATAAATAAATTGGTCTCCCCTTTTAGCTTTAGGAATTTGAGCCAGACACGTCTACTTGAACCAAAATCAGTTTGAACTTTCAGGTTTACTTTCATACATAAAACCTTTTTAAAATTCTTCAAATCATCTGCCCAAATCATAGTTTTAACCCCCAATTACTCGACAAATGACAACTAATAAAATCAACCTAAGCAATATTCAATTCCAAGGGTTAGAAACCCAAATTCCAACAACCACTATTGTTACCAAAAAGACTTACAAGATCTTGATATTCACATAAACTTTCCTAAAACAACCTCTAATCTGCTGGACAGCGAGCCGCGGATCTCTAAAACCCCAAATCTAACATCAATACATTGATAGTATGTCAAACTTAGTCAAAGGTTCAATGGGCATTTAATATTTTTCAAGAAAACCCAAAACATCAAGCCTTACCACAAACGAGGCTCAACTTCGAGTCTTCGAGCAGTGGTAGCAGACAGCATGAATGGACTACCGACGCGCGGCGTGGACGCCGACAACTGGAAGTCACACGGTCGGATCTGGTCGATCAGCTAGCATGGAGTCAATGGCGCATAGTTGCGGAGATTGGCGTGGAGTCGATGGCGCATGACATGAATGGCTGGCGTGGAGTCAACGGTGCACGACACAAACAACTAGCGGCTGGGCTGAATGGCTTGGCTAAACGACTGGGAGAAGAAGAGGTAGAGGGGTCTGCTTCACGAAGGAGAAGGGAGGAAGAAAATGTTTTTTCCTTTTTTTTCTTTAATCTGTTCCCAAGCACCATTAGTTACCCTTTTTTAAACAAAAAAATACCCTAATTAGTTATATATATATATATATAATTTAAATCTTTAATTATAACTCCCAAAATCCCACAACCGAACAACTCCAAACAAACTCATTATTTTCCCAAAATTCAAATAAAATTCTAAAGGAAATTAAATCTTAACCACAAAAAAAATAATTTCTTACTCATTTGTTCCAATAAAAAATATCTCAATTAAATTATTAAAATCCAACCTCAGCCAAAATAAACCCCAAATAATTTAACAAAATTTTACCTGAAAAATTGGGGGCGTTATATTCTTCCCCCCTTAAGAAACGTCCTCAAAAGTTCTAATCTTGAAAAAGCTCTAGGTAATATGCTCTCATCTCAACCTCTCGCTCCCAGGTTGCCTCCTCGAACTAATGATTCCGCCATAGAACCTTCACTAGCGACATCTCCTTATTGCGCAAAACTTTCACTTCCCTTGCAATAATTTGTGCATGTTTCTCTTCATAACTTAAGTTTTCATTCAGCTGCAAAGGCTCAAAGTCTACCATATGAGACGGGTCCGTTATGTACTTCCTCAATATTTAGACATGGAAAACATTGTGGACTACAGAGCTAGATGGTGGCAAGGCCAACCGATACGCCACAGGACCAATTCTTTCGAAAACCTCGAATGGCCCAACGAAACGTGGACTTAGCTTTCCCTTCCTTCCAAACCTCAGAACACCTTTCATACGTACTACTTTCGGGAACACTTTATTACCTGCCTCGAGCTGAAGATCTTTATGCCTAACATCAATGTAACTTTTCTATCAACTTTGAGCTCCTCACATTCGAGATCTAATCTTCTGCATGGCATCATTTGTCATCTCCACTAACTCAGTTCCCACCAATTTTCTCTCACCAACCTCACCCCAACAAATAGGAGACCTACAACCCTTACCGTACAAAGCTTTAAAAGGCGACATGCCAATGGTAGCCTGATAACTATTATTATATGCAAACTCCACCAAACGCAAGTGGGAGTCCCAGCTCCCTGAAAACTCCAACCCATAAGCGCGCAACATATCCTCCAACGTCTAATTCAATCGTTCTGTTTATCCATCAGTTTGGGGGTGGAAGATTGCACTGAAATTTAACCGAGTCTCTAATGCTGCCTGAAGACTCTTCCAAAAATTAGAGGTAAAACGAGGGTCCCTGTCAAACAAGATTCACATCGGCACACCATGCAACCTTACTATCTTTTTCATGTACAACTAAGCCCACTTACTCACCGAATACGTGGGATTCTTTGGAATGAAATGCGCCACCATAGTGAGCCTATCCACTACAACCCATATTATTGAAAAGCCTTTTGCCGTCTTGGGCAAGCCCACAATGAAATCCATGGATAAACTCTCCCACTTCCATTTTGGCACATTTAATAGTTATAGTAAGCCCACTTTGCTTCTGCCTTGAGACCTTCACCTGTTAACAGACTAAACATTTGCCGACATACTCAGCTATCTCCCTTTACATATCGAACCACCAGTAATACCGCTTAAAATCTTGATACATTTTGGTACTGACTAGATGTATCGAGAATGGGGAGCTGTGAGCTTCTACCAATAATTCACCTTTTAGACCACTATCTGTAGGCATGCATAACTATCTCTGATAAAGAAGACCCTGGTCCGTAGATACTACAGATTCACTGACTTGGCCTAACTCTACCTGAAGAAATTTTTGAACAAGGTCTGAATCACCTTGCTGCACATCAATGATCCTTTGCCTAAAAGTTGGTTGCACCGTCAACTGGGCTAACTGGAGGTGAATTCCCCCACTGCTACTACAATTTTCGCTTGCTTCAGATCATCACACAACTAAACCTGTTTAGTGATCAAGGCAGTTAAATGAGCGATCTTCCTATTGAGAGCATCAGCCACCATATTTGCCTTGCCGGGGTGGTAGAGAATTTCACAGTCGTAATCCTTTACTAACTAGAGCCACATGTGATGTCTCATGTTTAACTCCTTATGGGTGAAGAAGTATTTCAAACTCTTATGATCAGTGAAAATCTGGATCCTTTCCCCATACAAATAGTGCCTTCAGATCTTCAGGACGAAAACCACTGTTGCCAGTTCCAACTTATGAGTAGGATAGTTTCGCTCATGGTTCTTCAACTAGCAGAAGGTGTAGGCAACCACTCTACCGTGTTGCATAAGTACACAACCCAAACCCTTCTTAGAAGTATCACTGTAGATCACAAAACTTCCGGAGCCATCAGGTACTGTAAGAACTGGTGGTGAAACCTGTTGAGGATGATGCCCTAAACTCTCATTGGGTTCTATAGTTTATAAACACCTATATTGAACAAATGCTTGTGATGTAATAATATTAGATATTTTCTTCACTGTTGTCTATAAAACATGAGATGTTTTATTTTCTTTACTACAAACTAATAAACTAAGATCCCTGGTTGTCGTTATAACTTAAGCATATATGTGAAGGCATACATGTGGATCATCCCTTAAGTGATAACCAAAATGGTTTGTAGTATATGGATATAGGAGGGAAACCTTATCCTGGTGACACTACAGATGCGGCCCACTTTGTAGATTGTTACAAGTGTTGTGATATGCTACAGATGGTTTGATCCTGATCATTCATGTGGAGACATGCATGCGGGGGCGTCCTATACAAAGGAGTTTGTATAAGACCGGACCACGAAGTGTTATAGTCTCATTATAGAACGTTGTTGATGAAACAGACTTCACTTCACTAGGATGACCATAGGTAACATGACCTTAATCCTGATGAGTTGGGAACTCCTGCCTTTGAGGGTGGTTCTTTGATTTGCATGGGTGTGAATTGCCAGATCGCAAACTCAAACCTACCACTTTGGGGATTTGTCTGATTAGGGAGCTGGGAACTCAGCTACACAAGATGGAATTCACTCCTTCCCCGAAGTAGAGGTAAGTATGATAAGATTGCTCCTTTAAGGGCTGATTTAGGTTTGAACCGATGTGCACCTACACCCTTCTCATTGACCTATACAGGTTGTCCATTCCATAGTAGGGGACTATGAGATATTGTTCATTAGAGAGATGAGTGGTACATAAGAAGTTAGATGTAACTTATAGGGGCATAACAGTTAGAATTGGTTTCCAGTTGTATTACGAAGGCATATGTGAAGGGTTATCATACCTGGTTGACTGGTTATATCCGATGGACACAAAAATGTTTCTGTGGTGAGAAAATGTGCAACTATCGGTCTTTTAGTGGAGTGCCTGGTAGTTAACGGATGGTGGATCTCGTGGCTAAAGAGTTTTAGTCAGCCTATCACCATACGTTGGAGGCTTTCAAGCTACATGGTCCATAAGGTCCCCTTGGTAAGCGTCAATGGATTCAAAGTTGAGAGATAAGTTTTTTGGGTCAGTTTGAAGTGTTCAAATTGACAAGAGGAAATTTGACTATATATGATATGATTAACTGGATTCAATTATATATGATATAGTTGACATGATGTTGAAGATACACTAATTAGAGGAAAATGAATAAATATGATTTATATCAAGTAAAGGAGAAAAGAACTATGGTTTAAATATTGCATATATGATGTGATATTAAAAAAACTATAGGTTATAAATATAATATGATAAATTAATTATTATATTTATTTATATTTAAAAAAATTATGAGATAATTGTAGGTGGTTTTCTCCATAACCGTGCGTGAAAGTGGGAGGTTGCATTCAGTTTTTATAATTGAAAGGATAAAATGAAAAATATTTTCATTTTGGAAAGGAATCGTTGTATCGCTTAATCACTTCATAATTGTACACTGCCCATCGTTCAACTCACGAGAGCCTACACGACAGTCTTAAATGTTTCCTAAACGATCGTGTACACGTGCTGTTTCTTAAACGATCGTACAACTTCTGCTTGATGTTCTGAAAACTGTCCTCACAAGCTTTGCTTCTAACAAACAAAGCTCCCTTCCTGGTTAACTGGGTCAATGGTGTGGCTATGCTAGAGAAATTCTCTCCAAACCTATTGGGATTGGTGTCCTAATTCTCCCAGAGTCTCGTAGTTTGTAAACTTTGTACACATTGTTATTAATAAAATAAGAGTTATTTTATTTGCATTTACACATATCCAATAAACAAATATCCGTGGTTATTTTATGAAAACTTAAGCATGTATGTGAGACATGCAAGTGAATCATGCCTTAAGTAATAACCTAAAAGGTCTGTAGTATAAGGATAAATGAGGGATACCTTATCCTGATGACACTATGGATACAATCCGCTTTGTAGAGGTTTAGAACTATTGTGAACTACTACAATGGTCTGATTCTGACCATTCATATGGAGACATGCGAGCGAGGGTGTCCTATACAAAGAGTTTGTATAAGATCGGACCACGAGATAATTTGTCTTTTTATATAACGTTGTTGATAATTGAGACTTAAATCTCACTAAAACAACCATAGGTGACATAACCTTAATCCTAAGTGTTTTGGGAACTCCTGCCTATGAGAGCGGTCCTTTAATTAGTATGGGCGAGAGTGGCCAGATTGCCAACTCAACAAGTCTAACTTTTTAGGGATTTTTCTGACTGGGGACCTGGGAACTCAATTCCAAAAGACGAAATTCACCTTTTCCCTAAAACAGGAGTAAGTAGATAGATTGCTCCCTTAGGGGCTGATTTCGGGTCTTAAACATAGTGGCCACATCCTCTCTTTGGAAGAGGGGACCAAGTCATAGTGACTTATTATTCATTAGAGAAATCAGTGGTACTTAAAGAGTTAGATATAACTACAGGAACAAAATGGTAAATTGGCCCGCTGTACTTAAGAAAGATCTGTGAAGGGTTATCGCACTGTTGATTGGTTGATATAGGCATAGAAATATATCTGTAGTGAGAAGAGTGCAACTGTCGATCTTTAGTGAAGTGTCCGACAATTAATGGAAGGTGGATCCCGTGACTAAAGAGTTTAGTCAGTTATTCACGTACCGTTGAAGCTTCGAGCTAAAGTTTCATAAGGTCCCCTTGGTAGCTCAATGGAGACTACATGTTATATTCTGAACAACGCTCCCTAAAAAAATGTTTCTAAAACACCTTTTGAGTTGTGGAGAGACCGTAAAGGTAGTTTACGTCACTTCAGGATTTAGGGGGTGTCCAACCCACGTGCTTGTGACTAATCCAAAGAAGTTGGAACCGTGTTTGAAGGTTTGCCTCTTTGTAGGCTACCCCAGGGAAACGAGAGGGAGATACTTCTATGATCCAAGTGAGAATAAAGTATTTGTTTCTACAAATTCTATCTTCTTGGAAGAAGACCACATAAGGGATCATAAACCACGAAGTAAGCTTGTTTTACGTGAGATTTCTAGTGAGATTGAAACTACTGAGAGTTCAACAAGAGTTGTTAAACAGACTGACAGATCAACAAGAGTTGTTGAGGTCGGTTCATCTAGTCAACCATCCCAAGAGTTGAGACTGCCTCGACGTAGTGGGAGGGTTATGAACCCACCAAATCACTATATGGGTTTAACTGAAGCCCAAAACGTCATTTCTAATGATGGAGTCGAGGATCCATTATCTTTTAAGCAAGCAATAGAGGATGTTGACAAAGATGAGTGGATTAAGGCCATGAACCAGGAAATGGAGTCTATGTACTTCAATAACGTCTGGGAGTTTGTGGATCAGCCTCATGGGGTAAAACCTATAGGGTGTAAGTGGATCTATAAGCGAAAACGAGGTGTAGATGCAAAGGTGAAAACCTTTAAGACTAGACTCATGGCAAAGGGTTATACCCAAGTTGAGGGAGTGGACTATGAGAAAACTTTCTCACCTGTTGTCATGCTAAAGTCTATCAGGATACTCTTGTCCATAGCCACATTTTATGATTATGAGATATGGCAAATGGACATCAAGATTGCCTTTCTTAATGGTAATCTTGAGGAGACCATCTACATGGCTCAACCAGAGGGGTTCATAGTTCTAGATCAAGAGCAAAAAGTTTACAAGCTTAATAGTTCCATTTATGGGCTAAAACAAGTGTCTAGATGTGGAACATTAGATTTGACAGTGCGGTCAAATCATTTGGCTTTGATCAGAACATTGATGTGCCTTGTGTTTCTTGTACTGTATGTGGATGATATTTTACTCATTGGGAATGATGTAAGGTTTCTGACTGACATTAAGAAGAGGCTAGCCGCCCAGTTCCAAATGAAAGATTTGGGTGAGGCGCAGTATATTCAAGGGATCTAGATCATTCGAGATCATAAGAACAAGAGGTTAGCCTTGTCTCAGGCATCGTACATAGATCAAATTTTGATCAGATACAGGATGTAGGATTCCAAGAGGAGTTTCTTACCCTTCAGGCATGGAATCGTTTTTTCTAAGGATCAAGTCCTAAAATACCTCAAGACGTTAAGGAGATGAGACGGATTCTCTATGCTTCAGCTGTTGGAAGCTTAATGTATGCAATATTGTGTACCAGACCCGACATTTGCTATGTAGTAAGAATTGTCTGTTGTTATCAGTCCAATCCAGGATTAGATCACTGGATGGCAGTCAAAACGATCCTTAAGTATCTTCAGAGAACAAGGGACTAGATTCTCGTGTATGGAGATAAGAATTTGATCCTTACAGGATACACAAACTCTGACTTTCAAACTGATAGAGATTCTCGTAAATAGACATCGAGGTCAGTGTTCACTCTGAATGGAGGGGCTGTAGTGTGGCGAAGCATCAAACAAGGATACATCACGGACTCCACTATGGAAGCCAAATACATAATCGCTTGTAAAGCACCTAGGGAGGCTGTTTGGCTCAGGAAATTCCCTATAGATTTGGAAGTTATTCTAAATATGGATTTGCCAATCACTCTTTATTGTGATAACAGCGGGGTTGTGACAAATTCGAAGGAACCTCAGAGTCATCGTAGAAGCAAGCATATCAAACGGAAATACTACTTGATCAGGGAGATTGTGCATCGTGGTGATGTGATAGTCACGAAGATCGCGTCGGAGCACAATGTTACTGGTTTGTTTACAAAGGCTCTCATGGCTAAAGTGTTCGAGGGTCATCTGAAGAGTCTGGGTCTATGGAACATGCGACATCTTGTCTAGGGAAAGTGGGAGATGATATTGGGGTATTATGTATGCCCTAATTTATTGTATATCGTACTTGTCATTTTTCATGTATTGTATATTAGTCTCCTGAGGTATTAGGACAAGTGGGAGATTATTGATATTGGTGGATCATGCCTTAAGTGATAACCTAAAAAGGTCTATAGTATAAGAATTATGGAGGGATACCTGATCTTGGTGACACTACGAATACGACCCACTTTGTAGAGGTTTGCAAGTGTTGTGAACTATTACATATGGTAAATCCTAACCATTCATGTGGAAACATTCGAGCGGAGGTGTCCTATACAAAGAGTTTGTGTAAGACCGGACCAGAATATTCTTTTTATATAACATCGTTGATACTTGTGACTTACATCTCACTTAAATGACATAGGTGACATGACCTCAATCCTAAGGATTTTGGGAACTCCTACCTTTGAAGGTGGTTCTTTGATTAGTATGAGTGAAAGTGGCCAGATTGCCAACTCAACATGTCTACCTTTTTGGGGATTTGTCTGATCTAGGAGCTAGGAACTCAATTACACAAGATAAAATTCACTCATTCCCTGAAGCAGGGGTAAGTAAATAGATTACTCCCAGGGCTGATTCCAGGTCTTGAACATAGTGGTCACAACTACTCTTTGAAAGAGAGGACTCAGTCATAGTAGGACTATGACTTATTTTCATTAGAGGGATCAGTGGTACTTAAGGAGTTAGATGTAACTACAGGGGCAAAACAGTTATTGGCTCAACTGTACTTACGAGCAATCTTTGAAGGGTTATCGCACTGTTGATTGATTGATATGTACACAAAATATATCTGTAATAAGGAGAGTGCAACTGTCGATCTTTAGTAGAGTGCCCGACAGTTAACGGATGGTAGATCTCGTGACTAAAGAGTTTAGTCAGTTATTCACGTACCGTTGGAGCTTCAAGCTACAGGTCCATAAGGTCCCCTTGGTAGCTCAATGGATTCAAGTTGAAAATCAGTTTTTGGTGTTGATTTGAAATGTTCAAATTGACAAGAGAAAATTCGATTATATATGATATGATCGGTGTGATGTATGAGATGAGATACATCAAGTGGAAGATTAATGTAAATGTGATTTACATTAAGTACCATAAAATAGAAAAAAAGCTATGGTTTATATGCTTCATAAGATGAAATTTTAAAATCATAGGTTATAAATATAATATTGTAAGTTGGTTATCATATATATTTATAATAATATTAATTATTAGATAATTATCTCTTTTTCTCTAATAACCAATTGAGTGAGAGGTTATTGGTGGTTTTATGGTAACTATGAGATAAAAGGAAAAATATTTTCCTAAATTTATGAGAGTTTCTATTCTCGGAAAGAACTTATGATTTGCTATCAAGTGAATTAGTTTTCACTAAACGATAGCTGAAAAAGAGATTAAACAATTGTGGAGAGTGTTGTTATACGATAGTTCACTCAACTGGTAGTAGCTAAACGATCGCAGGGCTTTTTCTATACGATAAATGACCTTTTTCTACACGATTGAGCATTCTTCTATACGATAGACTCTTCTTATCTCCCACTTACTCAATCGTTTACACAATTGTTATTCCTCCGGTCTCTTTCTCTAACCAAGTCCACACAGAGCCCACACTTCTGGATTCTCACACCGAGAATACCAAGGTAGCTATTGTGGTGGTGTCCTCACTCAACTCGATTGAGTTCGAGGTTTTGGAGACCGTTCGTTGTGTGTTCGCGGTGTTTGTGTGGTGGTTGTTGTTGATCGTGCTGTGTTGCGGTCGTTGGGTTCGAGCATTTATGTGTTGTTGTCTCAGAGACTGAACGAGCATTCGTGATCAAGGGAGATTGAAGAATGAATCTACAAAGGTATGATACTTTATCCCTCGATCTCATTGTAAAGTATGCTGTAATTTTAGATTGTGCATGACCTGTAAGTTTCCGTTTCTTGACTGTAATTGTTAGTGTTTAATTTCGAATGGAATTTGGAACGATCATTCCACTACTCATGAAAATCCTCATGTTTGATTTCCTTCAAACAACATACTGTTCAAGCTACATTAAATAACCTCAGACCTTAGTTTATTGGATTTTGAATTATACAAATAATGCAGAATACTTTCATTAAATAAACACTTTATTTATTAATTAATAGATTGTTTACAAAATACACATACTATGAGATTTAGGACATAAATCTTAACAATAGCTTCTATCATCAATATCATTGGTATCACTTATATCGTGATCCATCGGTGATAGCTTCTACCACCGATAACATACCATCAAAGATATTTTTTGTCATTCTTTTGTACCATCAAATAACATGTAGTTATTGATGGCTTCTATCACTAATAATATGTTATTAGTGATAACTTCTAGGAAGCTCACTAACACTTTAGTTCAAGATTCAATTTATTAATTAATTAAATTCGCGAAGTTGACATCAATGATAGATTTCTATAAATGGTTATTAAATGTGAAAGAAAACCATCAAAGATTAAGTTATCAATGATAGAAAATATTAGTGGCTATCACTGAAAGTTTTCATTAGTGACTATCAATTTTGAAAGAATAACACTCAAAGCTATGAATGACTATTATTGAAAAACTTTTGTCATGATTATCAACAATAAACTTTTATCTCTAATAATCTTCTATCATAAATATCTACCTAATACATGAGTATGATTGATATCTATCTAAGTTCTATCACTAACATCACTAATAATTGATATTACCAATATACAAATATACAAATATTTCAATTTATGCCATCTATGCCATTTTTTCAAGTTTATTACTGATAGACTTCATACTATTAAAGTCCTATAAAAAGAAAAAAACTATTGACTTATTTGATAACGTTCTCATTTCTCAGTATTTGAGAAATAAACTTGTTTAATAACTATTCTCATTTCTTATTTCAAAATTTTAAGAAATATTTCTAAAAGTTGTGCAAATTTGAGGACTAAAAAAAGTAGTTTCTTTCAAGCCAATTTTCATTTTTTATTTATATTTAATGTTTCGTTATAATAATCAGATTTGATGATTGGCTTGTTGGTGCCGAAAGTCGCTTATGAATTAGGCCATTTCATATCTTGGGTTTGAAACTCGATCTCTTAACTCAGAAAGTGTTTGAAGAGATGAGGTGATTGGGGAGATGGAAACAAAAACCAAAGAAAAAAAAGAAACTGTAGAAAGGGAAGAAATGGATTTTTTTTTAAAAAAAATGAAGAAAAGGAAAGAAAAGAAAAAAATTAAAAAAAGAAAAGAAAGAGAAGAAGGTACACAACAAGACAATGGAAGGCAAAGTTAACTGGTCAACAGTTGCATATTTGCAAATATTTTAAAAATGTGCTATATTTTTATATTTTTTCCTTGTTTTTCTATCTAAAACTATCCTATTTTTAGGGTTGAAGTATTTAAATTATTGTTAAATATATTTAAATTTTGAATTTTAAAAAATATTCCAAATTTTAGGATTTTAGGGTCATAAAATTCAAGACTTTGGGTTTGTCTTCAGGGACACTAGTCAAGAAATACGTGGAAACTAATTTTTTTTTTTCTCGTTAGAATAGTTAAATCCTATAGAATTTTACCTTTAAGATCGTGTAGGGTGGTTACCTTAAACTCTAAACCTTGAAAAATATGATGAATTTCGAATACAAATATAAAAAAATTCATAAACCATAAATCTTAAACCTTCCATCATTAAACTTGAAAAAATTGATTAGAAAAAAAAATATTTTTCAAAAAAGTTATTTTTATTTAAATTTTTTTGATAAAAACCGTTTAAAAACACTTTGAGAGTGTTCAAAATCTATTTTGAGTGGTTGTCAAATTCTTCAATTTTTTCTAAAATTATTTATTTTCGAATTTAAACCCTTAAAAAATTAAACCAACCACATCCTAAATTATAAATCCTAAATCCTAATCTAATTCAACTTTAGAATACAATCTATGTATATAAAAGAAACTTAGAACTCTATCACTAAAATATATAAAATTCAAGAGAATTGAGATAGAGAGGCGGAGAGAACTGTTAAAAGAAACTTGTGGTTTCTGATTTTTTCTAATTAGTATTTGTCTTTCTATTATTTTTCTTTCATGTAGTTTTCTTTTCTATAGTTTTTTTTTAATTGTATTCTTCGAGTCTATTTATTTTATATTTTAGTTAAAATATTTCGCGGAAGTCAATTATTGAATAATATATATGAAATTAACAAGAATAATGGAGGTTATATATTAGGGTTGAAGCCACTCTACTATAAAATTGGAAGCATCCTTAAATACTTCAAAGATTAAAACATGTCCAAAAGAATTTTACATATGAAAAAAACATCAACTAAATAACATAAATGTAAAGTATATAACACATAATATTAAATACTCCAACAAACATTTATATATCTCTTTTGCATGCTTTACGTCTCTTTATAATTTAATAGATAGTTCTAAAGAGACTATTTGGGGTGTTGAATTGAGATATAACGTTTGGAGTTCATATGTATGTGGAGTTCATATATCTGTGTAGTTCATATGTCTGTGTTTAGGGTGTAGTGTTATTTTGTCTGAATTCATATGTCTGTGTTTGAGATGCAGAGTTGAATTTATATGTCAAGGGTATCTGGTGTCATTTTTTAAACTCTTCATAATCTACTTTTATGATTACTATTTTTATTTTGAAACTTTTTTCTTCAATAATTATATCATTTTTAATTAAATATGAATTGCAATAATTTTATTTTATTATTTAAAGTTTGTCTTCTTTCTCTTATTTGTTTTATTTTTAATGAACAACAATTAACAAACTGCATTTCTTTCATGAATATGGTTAAATAAAATGAGAAACTGAAGAGAAATCAAAACTTTTGATTTCTAATTTTTCTTCATGAGTTTCATCTTCATCATGTTCTTATTCTTTTTCTTCTTCTTCCTATTTTTGCTCTATATTTTTCATCAGTCATGATTTTTTTTTTTTTTTTAGTTTAATCTCTCCCATCATTTTAACAACAAATGTGTAATGTCACCATGTTTCTTAAACAATTCCATTTTCAATTTCTCCAAATTTAGAGGACTGTCAAATAACAAATCTCCATTTTTTTTTTACTAATTTTTGCTAGAAAATGTTCTAGAAAACAAATAGGGGGATTTTCAAAAATAAAAAAATAAAGGAAACTATTTACACAAAATAGCTAAAATTTTAATCTTCTTTGATAGAGGTTAAAAGAGGCTGATAGAAGTATATTAGTATCTAACAATGATAGAACTGATAGAAGTGTATCACTAATAAACGCTGATAGAAGTCTATCACTAATAGACATCGATAGAAGTCAATGTTTTTTTTTTTTTTGTGCTATTTTTGTAAATAGTTTGACATTTTTCTATATGTGAAAACTTCTCAAACAAATATTCATTTTATGGTTTTTTATTTCTTATTTTTGCTTTATTTTTGTTTTTGTTTTTGTTTGCTTTTTCTTAACTTTTTGTTCTATCATTCAATTACATACATACTTTTCCAAATTCTCAAACACTCATTTGATATGTGAATTCAATTAAATATAAATATATTTTACAAAATCTACATATAAATATTGCACTTAAAGTAAACAAAATACTATTATTTATATAATCAACAATCTTACAACATACTTTAACAATCATGGAACACAGAGCTGAACGTGCACAAAAAATAGGTTTTTCATTAATGGCCAACAATGAGCCAATTTATAGTTGGAGGTGGTTGTTGGAGCCCAAAGTTGATCGCAGGAACGTATGAGTCGAAGGTGGTTATTGAAGTTGATTATCAAATGTGATTTTTGCCGAAGTTCATAGTCGAAGATGGCTGTCGGAGCTCCAAGTTCGTCATACGAAGATGATATTGAAGTTGGTTATTAGAGTTTTTTTATCGAATGTGGTTGTCGAAACTCAAAATTAGTCATCAAATTGGTCGTGTGAAGGTGGTCGTCGAAGTTGTAGTTGGTCATCAGAGTTGGTCGTCAGAGATAGTTGTCGGAGCTCGAAATTGATCGTTAGAGTTGGTTGTCGAAGCATGAAAAGTGTCATCGGACTTGGTCACACGAAGATGGTTGTTGGACTTATTGCCAAAGTTGTCGTCGAAGGTGGTTGTCGAAACTCGAAATTAGTCATTGGAGTTGGTCACGCAAAGATGGTCATCAAAATTGTCATCAGAGGTAGTTGTCAGAGTCGAACTGGTTGTCGGAGTCGGTCGCACAAAGGTGATCATTAGAATTGGTTGCCGAAAATATCGTCAAAGGTGGTAGTCGATTTTTGGGATGATGGTGGGACTTCCAATCTATCTAAGCTTCTAGAAGACACGTTAAATAAGCATTCAAAGCGACCAAAACTTTGGTCAAACTAATGGGGAGGGTTTTTTTTCATCATGAAATAAACGCGTGTGATTTAAATGTCAACCCAAAGCGCACTCAAGCTTTCGAAAGCATTAACTCTTGAACAATATTTATGTGCAATTTAAGACTCTACTTAGGTTTCTTCCCTCTTCTTCTATATATATATATACAAAAAAAAAAAATAAGTTTTTTACTGATTTATTTTTAAAAAATAAATTGTCACGTGACAAATTTTAATTGATTGTGGTAGAGATTGCACAATTGATGATAGTAACACTTAAGTTTTTTCTTTTACTCTTTCACGGGTTGTTGGTCCCATCAATCAAAGTTCTTCAAAGATTAGTCTTTCCACCATCTCATTTAATCTTATAATTATGATGAGAGTGCTATGAATTTGCCAACCTGTTTTGGTATACCTATTGACCTACAATATTGTATATTTATTATAAAAAAAAAAAAAGTCAACCCAAAGATTATATTGAAATTCAAATTTAAATAACATGATTTTTTTTTACTTCAAAAAGAATTGAAAAAGTTACTTGTGACATCCAAGTTGAAGAAGAATACACGAATAGAAACAACAAATTCGGATGAGAGAGATTCTAAATTTAACATACATGCATGATTAAAAGAAATGACTTGAGAAAAGTGGTGACTATATCATATGTACTCGTGTTCCTTCTTTGTGGCTCAATCATATGAACGCTGACGTTAAACTTGCTTGACTTGAAACAATAATATGTTGGGTATAGCCTTCCCTTTTGTAAGAGACAAGTAAGCCAACGTGGCTAAGTTGGTGGTTCAAAAAATTATGAAATCAAGAATTAATCTAAGATGTTATAACCTTTAAGTTAAAAATCACTTTTGGCCTCTCAACTTTCATTAAGTAATAATTTAATCTCTGAATTTTTGTTGGTAACGATTTAATCCTTGAACTTTAATAAGTTATAATTTGGTCTTTATACTTTACAATTTGTAAAGAATTAGTCCTTACATAAAAAATATTCTTAAGATTTAATTAAATTTCTTACACATGTAGATCATTAAATGAATCACAAATCAATTTTTTTTTATAAATTATATTGTTGCAATTTTCAAAATATAAATACCATTACATATTAAAATTTAGAGACTAAATTGTTATAAATTTGAAAATATAAGGATTAAATCATTACTAACAAAAGTTTAGAGACTAAATTGTTTCAGATTTGAAAGTTTATGAACCAAAAATGTTTTTTTAACTCAACTTTTATATATATATATATATCATCCACATTTATTATTAATATGGAGTGAGGGGTTTCAAAGCTCCAAACTCTTGGATTAGACTTTAGAGCATATAATACTCAACCAATTAAATTATGTTCAGATTGAAATTCAGACATATTTGATTACCATTTAGATTTAGATTTTTAGTTTTAAAAAGTATATAACTAAATACTACTTTTCAAAACCAATCTATCTCTTTATTTTAAGATCAATTCAAATATTACTTTTAAAGGCCGTTTGGACCTCCAACTTGACTTGAATGGAATGAACTATTATAGTTGAAGATCTCAATTATTATAAAGCACACTTAGTTATAGTAAAATTATTCGAAAATCCTCATCTTCTATGGTGTTTACTATTTTGTAACCATCATCTCTACTCATTTGTAACTTGGATTAAAATAGTTTACATCTCAAGTATAGACCAAAATAACTACCAATTATGATAATTAATTTTAACCTCCTAAGCAATCCTAAAAAACAAGACCGTAGTAAAGGATCTTTCTTTTTTTGAAAAAAAAAAAAAAAACACATTTTCCAAATTAACGAAATCATAGATATTGGGGTTAATTAGAGTTGAGATTTTCGAAAATTAGTGAAAAATAATTAAGAATCATATATAGTTCATAAAAGATTATTTTAGTATAATTTATTTTTTAAAAAACAAGATTATTACGTATTTCATCATAATATATACACGTCAGTGAAGACGTTTGACACTAAAAAAACCAACGTTGAAAGCAAGCTTGATTTGATTGCTTAATACATCACGACGGTTGCCGTTGTCCCTTCCGCTTACGAATTGTCTCCTTCCGCCGGCAGCCGTCTTTGTCACCGGTGAACAAATCCAGCTGTAAAGGACACCCAATCTGAGCTGGCACTCATTGTGGGCTCCCCTGCCCTCCTCTCCCCACTACATGGCTACGCGTCCGGGCCCCATCTGTCCCCTTTCCACGTAGCACTCTCATCACCCAAATGTTTTCCCTTTCTCGCATGATGTCAACTTTGACGTGGCAAACACTTGGGTAAATCTATATATAATACACAAATTCTTCCTCTTCTTCCTCACAACTCAGAGCTCTAAATCAAAAATAAATATTTCTATTACCATATCAGCAACACCCATTTTTCTTTGACAATGGCTGTTGTTTCTTCACTTTCCCATGCTAAGGCTCTCCGGTTCATAGAGGAGATTACTACAGATGCTGACTCGGTTCAGCAGAGGGTGTTGGCTGAGATTTTGAATCAGAATGCTGATACGGAGTATCTGAACCGGTTCCGGCTCAGTAGAACCGCCGGCCGAGATGAGTTTAAGTCAAAAGTTCCAGTGGTTACTTACGAAGATCTCCAGCCTGATATCCAACGTATTGCCAATGGCGATCGCTCCCCTATCTTTTCCTCTCGTCCCATTTCTGAGTTTCTTACCAGGTGACGATCTATGAAATTAAATACAATCAATTATTGCTCAAATTCTTATAATTTCAAGTTCAAGATTTTAAATTGGGTTTCAATATTATTTGTGAAATTTGCAGTTCGGGGACATCGGCTGGGGAGAGAAAACTAATGCCGACAATTAAAGAAGAAATGGAACGTCGTCAGCTACTTTACAGCCTTCTAATGCCCATCATGAACAAGTAATTTGATTTTATTCGATTCAATTCATGAATTATATTAGAATTAAGCTCTTCATTTTGAAATTTAAACAAAAAAATTGACAAATAATAATAAATTTTCAGGTTTGTGCCAGGGTTGGACAAAGGGAAAGGACTTTACTTTTTGTTTGTGAAGGCAGAAACTAAGACCCCTGGAGGGCTACTGGCACGTCCGGTTCTCACTAGCTACTACAAGAGTGACATCTTCAAGACTAGACCATACGATCCTTTCAATGACTACACTAGCCCAAATGACGCCATTCTATGCCCCAATTCCTTTCAAAGCATGTACACTCAAATGTTATGTGGCTTGTTGATGCGTGGCCAAGTCCTCCGTGTCGGCGCCGTCTTTGCCTCCGGTCTCCTTCGCGCCATTCACTTCCTCCAGCTCAACTGGAAACAGCTGGCACACGACGTCGCCACCGGAACCCTAAACCCTAAAATCACGGACTCTTGTCTCCGTGAATGCATAACATCCAAATACCTAACAAACCCGAATCCGGAGCTGGCGGAATTCATCTCCAAGGAATGCTCCACGGAAGAATGGGAAGGGATTATCACTAGAATTTGGCCGAATACTAAATATTTGGATGTGATTGTGACTGGAGCCATGGCTCAGTATATTCCTACGCTCGAATTTTATAGCGGGGGTTTACCCATGGCTTGCACTATGTACGCTTCATCCGAATGTTATTTTGGGGTAAATTTAAACCCAATGTGTAAACCCTCGGAAGTGACTTACACCATCATGCCAAACATGGGCTACTTTGAATTCCTCCCCCACGACATGTCTTCTTCTCCGACTCGACTTGTCGACCTTGCTGATGTGGAAGTCGGGAAAGAATACGAGCTCGTGATCACAACATACTCTGGACTCTGCCGTTACCGAGTCGGTGACATCCTACACGTAACTGGGTTCCACAACGCGGCCCCACAGTTCCGATTCGTGAGGAGGAAGAACGTTCTTTTGAGCATTGATTCTGACAAGACGGATGAAGCCGAGTTGCAAAAGGCCATTGACAATGCGGCGTTGTTGCTGAAGGGGTTTAACACTAGCGTGGTGGAGTACACGAGCTATGCAGATACCAAAACAATTCCCGGACATTATGTTATATATTGGGAGCTTCTTGTGAAAGACGAAGTTACAAATTTCCCTTCAAGAGAGATTTTAAACCTGTGTTGTCTGGCTATTGAAGAGAGCTTGAACTCGGTGTACCGCCAATGTCGAGTGGCCGATAACTCAATCGGACCGTTGGAGATCAGGGTGGTGAAAAATGGGACGTTTGAAGAGCTAATGGACTATGCGATCTCAAGGGGGGCGTCGATCAACCAGTATAAGGCACCACGGTGCGTAAACTTCACGCCCATTCTCGAACTTCTCGACTCTAGGGTAACCTCTGTGCACTTCAGCCCATCCAAGCCACACTGGACACCGGAACGACGCCATTAAACATCGTCAGTCAAGTTGCCTATCTTTGTGCGTCGGACGACTAAAATATTCGATCATATTTATCACATGTCAAATTCTTCTTGCACATTTTTAAAAATATTTTAATTTTTTTTAATATGTGATGATAATGAAATAAATAAAGATAAGTGCATTTTAGAATACACCCAAATATTGTTCATCTAAAAATATCATCTTAAAAGATTGAAAGAATAATCTCCAAAAGAATCAAAATTCTATATTCCAATAGACGATGAAAAGTTTCCTATTACCATCCTAAATTTACTATTTACAACCTTACAAGAAAATAAAATTAAATAACTAATTAATTCTAAAATATTGATGAAATACTAATTAAATTAACAACTAAACAAATATTAAACTTAAATATACCAATTATTCTATAATTATCCTAATCATTAAAGTCCCTAATAACGATATCCAATAGCAAAGTACTTTTACATTTTCTCACTTGGTCCAATTATGCAAAATTATTAGAAAAATACTAAAATGTTGATAGGACTACACCTATTTTTGTGTAATTAATTAAAATTTTGAATTGTTATTTTTCTATTGTATATGAATAATGGCGGCATGATAGTGGATGCAACCCTCGATTACACCTATGTTGGAAAGAAAGAAATTATGGAGGTTGGAGAAAATTTGAAAGAGAGAATTGAGAAAGTGACTACTAGTGTTATTGAGCACTTCTAATCTTTTTTTGCTTGATACAAATGTAAGACACCTCTAAATCTATGGTCAGGATTTTGCCAACACATTCATGATCTAATGGCTATAAATGTCTCTCTAGAATATTCTCTACAATTACACATTTTTCGTATATCTTCTAGATTATTCTTCAATCTATTCTAAGCATCTCCTACAAGTAATATCTGTAGAATATTCTAATATTTGATATTTCTAGAATTTGGGCTTTTGTTTACTTCTAACCCAGAATCAAGTTTGTATTCCAACAACCTAGTCCCTGCTAAATTCCTAAGCTTATAATTTCTCAGCTTCGAGTCTAATAAGGAATCAACCAACAAAATCTTTAATTTTTCATTAAAGAAAGAAATCATATGTTTAAAAATATATATTATATGTTGTTTGTTGTGCCAGCAAAGCAGGAAAGGATAGAGTTTGAGTTTTGTTTAGTCATATGCTTATGATGACTTTGAATGAAAATGTTCAACTAATGTCTAAAATATGAGCTTTGGTTTTAATTGTTCTTTTACGTTCTTGGCCTTATGTAATTTTCCTTTCCTTCTTTTGGAAAATTTTCATATATATAAAAAATGTCAAACTATTTATAAAAATAGTCTTAAAAAAATATACTGAGAGATACTGATAAATTTCTATCAGCATCTATCAATGATAAGAGTTGATAGAAGTCTATCATTTGATAGATACTGATAGAAATTTAAATGATTAAATTTTACTATTTTATGTAAATAATTTTTCTTATTTTTCTATTTTTAAAAATCACCCTTTTTTAATGTACATAAAGAAAGAAGAAAAGAAAAGAGTTTAATCAAGTTTGTTGAAAGCTGTATTTTTCATGACTGCTTGTTGTCGAGAAATGGGTATATAGCTATATGAATGTATTTTATGATTTTGTTTCTGATCTCATTCTATAATATGTTTAATTACCATTAATATCCTATATATTAAGATTAGATCGAATAATAATACCGTACTATCAATATATCATCATATGCCACTTTGGTTTATGAAATAAAGTATCGAAATTCTTATATATAACTATTTTATTTAAGTGACATCCACACAATACTTTGTAGGATTTTTCTTTGTCAACAAAGGATTGACAGAGAGGAAGTTTTTCTTTTATCGAGAGTGACTTTTTAAAGAGAATACGATAAGGTTCTCCTCCTTAATGCTATCTTCTTTTTAGTCTGTTTCGTTGGTGAAACTATAGTCAAAGGAAATGTCTCGGAGTGTGAAAACACATAAAAACTTTAGAATAGAAATGGAGTGGAATGTATTTCATGGTGCTTGTTTTTTAGTGCATTATATTGCCAATGTTTATGTTGACAGATGGTTATTAATAAGTACAGCAAAAGAATTACTATTGATAAGAGATACATAGAATGAATAATGCTCCTAATTAATTTAGGAGATATTCTAGTATAAATTTTCAAACAAGTTTTTTAAGTTGGAGAACTCGAAGATTCCAGCAAAATATGATGAAATAATAATAGAATTATGGTTTTTAGGGTCGTTTGATGACATTCCCATTTCTTGTTTCCTATTTCTATTTTGCATTTTTTTTAAGAAACTGACATGTTTGATAAGGCTTGTTTGATAACGTTGTCGTTTCCTATTTCATGTTTTCTGTTTTCTGTTCCTTGTTTATTGTTATCTATTTCTTGAAAACTAGAAACAAGAATATGTTTGATAATTATTTTTTTTTATTCCCGTTTCTTGAAAAAAAGAAACAAAATCAGACACTTGTTTAATAACTGTTTCTTGTTTTTTTTTTTTAATAAAAAAAAATGTGAGGAAAAATGGAATATATATGAACTGAATGCACTAGCAAATTGATTACACCTCAACTAGAAATAATTGTATAGGATTCAAACTCAAACTTATGCCAGATGATGTAACAAGGTTTAGATATGAAAATAATCAAAGACTTGAAAGAACCTCAAAACCTTTGGAGACTCCAAAAATGTAGTCAAGGCACGCTTTTGATAAGCAATGTCCTGAAGATAATTATTCGCTCTACGCAAGCTGCAAATAGAGTACAACGATCGTCTCAGTAGGATACAACTACTAACTCTGATAGAACTACAACCTCGAACTACTTGGATCTGGCAGAATTTTTGGATACTTTCTCTCAACTCAACTCGAGAACAAAAGAAAGAAAGAAAGAAATGAGAGAACTCTTCACTTTGGAATGGGATGCTATAAATGAAGAACCAAATTGCTATTTATAGGCTACCAACTTAGTAATTCTTCAAAATATAAAATAAAATAAAATAAATACAAAAATTGAAACATTTATCAAATTTAACTGAATTGAGTTGTTACTTAACAATTAAACATAAATCATTCAAATTGAAGAAACTACAAATTTAACTTTCATGCATGTTAAATTTGTACATAAAACATTATTTTAATTTGACGTTTCAATTCAATTTGAAAATTTCTAAACAATGAGTTTAATTTACATAATTAAATTTATTTTATGTTTCAAATCTTCACCAACTTTCAATTTCTTTCAATATATATATATCTAGCAATCCCTCACATGAAAGAAAGCAAGAAAAATCAGACAAAACTGTTGAAAGCAAATAGATAAGTGAGGTGACTTCTAGACTTGAACCTTCCTTAGTGAATATCCATCGAATTTACCGAAGAAATAGTGAGACTAAGCTCTTGAACTATCCTTCTCGTTGGTGAATTGAGACAACAAATATCACAAACAATTCATCTTGTATCTTTAAGTTCTATATGTATGTATCAATTTTAGTCTTGGACAAAATCCAAAATTCATAAGAGCTTTAGAGAACATAAGCCATTTGAAATGTTTTCATAGATGGCACCCCACATATACAGATAATATTGATTAAGAGCACCCTGTCACTACTCCTCTTATAACAAATATACCAGTATAACCTAAACATCAACAGATCACACACTTTAGAATATCATAAAAATATAAAGAAACTATAAGTTTCTTAGTGTGTTAATTATGAATTATCCAACTAGTTTGTCTATTGAACCTAGATCTTGGGATTTTCAGTCAATTAGGTTACGTTACCACCATATAACTCATTTCATAGGTTGTAGCTCCATTTCCCTCAATGTATATATGACTTTCTTTTTTGACAATCCTTTCGTCAAAGGATCTGCAATGTTCTCTTTGACTTCACATAGTCAATAGAAATGATTCCATTAGAGAGCAATTATCTCATTAAATTATACCTGTGTCTAATATGTTGTGACGTGGCTCTCAAAGAAGTCGTTAAATTATCACAATAAATACATATTACACTTATAGGCTCTGACCACAATGGAATATCTTCAAGAAAATTTCGGAGCTACTCAGCTTCTTCTCTTGCTTTATCAAGAGCTATAAACTTTGATTCCATAATAGAATGTGTTATACACGTTTGTTTTAAAGATTTCCATGATACAACTACTCAACCTAAAGTAAACTTATACCCACTGGTTGATTTAGTCTCCACGCTATCAAAAATCCAATTAGCATTACTAAATCCTTCCAGTACATGTGGCTACCTCGTATAATGCAATCCATGGTGTAGAGTGTACTTCAAGTACCTTTGAATTCTGACTAATGCATTCCAATGATCATGCCCAAGATTGCTGGTGTATCTTGCTAACCTTCTTACTGAATAGAAAATATCAGGTCTTGTACAATTCATTATGTACATTGAGCTACCAATAACTCTAGAATATTCTAGAGACGACACATCTTCATCATTATTTTTCTTCAACTTAAATTTGGATCAAATGGAGTAATAGCTGACTTATTCTCAAAGTGATCAAAATTTTCAATACTTTCTCTATATAATGAGATTGAGAAAGTATGTATCCACTTGGATTTCTTATTATTCGAATTCCAAAGATAACATCAACAAGACCAAAGACTTTCATATCAAAGTTTGATTTCAACATTCTTTTAGTAGACTCAATAGCACCTCTATTTGTGCCCATTATTAACATATCATCCACATATAAGCAAACAATGACATACTCTTGATCTATGGTTTTAACATTAGACACATTTAACACACTTATTTATCTTAAATCCATTTGATAACATAGTGTAATCAAACTGGTCATGCCATTGTTTGAGTGCTTGTCTCAACCCACAAAGATAATTGACAAGTTTACAAACTTTGTCTTCAATTTCTTTAACAACAAACCCTTCAAGTTGTTCCATATAAATTTCTTCATCTAAATCTCCATTTAAAAATGTGGTTTTTACATCCATTTGGTGTATTTCCAAATTTTGTAAAATTGCTACTGCAATTAACATCCTTATATATGTAATCCTCGTCACTAGAGAATACGTATCGAAGAAATCTAATCCTTATTTTTAGCGAAAGCCTTTAGCTACCAACTGAGCTTTGTACTTATCAATAGTCTCGCTAGCCTTTAGCTTTATCGTAAAAATTCATTTACTCCCAATTGGTTTACTTCTATGAGGTAAATCAACAGATACCCATGTATTATTCTATAAAATATATTCTAGCTCAATATTGATAGCTTCTTTCTAATAAGGTGCATCAAGAGATGATACAACTTCTTGAAAAGTCTAAGGCTCACGTTTTATCATATAAGTTATGAAATCAGGTCCAAAAGAAATAGCTTTCTTAGCTCTTTTGCTTCTTCTAGATTTAGACTCGGTATTCTGATCATCTTGACTTTCAAAGAGTTGGCCTCATTAATTCTTTTGACACCAATAATTTTGTGTCCTTCCTTTAAAAGAAATATATCCTCAAAGAATTCAGTTTCAATAGATTCCATTATGATATTATAGTTAATATCAAATATTTCTAAATTAATCACCATAAATCTATAAGCAGCACTATACGTTGCATAGCCTATAAAGATACAATCAATTATCTTAGGTCCAAGCTTGGTCCTTTTTTATAAAGGAACTTGTACCTTCACCAAACACTCTTAAACTTTCAGCATTTTATATGTGGATAACTTTTCATTCCACACTTCATAAGACGACTTATTAGTCTTTTTATATGGATTTCTATTTAGTATAAACTTTGCTATCAACAAAGCTCCCCCTACAAATTGTGAAGTACACTTGAACTATTTAACATGCAATTAACCATGTCCTTTGAAGTTCGACTATTTCTTTTAACCACACCATTTTGTTGTGGTGTATAAGGTGTTATAGTTTGATGGATTATACCATTAATTTCAAGGAATTCATAAAGTGATGATGGTTCATATTCACCACCTCTATCTTATCTAAGCACCTTTACTTTCTTCTCAAGTTGATTTTTAACTTTTTCCTTATATGTTTTAAAAACATTAAAGGTTTCATCTTTATTGTGTAATAAATATACATAATAATATTTACTACAATCATCAATGATTGTGACAAAATATCTCTTACCTGGGAATACTTTTCATTTCACATACATCACTTGGATTAAATTAAGTAACTCATGACTTCTTTCTACAGATGAAAATGACTTTCTAGTAAATTTTGGTTCAACACAAACTACATATTTGTGTCGATTATTATGTTATAATTTGGCAATAGTCCTAAGCTTACCATTATTTTTAAACAAAGATAATTGACATGCCTCAATCTAGAATGCCAAACATTACACAACTCAATAATATAAGTAAAATAGTTGATATTATTATTATTCTTTATTATTTGTGTCATTACGTTCAGTTTGAACATGCCATCAATTAAATAGTCTTTTCCCACATACATACCCCATTTGTCAAAATATAAGTTTGAACCCATTTTTGTTAAATAGGGTTCCTGACACTAGATTCTTTCAAATCTCTGGCACATGTCACACATCTTTGAGGGTAAGTATCTTTTCAGAAGTCCATTTCTGTAGGATCTTTCCTTTGCCTTCCACAGAGGTGGTTGAAGCATTTCTCATGTATAACTTATCACTGTCATCTAGCTTTTCACATGTAATGAACTATGACTTGCCCTTACAAATGTACCTAACAACACCAGTATCAATCCACCAACCTTTTGTGTTTGAAGCCATATTTACCTCAGAAATGATAGCAACCAAATCATCATTTTCCATGTCGTTGGCTTGATTATTGGAGATTTGTCCCTTCTTTTGTCTGTACATTGCAGCAATTTAGTCACTCATACCACAAACCCAACAATTTCCTCGAATGTACTTACTAGGATCACTCTTTTACCTATGATGCTTCTCGAAATTCTGCTTTTTCGGTTTATGTTCTGAAGCTTCAGCAATATAAGCCTTGGCTTCAAATTTCAGTGGAGTTTTATCTCCCTTTCTGTTATCCTCTTCTATATAGAGTTTTACTGTAAAGTTCTTCATAGATAACTCCTTTCGTTTATGCTTGAGATAACATTTGAAGTCCTTCTAGGAAGGAGGTAGCTTCTCAATCACAACAACAATTTGAAATGGCTCACTAATTTTCAATCCTTCACTTTGCAAATAAATTATGATAATTTGAAATTCTTCCATTCGATTGACTGCCAACTTGGTATCAATCATCTTGTACTCTAAGAATTTTTCCACGAGAAATTTCTTAGTACCAGCATCTTCCAGCTTGTACTTCTTGTATAATGCCTCCCAAAACAATTTTGATGTATTGTAGGCATTGCAATAGACATTATACAGAGTGTCGTCAAGACCACTAAGTATATAATTATAGCATAGGAAATCTGAATGCATCCATGTTTCTTTGCAGATTTTGTTTTAGAAGTTTCAACTCCTGGTGGGGTAATTGGGCAATCTTCCTTCAAAATATGAGCAAGATTCGACATGGTGAGGCAGAAGACATTTTCTGTTGTCATCTCTTAAAATGGTCTCCTTTGAACTTCTCTGGTTTTTCAGCATGAGGTTTGACAATGCGTGATCCCATCATGGCAAAAGTAACAACATTGGTAGAGGAGTTTGTAGCCATCAATTCAGATGTAATAATTGTCTTCAAATTGTTGGGGAAAATGGAATATATATGAACTGAGTACACTAGCAAACTGATTATACCTCAACTAGAAACAATTGTATAGTATTCAAACTGAAACTTAAGCCAGACGATGTAACAAGACTTAGATATGAAAATAACGAAAGATTTGAAAGAATCTCAAAACCCTTGGAGACTCCAAAACATAGTCAAGATACACTTTTGATAAACGTTGTTCTGAAGATAATTATTCACTCTGTAGGGGTTGCAAGCAGACTACAACGATTGTCTTAGTAGGATCCAACGAAAAACTCCAATAAAACTGCAATTTTGAACTATTTGGATATGGTAGAACTCTTGGATACTTGCTCCCAACTCAACTCAACTCAAGAACAAAAGAAAGAAAGAAAGGAAGGAAGGAAGGAAGGAGAGAACTCTTCACTTTGGAATGAGATGTTACAAATGAAGAACCAAGTTGCTATTATAGACTTACTAACTCTCCAAATTATAAATAAAAAATTAAATAAATATAAAATCGAAATATTTGTAAAATTTAACTCAATGAAATTGTTACATGACAAACATTAGACATAACTCATCCAAACTAAAGAAACTACAAATTTAACTTTCATACATGTTAATTTCGTACATAAAACAAAATTTTAATTTGAAGTTTCAATCCAATTTGAATGTTTTTAAACAATGAATTTAATCTATACAATTAAATTCATTTTATGTTTGAAATCTTCACTACTACAAAATTTGATATACACTACGATCATATGACCGTGGTTTCTTGGATTAGACTATGGGTTTGCGACCATGGTGTAATCTAATATAGTCTATAGTTTATACCATGGTCAACATTAGTCGTGGTCTATATTATACACCACATCTAACTTCAACCATGGTCTATATGGTCATAGATTATGACTGACATTAGTTGTGGTCTACAATATAGACCATGACTTACCTTAATTATGGTCATTATTGATAAAAAAATAAACCATAAAAAAAAGTTATGGTCTATCACTACAAACTATGATTAACATCAGTTGTGTTATATATCGGTAGTTCGATGAAATTTTCAATTCACACAAACAAGTTCAACTTTAATAAAAAATTCAATCAAATTATATACATAAATGAAATATAAGAATACAATAACTTAAAAAAGCACTAAACCTATTGCGCCAACTAAAACTATTATACATCATTTTCTATATAAAGTATTTTTAAAGAAATTGTTCCCGCTCATTGTATACTTTTGGAATCTCAACATGAGCATGTGTTCCTCTTTTTCAAATTGGAAGAAAAAAACAAAAGATAAATGTTAGAATATAGAACTTTAAATTCTCATAATTATTCTCATTTTCTCAACCACGATTATGAAATTTAAGAGTAGAGTGCCCACAATAAATTTCAGTTTAACTTTTGAAATGTCTTCAAATTAACATTTTCTAAATAAACTTTCAATTTAGAGTAAAAACATAAATAAACTATCCACATACACCATACCACTAGAGATCTTAAGATTAAAATAGAGGCCTAAAAGTGATACGATGAATTGTTATTGTATGTTGGAAATCTGATAATCAATTCTTTTGGTTATTGAAATAAAGGTAAGTTACAGTATTCTAATTCTAACTAGAAGACAAATAAACACATCATAACAAGTTCTAGGATAAAGAATTGAAAAAAAATCCTTGAAATAAAGAAAAGCTACAATATTCTAGTTCTAACTAGAAGAAACACTAATATCATAACAAATTATTATATTAAGTTAAAGAAGAAACTTTACCATCTTTAAATGAAAAAAATGAGGTCTTCTTGTAATGAGACAACTAAGCAACAAAATTCATAAACATGTCTAGCATAGAGTATTTTTCAATTTGTACCTATTAAAAAAGACACTTAAAAAAGAACTAAGAATGCATATCAAATACTTATGACATATTTCAACAACAAAAAAATGTCGAATAATTAAATCCAACAACTAGAAATTAAAAATCATTTTAAAACAAAATTATGAGAGAGTGAGCAAGAATCTAAATAAAGAAATAGTAAGAAAAACTTGGACAAAATGGACTGTTGTTTAATGACTTTATGCTGCTTGATAGAAAATTTTGAGAATTGAGAGAGAGTGCTAACGTATCTATCAGCCTATCACAAACGATGTTGATCAACATTAAACTGCAAAAAGCTAAAGAGATTTACTAGATGACCAAAGATAGTGTTTTCAAATTTCATGATGGTGGTTTTAAGCAACAAATAAACACAACTATTTTTAGTATAAAAAACAGTTTGAACATGGGTAACTTTAACATCACCATCACTTCCATGTTTTTTTTTTACAACTGGTGAGGTTTTTTAAGTAAAAAAAAAAAATGAAAGTGTTTGAAATATGTAAGACAACTATTTTAACCAATAAATTTAATTTTAGTCTCACATAAAATCATCATTTAAAGAACGTTTCATTCTTGGGTACAATCAACTGCATTGTTTTTTAAGTATAGTATGAAGATATATATTCAACTACAGTATTAACAAATTATAGTTTAAAGTATAACAACATAATCTGACTATACATTACAATACACATGTGTCATGGTATAAAGTTAACATTAGACTTTCGATGATTGGTAATAATATATCCTATGATTGGCTTTTAGACCATAATTTTTATTGATGTGCTGTACATTTGATTTTTAGACAATGGTTTTATATACTTGTAGTTTACAACGTGCATTTATACCATGGTTTTTGTAGACCGTGGTATAAAATTAATTTTTATTGATTGAAGTGTATAGTTAGTTTTTACACCATTATTTTTATTGAACATAGTGTAAAATTAATTTTTACACCATGGTTTTTATTGACTATAGTATACAATTAGTTTTTACACCATAATTATTATTAACTATGGTGTATTATTACTTTTTACACTACCATTTTTGTTGACTATGGTACAAAGTTAATTATTACACCATAATTTTTATTAATTGTGATTAAACATTAATTTTTACACCATAGGTTATTATTATTTTTTTTTATTTTTTTATGTGGTGCAAGGTTAGTTTTTACACCATGGATTTTCTTGACTATGATGCAAATTTAATCATTAAACCATTTGTATTGACCGTGATGCAAAGTTAAACTTTACACACTGGTTTTCCTTGACCATGGTAAAAAGTTACACATTTTTTTTTTTTTTAAATTGTGGTGCAAAGTTAATTTTTACACCATGACTTTTATTGACCATGGTGTAAAGTTAATTATTACACCATGGTTTTTATTGAGCGTAGTGCAAAGATAATTTTTACACCATGATTTTTTGACCATGGTACAAAGTTAATTTTACACCACTGTTTCTTAAAACCTCATAGTCTATAACATATCTTTAGACTACGGTTTTAAATTTGTGTGGTCTTTAAATGGGTATATTCATTTTAGATCATGGTTAGTTCAATCTCTACAACAATAGACCATTGTTTTTTTAAAAAAAATCATAGTCTTAGGTCTAAATAAAAGTGTAGTGTATATTGAATTTTGTAGTAGTAGCTCTTCACCAAACTTTCACTTTCTTTCACTATATATATCCAACAAAAGATATGTCATATATTAAACATTAAAAAATATTATCAAAAGTTTATATCATCTAATACAAATAAGTCTCAATGCACAACTAAAAACAATAACAAAATTGTATCTATCTTCAAATGTTACCCAAATTTGATCGATAATGTTATCTCTCACATGAGCCATTTGTAAATTATTTCAATTAAAAACATGAGTAACATCTTAAATTATTTTGATTCATATCTAACTCAATTATACTACTCTGAAAATTGTCTAGCAAATTTTAGATTTATATTTATTTTTATTTCCAAATTGCAAATTTTCAATATGTATATTTAAATATTTGAATTTTAAATTTTATAATATGCATGTTTATATATTATTTTAAATTTAAATTTATTTTTTTTAGTACATTTGAAACTAGTTAGAATTTTGTAATATATAAATTTTATTTACTAACACATTCAATGAGATTCTCTTTGATATTTTACAACCACAACATTTACTTTGCATCTAGACTTCTGTGTATTTGATAATTTAAATGTTTTATAATTATTTTTTAATTAATTTTATACATGTTGTATATTTTCTACTTTACATAATTAAATTGTATTTAAACTATAAAATAAGAGAAAATGTTAGGAAAAAAATACAAGAAACAATAAACAATAAAATTATCACCATAGGAGTTCCTGGTGGTGGTTGGAATTGGCCATCAATAGTACTGGTCAAAGGTGGTGATGGTCGCCAGAGTTGGCCATGAAGGTGTCTCTGTTGAGGTTGATGCCCTAAATCTCGTAGGGTCCTATAGTTTGTAAATATTGTATGAACAAACTCTTATCTGATTAATAATATATGATATTTTATTTACTTTGTCTATAAAACATGTGATATTTTAGTTGCATTAATCACAAACCAATAAACTAACATCCAAGGTTATCGTTGTAACTTAAACATGTATGTGCAGACATACAGGTGGATCATGTTTAAGTGATAACCTAAATGGTTTGTAGTATAAGGATAAGGCAGGGTACCTTATCCTAGTGACACTACGAGTATGACCCGCTTTGTAGGTGCTACAATTGTTGTAAAGTGCTACAAATGATCTGATCTTGATCATTCATGTATTAGACATGCGAGCGGGGATATTCTATACAAAGAAGTTTATATAAGACTAGACCACGAAATGTTTAGTCTCATTATATAACATCGTTTATAATAGAGACTTACATTTCACTAAGATGACCATAGGTAACATGACCTGAATCCAGAGTGAGTTGTGAACTCTTGCCTATGAGGACGATCCTTTGATTTGTATGGGTGAAAGTGGCCAGATCGCTGACTCAACTAGCCTACCATTTTGGAGATTTGTCTGATTGCGGAGCTAGGAACACAACTACACAATATGGACTTCACTCCTTCCCCGAAGCAGGGGTAAGTAGATAAATTGTTCCCTTAAGGATTGATTCTTAGTCTTGAACAATGTGGCGACACATCCTCTCCTGGCCCAAGAGGGGTTTAGTCATAGTGGGACTATCATTTTGAAGGAAATCGAATACGAGGATTTCCATGAGAAGCGGAATAATCTTTCAAAATTTCAATCGTCGCTTGATCACAACAATACAGCAACACAAGAACGCTCGTCCAATACGACCGCTATACTCCACGAACACCGCGCACTTGAACTAAGCGATCGCCAAGGTCACGAACACCCTGAACACCTCGAACGGCCTCCACAGAACCTCGACAGTGTCGAGTGGAGTATGACACCACCAAGAAGGTTACCTTGGTATTCCTGGTATGAGAATCCAGAGGGTAGGCACTGTGTGGACTTGGATTGAGGCAGAAAAACGGAGGAATCACAATTGTGTAAATGATTGAGCAAGTGGGAGATGGAAGAACCTACCGTATAGGTCGATGCCCAAACGTTTAGGAAAAGCTATGCGATCGTTTAGCTCATCGCTTAGCTGAGTGTCTATCGCCTAAAAACACTCCAGATTCGTTTAGCTAACTCCAAGTTGTCGCTTAGTAAATCTCATTTACTTGACAACTTATCTGTGAGTAATTTCTGAGAGTGAAAATCTCAAAATCTTTGCAAATTTTTTTTTTTTTCTCTTACTAAAATTAGGGAAAAAAGTTTCCTTTTATCTCATGGTTACCATGAAACCACCAATAACCTCCCACTCAATTGTTTATTCGAGAAAAAGAGATAATTATCCAATAATTAATATTATTATAAATATAAATGATAACTAACTTATCATAATATATTTATAACCTATAGTTTTAATATTTCATCTCATGAAACATATAAACCATAACTCTTTTTCTTCTCCATGGCACTTAATGTAAATCTCATTTACATTAATCCTCCACTTTATATCTCATACACCATACCGATCATATCATATATAATCGTATTACCTCTTGTCAATTTGAATATTTCAAATCAACACCAAGAATTGATCCTCGACTTGAATCATTGAGCTACCAAGGGGACTTGTGGACCTGTAGCTCGAAGCTCTAACGATACATGAATAACTAACTAAACTCTTTAGTCACGGGATCTACCATCCGTTAACTGCAGGGCACTCCACTAAAGATCGACAGCTGAACTTTCCTTACCATAGATATATTATGTGTCCATCTTAACAAATCAGTAGTGCGACAACCCTTCACAGGTCGCTCGTAAGTACAACTCGACCAATAACCGTTATGCCCCTATAGTTACATCTAACTCCTTAAGTACCATTGATCCCTCTAATGAACATAAGTCATAGTCCTACTATGACTGAGTCCTCTCTTCCAAAGAGAAGTTGTGGCCACTATGTTCAAACCCCGGAATCAGCCCTTAACGGAGCAATCTCTTTACTTACCCCTGCTTCAGGGAAGGAGTGAATTCCATCTTGTGTAAGTGAGTTCCCAGCTCCTAGATCAGACAAGTCCTCAAAAGGTAGGCATGTTGAGTTGGCAATCTGGCTACTCTCACTCATACTAATCAAATGACCGCTCTCAAAGGCAGAAGTTCCCAAAACACTCAAGATTAAGCTTATGTCACCTATGGTTGTTTAGGTGAGATGTAAGTCTTCAGTATCATCGGCGTTATATATAGAGTCTAGTCATCTCGTGGTCTGGTCTATACAAACTCATTGTATAGAACACCTCCACTCGCATGTCTCCTCATGAATGATCAGGATCTACCATATGTAGTAGTTTACAACACTTGCAAACCTCTACAAAGCAGGTCGTATCCGTAGTGTCACCAGAATCAGGTATTCTACCTTAATCGTTATACTACAGTCCTATCTAGGTTATCACTTAAGGCATGATTCACTTGTATATCACACATACATGCTTAAGTTTACATAAGATAACAATGGAGCTTTGTTTATTGGATATGGGTAAATGCCAGAATGAAATAACAGTTATTTTATTCATAAAACAATGTGTATAATTACAAACAACGAGACTCCGGGGGAATTAGGACACAAATTCCAACAGATCTATTATTCATTAGAGGGATCAACGATACTTAAGGAGTTAAATGTAACTAAAGAAGAAAAATGGTAATTTGGTCCAACTGTACTTACGAGCAATTTGTGAAAGGTCGTCGTACTGTTGATTGGTTATATCCCATGGACACTGAAATATATTTGTAGTGTGAAGAGTACAGCTGTCGGTATTTAGTGGAATGTCCGACAGTTAATGGATGGTGAATAATGTAATTAAAGAGTTCAACTAATTATTCATGTACTATTGGAGTTTTAAAGTACAGGTCCATAAGGTCCCCTTGGTAGCTCAAAAGGATTTAGTTGAGAATCAGTTTTTGGGTTAATTTGAATTGTTTAAATTAATAAGAGGGATTTAATTATATATGATATAATTAAATTGTTTCAATTATATATGATATAATTATTATAATGTATCTGATACATTATAGTTTGATTGGAGGAAATAAATATTTGAATGAGATTCAAATATATAATCTATGAATGTGATTCATAGTCGTTAAATTTAATATAAATATGATTTACATTAATTGCCATAAAATAGAGAAAAGAAACTATAGTTTATATTATATATGATACAATATTAAAACTATAGGTTATATGTTATATTTGATATTGTTGGGTCTTATGTCCTAAAAGCTCGTAGTTTGTAAAATAATAAACATCTTCTATAATCAATATACTTGTTATTGATCTCATAAATTGTATGAAAGTCTAAATCTAATAAACTAAGACTCATGACTATTGTATGAATACTTGAACTTTATGTGAAGACATAAGAGTGGATCAAGTTCAAGTAAATAGTCAAAATGATCTATGGTACATGAATGAGGTTGGGTATCTTATTCTGGTAACACATTGGATGCAGCATACTCTGTAGTTGTTACAAAGAGTTGTAAAGTACTACATACGATGTGATCCTAATTCGTACATATTATGATATGAGGAGTGGGGGCGTCCTATGCAATGAGTTTGCATAAGATCAGGACCAAGAAATAAGTCACTCTTACTTTATAACGTTGTTTATTGTTTAAGACTGGCTATTTCACCTAGATGACCTAGGTAACTCAATCTTAATCCTGAGTTAATTATGAACTCCTGTTTATTCGGGAATGCCCTTAGATTTGCATAGTTGAGGGTTGGCTCAACAGCGCCGGCTCAATAAGACTCCCATTTTAAGAGTAAGACTGAATAGATAGCTAGAGATATAGGGTGTAAGACGGAGTTCACGCCTATCCGATTTAGGGATAGAAGAAAGGTTGTTCTCTCAAGTACTGAATCTAGGTCTTGAACAAGGTACCCCGCCCTCTCACTGGGCTGAGAGAGTTTGGTTTAGTGATTGGATCACAAACCAATTATTCATTAGATGATCGGTAAGGACTTGAGGAATAAGACGTAATCCCGGGGGTAAAACAAATATTTGACCCAGTCGTTATTACGAACAACCTGTGAAGGGTTGACTTGCTGATTATGATTAAATCATGTGGACATAATATATCTACAGTGAGGGGAGTGCAACTATGGGTTTTAGTAGAGTAACTCATTCGTTAATGAATGGGGATTAATTTGGTCTAATGAGTTTAACCAATTAATCTCGGATCGTTGGAGCACATGATCTGTAGGTCCGCGAGGTCCCCCTACTAGCTCGTTACGAACTAACTCTAGAATAGCGTGATAAGTTAATTTGAAACGTTCAAATTATAATTAATGGAATTAGTAATTATATGAGATATAATTACATGTTTAATAGAATTAAACGAAATAGGAGAATTTATATATATAAACATGATTTAAATATATAAAGATGGATATGTGTTAAAATTAATTTAATATTTGATATTAAATTAATTAAGTTTTATTTAATAATTAATTTATGAAATTAATTAAAATTTTATTTTTCAAGTCAAAATATATTTTATAAAATCAAATCTTGATTAGATCAAATTGAAAAATTGGAAAACAAAAGACGTAAAATGGAAAAAAAAAAAAAAAATCCATTATCCATCATCTAAGTAGCTCACTCAAATGGCATGATCTTGGCATTGTCTTCTCCAAGCATGAGCTACAAATCATGCAACTCACTCCTTTGCATGTTGATCTGCAATATAATGGAGATTGGAGTGAAAAACGACGATACAATCTATAGAGATTTTGAGAGAAAATTTAGTTTGAAGAAAGAGTTCTTCAACTAGTTTTCTGCAGTGAGCATTTCTCCTTCTACCGTTGATTCAAACTTGTTTTGAGTCCCACAGCTCAATCTAAAGCACCAAGAAAATAGTGGGGAAGATCTTGAAGTGGTCTACAACAAGATTTGGAGAAGATATCAGCTGGTGAAGGAGCTTTGAAGAAGTTCTACAAAAGGTATGTCTTGAAACTCACTTGTTTTTGTAAAAGCATGTTTTATATTTTGCCAAAATTAGTGAATTTGAGTGCTTAAATGATCCTTGTGCTTCCGCTGTTGTTGATACAATTCTTCAACATATAATTTAATATAAATATAAAAGGATAAGTTAGTTATCATATTTATTTATATTATTTTATTATTTTTGAATAATAACTATCCTATTTTCTCTCCAACCATCTTAGTGGATGGTTATTGTTTTTGTGACAAAAGAAATAAAATAAAATGATTTTGATGGTGATTTTCAAGTCGATGGATATGTTTGAAGCACAACTTTTTTCATTTTATGTTTATGTTTGTGTGTTTAATAGTTTATTATGGAGCAGGTATGTTTGCTTTTTTATAATATGTTATGTATTCCATTGTTAGGTTTTGACTATTATTTTTTTTATGTAATATATATCAATATTTATTTGGGATCTTTTTATACATTATAGCCTAAACATACATTGGTATATTTATTGACCGTAATATATATACCAGTATTTCTTATATGTATGCAATTATAAACTTATTTGAGTTTGTCTATTATATTCTCTTGTTTATTTTGATTATGTTTATATTATACATTGTTATCATGTATATGCTCTCGTATATATTTTCTATAATATGTTTTCCCTATTTTATGATATGTATGTTATCACATATATACTTTACGTCTTATACCATTGTATATTTTCAATGTATTATATACCAAAATTGTTCTAATGTATATGTCATACAAATTAGGTATCGTTTGCGTTTCAATTTTATATGATGAATATTTCAATGAAATGGATAATTACGTGGATTACAAATAATCAGAGAGTGTGATGTATGATGGGATATCATTTATTGAGTTAGAATAATCAATATGTTGTGGAATTAATCAACATCATGTTCATTTATCTACCAAAAGTTGCAATTGTAGGTTTTGAGATATGTTGCAGATAACGTGCTCTCATGCATGTGTTGTCCTTAACTGTGAAGCATCTGCCTTAATATGTTTCACCATATTATTTGAACAAGACTCTTTGTTCAATATTATTTTTCCATTAGGTAATGAAGGGCGTTGGTACATTCCTGATGACGTGAGAAGCTTAATTATATTTCTACCTAATGTGAAGCATCCTCCTACTAGGCCCAAGAAGACAAGAATCCCTTTCCAAGTGGAGTTTAAAAAGACGGTGAAATGTAGTCGTTGTGGAAGGAAATATCATAACAAGTGTTATTGCAATGTGATTGACTAATTTTATTACAGGCAAAATTCAAACAACATGTTGTGCAGCATGTCAAAGGCATTGTCATAAACATTATTACATGTCTGGCAAAAGATTCTGCATAATATATTTTCCATATCTATCTGCATGATTTACAGATCTTCGTATCTGCATTCCTTATTGTCCTACAGAGAATATTTATTCACTCAAAAAATACATTACGATAGCTAACTATTTATATTGTACTCTTATTCATTTTTAAAGTTAGTCGTCTAATTAGAAAAGGTGTATTGAGAGTTTTGAACTTAGGGTTTGTCTAAGCCTTAACCTCCATGTATTGTTATTGAAAATTTTTGTATTTGTCATTGAGATTTTCTTTTTTTGGTCCGACAACCATTGTAGAACTCGGGACGAGTTTGATTTGATATTGTATTTAGGGAGAGCCTAAGTACATTTAAGATAATGAACATTCATATTTAGGGGAGTCTAAATATGATTGTTGTGAGGGGATCTCACTCTTAGGGGAGCCTAAGTATGTTGTATTGAGGGGATCTCATACAAAACTTAGATAAACATTTTTGTGGAAGTGAGGAGAGCTCAAACTTAGGGGAAGCCTAAGTTGAAACTGAGGTAGCTATACGTGAGTCACTGAATAGGGAGTCTGTCTGATAAGTACTTTCATTGTAATTGCTAACTCTATTCTATCGGGCACACTATCCCCCAGATGTAGATGAATTTACACCGAACTAGGTTATCAATCTCTGTCTTTATATTTCTGTTTGACATTTTATTATGTGTTAAATCCACCCTATTTTTTTTCAACAAGAAAACTTGTAGACGTTCTCTACCCATTAATATAGTGTTGGTCATTGTTGCTTCTTTCAAATGTAGTAGTTAGTTTTTTAACGTTGTCATTAAGTTAGTATTTGAAGTACATCTTTGTTATTAAGTTATATTTTGGACTCAGATGGATATTCAATGTTTTTTTTTATTGATTATACCCATTGGACTATGTGGTAAATGTATGAAATATTCTTCCATTTACTAAGATCTATACAGTACATGGGATATATATTTTAGTTGAATTTTAGTAACGTATATTTCTGATACACTTAATTATATTGTTGGTCATTTTGTAAATGTCTTATATATGAGTATATGTATTATACTTAAATTTATAAAACATTTTTGTGACATTAATTCAGGTGTTTTAATGCATATTCACATGTAATAATGTAAGTGGTATACTAAAGATTATTGTTGATCATTTCATAGTTAGAATGAAAAGTGATAGTGATAACTATCCTCAAATATCTCCACAATGGTATGATATTGTCCACTTTAAGTATAAACCCTCATGACTTTGTTTTTTGTTTCATCCCAAAAGACCTCGTACCAATGGAGATAATCATCCTCACTTATATATCCATAATCCTCCTTTTATCTAACCAATATGGGACTTTGGCGCATTCCCAACATGTTATACATCGTAGAAAGTTCGTGACTTTCAATATATGAAGTCTATATGAAATGTATTGTCATAGTAAGTCAATAATTTTGGATATATCATATGTACTTAAACATGTTATACATTAAAATGTATTAAGATGGTTAATACTGAACATATATGATATATCATATATACCTACAAAGAGTAACGTTGTTTCATTGTCATAATTGTAACTAATGACAAAATCCAAAATTTTAAGTTGAAATTGAGTTCTAAAATCTTGTATCAAACAACTAAAAGTGATCATACATCCTATAGGACATAAACAAAATTGTAATGTTGGTTGTAACCCCACAAACATCGAAAAAGTCAATTATAATCCATAGAATGTTTCTAAATGATCTATATCTAGGAACTCAAATTTTTAAGTTCTAACTATTTAGTAAAAACTCGGTTCAAACAAGATAGACATTAAGAAAGCATTTTTTAATCATTACAGTTGTGATAGTAGGTTGAATGTTGGAGCCTTGATCTCTTCAATCCTCATGGTTTTTGCCCAAAAACTTGTTGGAAGGAAAATTAAGGACGGATGGGGTTGTACATGCAATCATGCGTTAGACATGGCTTAAGCTATGTGTTTACGCCCATGCGTCTGAGGTCATGTGTCGGAATGAAAATGCGTTAATCTAGTATGCAATGACCACGCATTCCTATCACAAGTTTTCTTACGCTCACGCCAAGTATAACGCGAACGTAAGTTTCTTGGGTAATCCAAGGTCGAATACACGGACTTGTCACTCAATAATGCTCGTGAAGTAATGTGTTTAAGGCGATGAAAATAAAAATAAAAAGAAGAAGTTTAATGGATTTACAGACTACTCCTACTCCTATCTAAACAGATTGAGCAATAGAAGACTTGCGATGAGAATAGGTAGATACACAACAACCATTAACGCATAGTAATATTTATTATTTTAAATCGCTCAAGTAATCCCAGCTCGTCACACTAACGCATCGCAAACCTCTCGGTGGTCAGCCGCATGACTATATATCTATAGTGCATGGTTGCGTCGAGCATAAGATTATGCCTATCTCTAGGAACAATGCATACTTTGCTTTAGTGTGTTCCATCTCTTACCTTCTCAGGCAGTTAGACGCGGCTATTTAACTTATAGACAAGCAATGCAACAACCCATAGACAAGTGTTGCTACATTCTTTCACCAAGCAAAGAGGATTAACTCACTATACTCGCACAACGCACACCTCTCGGTGGGTTGCTACATGCGCCCTAGCTCTAGGCTACACAATTAAGTATGCGATCACCTTTGATAAATAAACGCTGAAGATAAACAATGATAGAGATAAAGATGATGTAGAAGATGGCATTGAATGAATCAAGAGACGCATTGATTTCAAATTGTCTTAATATCTTAAGCTAAAATGTAATACAATACAAAGGTTAGAAGAGAAATGAAGGACTCTGCGTCAAGGCTGTCGGTGGTGCCATGGATGAATGGTGGAGATGTCTCTCTCGAGCTCTATCTCCGAAAAAAGCTCCGGTCGTCACTTGGTCTGGTTTGTGGAGGTGAAGAATTCTCACTGAAAATCTTATTCAAGCTCTCATCTGTGATCGCAAACCTCTGCTTTGAGGCAGAAGTTCGGATGTCTTGAAATGAAGGTCCAAAAGGCTATTTATAGAGTTTAAACGCCGACAGCTATCATGATTGCGTTATGGCTCACTGTTGCTTTTGTCGCGGTATGGGCAATGTCACATCGTCTTATCTTGTTGATACTCCCAAGGTATGCGTCCGAGCTTGATTCAGCTGAAGCATCAACGCATTCTCCCATCTTGCAATCGTCCTTTTATTATGGTTGTCACTCTGTGGCCGCAATTTCCAATTGATCACTGCATTCGCTTGATCACCGCAACTTTCATGCGATTGGCACATTCGATTACTGCAACTTCCATGCGATAGACGCATTCGATCACCGCAACTTCCATGCGATGGACGCATGCAATCCAACTTTCAGCGCATGCGTTTGTCTTTACGATCGCCTGGCTTCAGCGCATGTGTTTGTCTGCGATTGCTTAGCTTCAGCGCATGCGTTTGATTTCTGTGATAGCTACAAAAATAGACACTTTGGCATGGAGTAACACATAATATTGGAGTCAGTAAGGATTTAGGTGCTAATCGACGCAAAACTTATTTTTTTCGCAAATTCTAAGTATTATCACTACATTTTCTACTTGTTAGCCCTCATGATTCTAAATAAAAGGCTTATAATAATTGACATTTCTGCCAGTTATGAGTTTTTTCCTGCTTACTTGACGAAGCCAAACTCCTGGTTTATGCGTCTCAGGTGAACTCTTTTACCCGACAATTTTACTCGAACCATTATTCTATAACATTGCAATATGTGTGTATAAAGTAGGAACTATCTAATATATGTCCGTTTTCTCATAACATATAGTTTATATAAGTTATATCCTAGTACATAAACAATATATGTCAATTAAGTATAATAATTGAACATGTATGTTAGTTATTCATAAGTACATAACTAAATCAACTAGTTCATGTCAAAGAGTACCTCAAGCAAATGGGTTGAAAAAAAAATTCGGGTACATCATTTAACCTTACTTCTCGATCATTTATCATTAGAGTACATATAAACACCTCTTTATATTCCAATATATCTCTATTATATTAAAATGGGCTATATGGGTAGAATCTTTTTCTCCACATTTTACCCTTCATTTTTTTGTTAAATACCCATTATACCCTTTCCATTGATTATGTCTTCCTTTTTCTTTCTTTTTTTTTTTTTTAGATTTTTGTTTTCAACAAATTAGCCTCTTAGGAATAGGCATCACATGAGTGGAGGAGAGAGGAAAACAATGGGAAGAGAGGAGAGAGTGAAAAAATAACTTAAAAGTATAAATTATGTTCACACCCATTTATAATTAAAAACAATTTTATTTATACTCTTTAGTTGATATTTTTAACTTTTCTTTCCCAATTAAAATTTTTTTCATATAAATATAATAATTGGAAAAAAAAATGTATCACTTTGTGTTGCGAATATGTAATTTAATTTTAACTTCACATAATAACTAAATTATTTTTAAATAAATAATAATCACACCTTTTCATTTGTCATGGAATCCTCTTAATGTATCCCTTCACATCAAAGCTAAAATCCGAATAGATACATCCCTTAAAAATAGTACACAACTCTTCACATAATAACTAAATATTTCTTAAAGAATAAATAAAGTTTCCCGTTTTCTTTGGCCCATCTCCATTAAGACTATCATGATAGAAAGTATTGCATAATGATAATTGAAGCTTTTGTTATTCATAAAGAAAATATTGGATCATGAGTGAAACCTAGATAATCCATAAACTTATTTTCTTCGACTAAAAAGTATAATTGTTATCTTCATATTTTAATTTTAATTTATTATTATTCATTAACGGTTATATTTGAGGGAAAAAAAAGCTCAATATGCATAGTATCTTGAAGTTTAAATATGGGTACAATATTGATTATTAGACTTATTTCCAACACTAACAAATATCTAGGTTATTCTCAAATTTAAATTTTGATTTAGTAGGAAATTTAGTTTCATTTTCATTTTTTTTATTTCTATTTTAAAGAGACGAATGAGATAAATTACAAGAAGTAAAAATAAAACAAGAATTGGATCAATAGATAAGAAATGGGAGTGGATTTGAATGAGGAAGAGGGGAGAAGAACCGATGTGAAAGTAAAGCATAAGGTTCAAGAGAGTATTATTAACAATGACGATTATTTTGGATTCAAAAATATAGCAATTGAATTCAATCAAAGAGTGGCAAAAATTTTAAATTTTCAATGTATAGGAAATTATATAAAGTGTATTTCTTTTCAACCATAACAAAGATTTACATATTTGTGTTATTTTAAAATTTAAATGTTGAGCATGTAGTTTTTGTTAATATTGGAAATAAATCTAATAGTCATTATCTTATCAAAATTTAAACTTCAAGATACTATACATATCTGATTTTTTTCCCTCAAATATAACGGTTAATGGATAATAATAAATCAAAATTTAAATATGAAGATAAAAATCATACCTTTTCAAAAAAAATTTTATGGATTATCTAGCTTCACTTTGGCAATATTTAGGTTATTCTCAAATTTAAATTCTGATTTCTTAGGAAATTTAGTTCCATTTTCTTTTTTTTTAATTCATTTTTTAGGAAGACAAGTGAGATAAATTACAAGAAGCAAAAATAAAACAAGAATTGGGTCAGTAGGTAAGGAATGGAAGTGAGTTTGAACGAGGAAAAGCGGAGAAGAATGGATATGAAAGTAAATGATAAGTTCAGGAGGAGTGTTATTAACAATGACGATTATTTTGGATTAAAAAATATAGCAGTTGAATTCAATCAAAGAGCGACAACACTTTTTAATTTTCAATTTGTAGGAAATTATATAAAGTGTATTCATTTTCAACCATAACAAAAATTTACATATTTGCATTATTTTAAAATTTAAATGTTGAGTTTTTGTTAGTGCTTGAAATTTTATATTATTATTATTTTATTAGTTTCAATTAAATCTTTGATTAGGTTTCCATAGTTTGATCTTTTTCAAAATCTTAGATATCTTATTTATTTGTTTGAACCAAAATTTTTATTATTTAATAGATTCAAAAAATCCAAAATAAAGGTATTGGTATCATATATATCTCTAACCTTTAGTTGCACAAGCATTTCAACAAAACTAGTATTCATCACATTGGATTCACCAATCTTGATCGGATCACAATTTTTTCTTATTGGACCAACATCACTAGTATGGGGTTCCATCTCAAAACTAATTGACAATGAGAGAAGTAACACATCTATGTTATAAAGAATGTAAGTCCCCTTGGTTTTTCCAATGTGAGATTCTCAACATACTAGACTATATAGCATAAATCTCGCCTACATAAAATCCCATCGTATATATCCAAATATATTTCATATAATACTCAAAAAAAGTATATAAAATAAAATCTGTAGCCTAAATTCATAAAAAGAGGTCTAACATAATAAAACCTAGAGCATAAATTGATAAATAGCAGAAATATTTTATATAAAAAAGGGCTTTGTACACAGCAAATCTGGCCGTAATTCATAAACAGAGGTTTATTTGGCCGGAAAACTTACCGAAATTTTTTCGAAATTCAAGCGAAAATAACATTCTAAATCACCAGGGATTTATCAAAAGTTAGGTCATGGATAACTTAATGATATATATGATATAAACCTTTTAATTGATTAAGAAATGGCCTGAATTCCTTAACAGTATATATCAAACAATGTATTTAATAATTAATGTGTGCCGAAATTCGAAAAACATGGGTTTATTTTGACCGAATATTGTCCAAAAAAATACTCAAGAAAAAAAAAATTAAACATTAATGAAATATAGATCTCTTATTAAGCTTCATCAATTAAAGAACTTGAAACACCGACTATATAAATGAGCGTATGGGCTCGTATGGACCTTCGATGTCAGACCACAATGGTACGGTTGGGCTTATTTCCCTTGTAGTGGACCTCGTCTATAATAATTGTTTAGAACTTTTCTTTTTCTTTTTCTTTTTCTCTTTCAGAAAACCAATGGATAATTAGAACATAATAATAGGTTATTTTATTATAACATCTACCAAAAGTCTAATGTAAATAAAGATAATTGTTTCAAATGGTAAAACTGCTGAAAATATCTTTGAGTATAGCAAAATGTCACAGTCTATAAATGATAAGGTTCTGCTACATTGATAAATAAGTTGACTCATTTTTCTTTATTTGAAAACACCTATAAATAAATAAACAAACATCTATTAAAAAAATAGTAAAATATTATATTTTGAAAATTGAAATTTCCACTTGAACCAAAAAGCCCACAACAATTTCAACTACGTTTCTAGTATCTTTTTTCCATATAAGGAATGGGTGGATGAAAGAGAAAACTAATTAATAATGGAAAGAAAAACCAAAGGGGAAGCATACATCTTTCAAATGAATTATGAAAAGAAATGATTAAATAAATTGGTTTCTAGTGGATGGTGAAAGGGAAAAAAATGAAGGGATTGACCAAAATGTATATTCTTGGGGGACAAAAGAAGCAAAATTCAACGAATATGTTCCCTAATAATTATTATTATATACAGTAGATAATAGAGTACTTAATCCTACACTAAACACAGTATTAGAGGCTAATTGGCCACTATTTTAAGATAACATTATATATATATTTGTTACCCATCAACTTGGACTCAACTAGTGTTTTTAGACCAAAAGGAAAAAAGAATCATCCCATTGAATTTTTTTTATGAATTGTTTTCAAATATAAGAAAATAAACTAAATATTTATAAATATAGAACACTTTTATCACCTATCTTTTGTGTCTATATGTATCATGATAGACATATATAATATTCTATTATAGTCTATCGCAAATATATTGTGATATTTTATTATTATTTGTGAATATTTTTAGTAGTTTTGTCATTTAAAATAATTTATTTTTTTTTATCGGCTACCATTTATTTTATTTTATTTTTTGTTTTATGTTATTTAAAATTAGGATTATTTGTTCCTATTTCTTTTTTAAAAAAATTCATACTACATAAAAACACATTTGAAATTTAAAGGACAAAATCAAAATTCTAAACAAGTTCAAAAGGTAAATAATAATAAAGCAAAAAATAAATGATAGATGGAAAAGTCGTATTCATAAACTTATTTTCTTAGAAAAAAAATATATTTATTGTTCCGTCTAAACAATTTTTTTTAATTATTAGAGTAGGAATTTGTAATATGGCTTGAGAAATTCTTACCCGCTTACTCGTTTCATTTAATTAATATTATAATAATATGATTGAATGAAAAAAATTCAAAACATATACTTCTTGAGTTATATGCTCATTTTACAATGTGTTAGACATCTTGTTTTAACGATATAAAAAGAAAAAAATAATAATATGAAAAATTAACCAACAATCCATTTCCTCAATTAGGGTTGTTATTCAATGAAATTTGTTAGGTAGGTAAAAAAAAATGGTAAATTACAAGTTTAGTCCATAAACTTTTAAGTTTGAATCTATTCAATCTCTAAACTCTTAAAAATGTCTAACAAAACTAAGTACTTTTAGTTTTATGTCTAATAAGCCTTTAAACTTTAAATTTTATGTCTAATAGATATCTAGATTTTTAATTTTGTATCCAATAGGTTTGTGATATATTTATTTTTGTTTTTGAAATAATTGATAATTGGTTTATTTACTCAAATTTTTTTAAAAAAATATATTGATTAGGTGAAGGATATTTTAGATACTATTTTAGGGCTATATTAGAAAAAAAAATTGAAAATTTAAAGATGTATTAGACGAAAGTTCAAGAATCTATTGTCACATTTTTAAGTTTAGAGATCTATTTGGCATAAAATTGAAAGTTTGTAGATTTATTAAATGCTTTTGAAGGCCCAAAACTAAATACGCATACAAACCCTAATAAAAGTTTTGGAACTAAACTTGTATTTTAATCTAGAAGAAATATAGACAAATATGGAAATGTTATGGACATCCCAACCGTACCCTAATTTTGATAAAAACTAGACAAGGTCAAAAAATGGTGAGACACTTGGTTTAAGATAAAACCGAAAGTTGTGTAATTTAAAAAGAAATGGTGAAAGGGAATATTAAGTAGGGTTTTCAGAGACCATTATCAAACACAAATTAAGCAATCAATTCAAGGGCAAGGCATCTTCTTAACCACCGACCTGTTCTTGTTGTTTTGAATAAAAACATGTCATTGTAGCTGACCATGAAGCTAGGGCTTGTAGCTAGCTACCTGCATATGTCGACAACATGGGCAAAGAGTTTTGTGTGTCTATTCATCTATTACAAAGTGCATCCACTACAAACCCAAACATGTCATATTATAGTGATATTAGTCGTAAACTCGACCTGACCGACTCGTGTGTTCACTTCTACTTTAATTTGTACATCAACAATTCAGATATGTGTGTCTATAGGTGTGATCATACCAACACTAATGTACTGAATCCCATCATAATTTTATAGTTATGTGTGTTTAGATAAGATTAGTACTAAGTTTGGATGATATATGTGTATCAATAATGATCGATGCTAGTTGATGATAATGATTTCTTTTGCATTTTTTTATTTGATCTCCTCTCGTTTTCTAATGTTGAAATGTCTTGAATATGTTAACTAATGCTTCAATGACCAACCGCAATGGTGTCATGTGTATGAACCCTCTTAATCCTACTTGCAAAGTATCTCTTCACTTTTGAACACTATAGGTCTTGAGAATAATAAAGTTGTTTTTATCTCATTTATCTATGGACATAATTAACATATTATTTTTCTTATTTTAAAAAAGATATGTAGTGTGGAGGTGTACCTGAATATTTTTTTAATAAAATACTAGAGGTCGGGAGATCGGTAGGCGCACCTGGATAACTCAACTAGGTTGATACATCCATAGTGCCCGCATCACACCCTAGTGCCAAAGGAGATGCATTATCATAAAACTATATACAGAGGAGGGGTAAAGGAAACCCATAATTCAAAAACAAAGATAAGGGAGAGGCAAGAGAAAAGCCTTCGGTTAAGTAATATATAAGATACATCATAATTATAAAAAAGATTTGATCTAGTACTCCATTGACCGTCAAGATATAAGATGTCTTCCCATAGGTGACTAGAAGAATTCTCCTCATTCTGAAAGGTTAATTCTTTAGTTTCGTTCCAGCCAAAGACATTCAAGACAAGCACCGATAAGATTGCACCACAATACTTCTTTGAATTTTGCTTTATGTGAGTTAAAGCAAAAGGTATGTTTTCCTAAGTGTTAGGAAGGGGATTTCCAGCAATAGACTTGAGTCTAAACCAAAAGTTAATGGAAAATGGGCATTGGATAAAGAAGTGTTGGCCGATTTTCTCCATGATTTTTGCACAATATACACAAGTTCGGATTGAGCGTCATATTAGGATATCAAACTTGGCATTCATCTCCTGTGTTGAGCCCTTTATGTATAGGGTCCAAACGAAAATTTTCCACGTCTTAGGAAGATGTGTGGACCAAAGGAAGCCAGCGTCCATCAACAATGAAGATGGATTAGCTTCTGAGAGGAGTCTCTTCATGGATTTGATACTGAAATTCCCATCAAATGAATGCATCCACTTGACAACATCACCCCAACATCACTTCTAGGGGAGTCTAGCCACTAGACATCTGGATTCATAGGTCCTTTTGGAAGGTTTGGAAACTGAAGCGAAAGCGTGAAAGATATCGTGTCTTTTAATTTAATTTTACAGAACAGTAGTAAACTAGAGAAGAAGGAAACTTTAACGATAAACATTATAATATCTAACATGCTTTTTACAGAATATAGAGAGAAACTAAGGAGAGGCACACTTATCCTTAAGATCGATTAATCTTCACGTTTCCTCTCTGGCACTACTTAAATGCAACGAACAAACTCTTCAGGGACAGGAACACCAAAACCCAATGTAGACAATGTTGGGTTTTATATCCTAAAACTCGTTGTTTGTAAACAGTAGAACTTATTCTGAAAATTCAATAAGTTGTTATTGAATATATTGTTTTTTAGAAATCCAATAAGCCTAAAGTCCCTTGACTATTACATGAGTACTTGAACTTTATGTGGAGACATACAAGTAGATCATGTTTGAGTAAATAGGAAAAAATGATCTACTGAACAAAATTGGGTGCCTTATTCTGGTAACACTATTGGATGTGGACTACTCTGTAGTTGTTACAAAGAGTTATAAAGTGCTACAAACAAAGTGATCCTAATTCGTATATATTATGACTTGAGGAGTGGGGGCGTCCTGTGCAAATGAGTTTTGTACAAGATCGAACCACGAAATTAGTCACTCTTATTTTATAATGTTGTTTACTGTTTAAGAATGACTATTTCAAGGCCATGACCTAGGTAACTTGACCTTAATCCTGAGCTAACTATGAACTCTTGTTTGTTCGGAATTATCCTTTGATCTGCAAATGGTAAGAGTATATCAACGTCTCTACTCAATAAGCCTCCCATTTTGGGATAAGACTGGATGAATAGCTGGAGACATGGTTTGCAAGACGGATTTTACTCCTACCTGATTAGGGATAGTAGAGAGGTTGTTCCCTTTAAGTGATGATTCTTGGTCTTGAATAGGAGGTCTCACCCTCTCATTGGCCCGAGAGGGATTCGATTTGTTCATTGGATCACAAATCAATTGTTCATTAGGGGATCAGTAGGACTTGAGGAACAAGAGGTAATTTCAGGGGTAAAACAGAGATTCGACCCAGGTGTTATTACGAATAAGCTGTGAAGGGTTAACTTACTAATCATGGTTATATCAAGTGGACATAATATATTTATAGTGGGGGAGTTCAACTATGGGCTTTAGTGGAATCACCCATTAGTTAACGAATGGGGGTTAATTTGATCTAATGAGTTTAGTCAATTAATCTCGGAGCATTGGAGCCCATGATCTGTAGGTCCACGAGGTCCCCCTACCTACTAGCTCGTAAATGAATTAACTCTAGAGTAGTGTGATAAGTTAATTTGAAATGTTCAAATTAGAATTAAACGAAATTGGAGAAATAATATTTAAATATGATGTAAATATTTGAAGATGGAATTGTGTAAAATTAATTTAATATTTGATATTAAATTAATTAGAATTATTTAAATTGTTTAAATAATTATTTATTAATTTTATTAAGAAAAATAGTTTATGAAATTAATTTTGTAAAATTAATAATATTTTCAAAATTGATTTATGAAATCAATTTATAAAAATTGTAAAAGAAGAGAAACACACATAATGAAAAATCGATTTTCTCCATTGTCTTCTTTAAGTTGCTCACCCTTAACCCACTTCTTAAGTTCTCATTTACTCCAGGCATGAGTTGCATGCTGTTCTCTTTGTATGATTGTCTGCAATATATTGAAGAGATTGGTGTGTATTTGAGGAAATGCAATCAGTAGAATTTCTCTGAAAAATTCGTGTGAAGAAGTTGTTCTTCTGCTGGGTTGATGCTGTGAGTTTGTTTCCAAATTCCTTAATTCAGGCTTATTTTGAGTTTCACAACTCAATCTAGAGCACCAAGAGGATAGTAGGGAAGATCTTGGGGTGGTCTACATCAAGATTAGGAGAGATTTGTAGCTAGATTCAAGCTTTTAAAGAAGTTCTACAAAGGTATGTCTTGAAACCCATTAATTTCTGCTATAGCATACTTTAGTTTCTGCCAAAATTAATGAATTAGAGTGCTTATAGATCTTGGTCACTTCCACTGCGCGATGATATATCAAACCACCACAATGAAACCTGAATATTCTTGGTAGGATTAGAAACAGCGAGGGTGGTAGGCTTCCTTTAATTTTGGAAGCGACGGAGAGTTGTGTTTTCTTGAGAGGAGATTCAGATAGTTCTTGGTGACCAATTCAGAATCCTTAGAACTTTATGTGAAGAAGATGATATGAGAGAGCGGGTTGAGAGAGTTACAATAACTCCCTCCCTAAATTTAGATTGATTTAAATTCAAATAATGAATTTAATTAATACAAATCTAAACTAGAGTTCACAACTCACTCAGGATTTAGGTCAAATCACCTATGGTTGTCCTGGTGAAATGTAAGTCTCTTCTATCAACGGTGTTGTATACAGAGACTATTCATTTTATTGTGTGATCTTATACAAACTCTTTGTATAGAACACCTCCACTCGCATCTCTCCACATAAATGATCAAGATCAGATCATTTGTGGTATTTTACAACAATTGTAACAACAACGAAGCAGGTCGTATTCGTAGTGTCACAAGGATAAAGTACTCAGCCTTATCCATCTACTACAGACCGTTTAGAGGTTATCACTTAAACATGATCCACTTGGATATCTCCACATATATATTTAAGTTACAGAAGATAATTTTGGATATTGGTTTATTGATTTGTGGGTTAATGCTACTAAATGTCAAATAAAAAACCTCTTATTTTACTAGATAAGTAAATTGTTTGTACTACAAGATCCACGAGATTTAGGACATCAATCCCAACATTTCTCACAAGGCATTAAAGGTTCTATCCTCATTCCAAGCATCTTTAATAGTGATCATTTTGTCCTCAGCCATAGCAAAAAACTTGGGATATTGATTACAAAATAAGCCATTAGTACACCACAGGTGAAGCCAGAAACAGGGTGGAATTACCATTGCCGAACACTCTTTGAATTTTTCTTTTCATAACTTCACCGAATTTAGATATATGAAACTAAGAAGCCTTGGAGCTTGTGTGCCTGCAAACATAAGGGATGGTATCAGAGGAGGTTTGATCATATTTAATGTCAATGCGTTGCCTCCACAAGCTCACAGGTTGAGTATAATAGCGTCATATCCATTTACAAAGAAGAGCTTTGTTTGTGAATTTAAGCTTGTCAATACCAAGGCCTCCCTTATCTTTAAACAAAGTGATATATAGTCCCATCTAACAAGATGCAGTCCACACCATTCATATATCTCTAACAAATTATTGTCAGTGAACCACATCATCTGTGTTTGGTTATTTTCCTTATTCGTTTCTCTTTGCTTGTCGATTTGTTTCTGTCATATTTAATATTTAATAGGCTTGTTGCATTGACATCGTTGTAATAGTATTATACAACAATATTTGTATTATAACCATACTATTACACTTTGTTATTTTGATTTTAAGGAAATTTTACGGTGAACTCTTTTTAGAGAATTGATTATTGGAAGTACTACCAAAGTCCCACGTTGACTATGAAAGGAGAAAAATCGTGACTATATATAAGTGAAGAACTATATGTCTTCATTAGTATGAGGTCTTTTAAATGATTCTAAAAACCATGTATATGTTGTTGGGAATACGATCGAAGTCTCACACTAGCTAAATAAGAAGATAATGATGAATTTATAAGGGAGGACAACTATCTCGAATGGTACGTACGGGACCTTTTGGATGAAACCAAAAATAAAACCATGAGAGTTATGTCCAAAGTAGACAATATATCTTACCATTGTGGAGATATCTGGAAGCTCATTGTCCTAACATCGTGAAAACTTGTGTTCAAAATAGACAGTATAATATCATATCATCCTATATTGTTGAGATATTTGAAGAAGTGTGTGTTGTTGTCCTAACAATGTTGTGTTGAGAAACATGGATATAAGATGAATACATAAAAACAGTGACAAGGGTTGAGGAAAGCAATTTGCAACACTGAAAGTGCTAAAGAGTAAAATCCAAAGAGAGTAGGTTTGATAGGATGATTAAACTTTGATTTCACATTGAAAATTAATCTCAACTGGTTTTCTCTATACTTTCCCAAACCTATATTTATATTTGGATTGACAATTGTGGTTGTTGGTCTGATTCATTGCATGATCCTAAAGGTTTTGGAACTTGCCTCTTTTTAGCCAAGCAAAAACGCTATCCACAATCCAATCTATTTCTCCAAATGCTATTGTGGTGGGTGAGCAGATTATGAAATATATATATACATATATATAATCAATCCTTTAATCCATTTACCTAATTGGATGAGTCAATAAAATCCTAACAAAATAATTGATACCAAAAGAACACATAAATATATACATCTCAAACATATGTCCAACACAATTACGAAAACTAACGTTTACATAAAGAGTCTCGCTCAATCTAAAAGTTGTTTGTGCCTAGCCACAAATCTCCAAAAGATATAATAATTGTACAAACCAAATATGTTGTTTCACATCAAATTTAAGCCTAGCTCAGTTAGATAAGGCTATAGACGTTCACGGGAGGATGGAGTTAGGGATGACTTCCTTGTCCCCATCCTTGCTCCCCATGTAATGTCTCGTCTTTAGAGGTGCATGAATAAATTGAGATTACATTTGAATAAGAGTGATTCTGAGAATATAAAAGTACGACTAGAAAAAAATTAAAAGTTACTATCTATACCAACAAAGTGCACATTCCTTTTCAATGGCTCAATCATCATAACTTCAAAGTTAGGCATGTTTAACTTGGGCGTATGTTGTTTCTAGAGATTGGTGCGAGGATTCTCGGTAGGAAAACTTTCTCCATTTTTATAAGAACATCAATTACCAATAACTACCATTGTAAAAATTTAACTAAATTGTTAATTTTTATTTAAAATTTCATTTAAATGATCAATTCCATGAAAGAATTGAATTTAAAAAGAAATTGTTCAATTTTTTTTCAGTAGAACGAAATAATTTCTTATCAAATTTTTTAGATATAAAATCTAAATTTGAATGTTCGATTCAAATATATTCATTGTCTTGGTCAATTAAACAATAAAATTGAAAATTTAAATATAATATTTATATAATAACAATAACAACACAACAATAATTATAATAATAAATTAAAAAGGAAAACGGAGCAGAGCCAAGAACGAAGAATTTTTTTTAGCACTCCCTCCTTTTTCTACCTAAATGGGAAATCATTGCCAGCTAAAGGCGTACCTTCTCACACGTTTTGTCCCTGAAAAAAAAAAAAATGCAAATCTCTAGATAAGATATATATCCTTGATCAGTTGAACAAAAGTGAAAGATTTGACATTCAATTTACTCGACTAAATGAGTAAGAAAATACAATTTTAGTCAAAATAAATTTAACTGAATAGTAATTTGATATGTACTCAATCCTTTAAGGTTGAATATTCGATCATCTCTCGTAGTTATTGTACGAATAATAATAAAATATTATTTTATTTTTGTAAGGTGAGAGAGTATTAATTAATAATTATAAATTAATTTAATTGTATTTTGGACCACTGATTGACAAAATGTTTCACATCCACGATTATGAGAGACAGTATCGCATTAACACATCAAATCACAAACAAAGAAAAGCACGTGAAAAGGGATTTTTAGTGATTTGAGAAAAAAAAAAAAAAATTTGAAGTCTTCGTCCCTATCTTCATTAATTACTTCAAATATTATAAGCTCACGAGCATTCTATATATCTTTGATTTACTTTATCAAAACATTATTATTATTGTTGTTGATAATTTCATTTTATAATGTTTCCATAAAAAAAAAACTTTGATTTATTTTAATCCAGACCCACAAGACACATGCATGAATTTAAAAGTGTTAAGCTTAAAAGCATAACATTATTAACTTTATAATTTTATTATTATTTCATATTTATACTCTTGATGTGACTCAAATCTTGTTGCCCTTTATTTTAATTAAAATTCCTTGAACACTTTTTTACAATAAAGACCATATTTAAAATGCTATAAACCACAACTTGATTGCAAATGAATGGAAGATGGGGAAAAGATGAGATATTACCAACACCATATAAAAAAAATTTACATGAAAACTAACCTCATAAAAAAAATATATCTACAAGGAAGGTTGCAATTAAAAAAGAAAACATATAAAAGTTTTAGCGACGATCGGGGTTTATGAATCTAATTAAGTATAATAGTTTGATAAATATATATAAATCATTATTATTCCATTCGGTTTCTCACATTTATATTTAGTGACCTAAAAACCATACCCATAACCGGAATACACTTAAAATAATAATAAGATAAGACCCATAGGTACAAACTTCTATATATGCTACCAATACCAACCACATGCCTAAAAGTGGATAAATCAAACTTATTATTACTCCAATCAAGCCTATTAGAGAGCTGGTATAATCTATACTTAGATTAAAAAAAATAATGATCTTTCAAAATATGTGGATGTGTATAATTTGAACGAATAAATATTTGACTTCAAAATATAAGAATTGTCAAAATTATAGAAATGATCGTCATGTGTGACTTCATAATGCAATAGATTATATGAACCAAACCAATGAAAAAAACAAGCGTAATGAAAGGCATGTAAAGCACCATCTAAAGAAGAAGAAAAGTTGTGCAAGTCATAAATATTTTTGAGAGAGATGGAAGGTCAATATAGAAGAACACGGGTGCCTTAATTTTGTAGGGGCAAATGAAATAAAACAAAACATGTTCCTCATAAGTATCGTCCTTTTCACTATAAGAAGTAAAAGGGTTTTTGTAATTTTGTAGAGTTAAATAGAAGTGCATGCATCAAATGTCTTGTCTGGTTCTATTTTGATTATTGCTTGTCCCAATTGTCACTCTCTAAATATATTGTTGTCGTTGACTACAAAACCCTTAACTCCAAACATCATTTTCTATCCACTCCACAGTCCACAGCAAGCTACCTCTGCTGCTCCTCGTATACGTGTGTTTCTTTGCCACTTATATTACTAACACGTGTGTGTGTTTCCATCTAAAAACTCAATAATCATAACCCAACTTTAAAAATCAATATAATTTTTTTTATAATAATATATTTATCATAGTTATGGGATGGGGAATTGAACTTCTAACCTTTTGGGATAGAGTACATGTCAATGTCATCGAGCCAAACTCACATTAACCCTTGGTCAATTATATTATATACTCGACTCAAATAATTAAGTTAGTATTAATATTTTTTTTAAAAAAAAAAAACTCTTTTTTAAAGAAGAAATCAAATCATTGACCTTTAAGATGGTATAACTAGTGTCTTTATCCACTGAATTATGTTTGATCGACCAAAAACTAATATGAACAACCAAAAATACTTTTCGTCCAAATAGTTTGAGAAATGTCAATTTGAGCAAGTTCAAACAAATTTAGGCACATGGCCTACACTCAAGAAGTCAACTGTTCTCTCAATTACGTTTGATTCTTCTTAAGTATAGATTATGGGATTAATTGAGATATTCTAGTGTATCTATTGATTCCTTTCACTGTTTGTTCGTTGTTTTAAAAAAAAGTTTAAACATTAAAATCTCCTCAATTCCACTTGTTATCCTCTCATCTCTTGAGCTCCAAAAGCCTTACTTCATGAACAAATATGGATGTCGAGACAAAAACTTGTTTACCCATGACCTAATTTTATAGCTTATGAATAGTAATAAGTTTATCATAAATATAATATATGTTATGAACACAATCCTTCAAGATTTATTTTTCTATTCATTTTAAGATTAATTGACCGAGTATGTATATGATGAAAATGACTATACCCTTTGAAGAATATAATGTAGAGGTATTAGTATAGTACACGTAAAGTATTGTCCATGTTTTATTATTTTTATATTAATTAAAATAGGGATAGTTGTGACGTTTATTGAGGATAGGATAGTTTTGTAGATATTTGATGTGCGCATGTGAACCTCAACATCGTACTCTAACTTGTTCTTACATTTACTAATTTGAACCCCTCGATATATAGAGTAATTTCTTTCAACTTTTAATTCAAAGTTTTGTCTTCAAATAGTGTAAAATTCATATTATTTCAAACATCATATCCATAAAAATAGAATACTTGTGCTCAATATTGAAATAAGCTATTCCTCAAAATTATCGTTTATCAAGAGAAAATTTACTAAAAGTAGTAGTATGTTTGGAGTGATTTAGGGGAAAAAAATGTTTTTCAAAAATAAATTTTTATTTAAATACTTTATGATAAAATTTTCTCAAAATAAAAACACACATTTATTTGGCAACTCTTTTTCAAAAGTATTTTTATGTAAAAGTTTGTCTGGTTTATTATATAGTAGAAGTGTTTTTATTAATTTCAAATTACTATCAAAGAATTTGTCGATGGAGGTGACGGTCGAAGTTGACCGATGATTGTCAGAAATGGTGGTTAGAGGTGGCTGTCGTGGTTAATAGATATGGTGGTCGAAGGTTGGCTGGTGAGGATCGTCGGAAATTGATCAAGATCGATCACCGAAATTAGTCGCTGAAAGTTGGTTGGGGGCGGTCGTCAAAGATGGTGGCTGGAAGTTGGTTGGTGGTGGTCACTGGAGATAGTGGCCAGAGATGGCTGGCAACAGTCGCTGGAAGTAGTGGCCACCAAAGATTGAGGGTCGGAAGTGGCTGGCGACGATTGCTAAAGGTGGTGGTCGGATTTTTGTTTCATACAAATTAGGGAGAGGATTAACCATTAAACACTCAAAATTCATTTTTCTAAAAGTTGGTTTCAAGTGTTTATCCTAAACAAACTTATTTAATAAATTCATCTTTCCAAGGTGATTGCCAAACACATGAATTTTTTTCACAATAACTTATTTTCTAATATAATCATTTAGAAAAGTAATTCAAACATACCCTTCACCACAAAATTATCCTTCTCAAGAAATGTACTTGACCTAAGCTTTTAGGTTGATGTGTAATTTGGCATGGCCTCAGAGTAGGAAGTCATGTGTTCAAATCTTTATAGTGCAATTTCCTCTCCAATTGATATTAATTTGTTGGATAATTATCAAGATTTTTCAAGAAGCTTATTAAGAAGTTTCTTGGAGACAATTTTGGGTCATTGGATCTTACATGTTGTCCAAGATCAATTAATGGCCATTAGATCTTTCACATCTCTCTAGGACAATTGGAGTTATTGGATCATTCACATCTATCAAGAACAACTTAGAGCCATAGAATTTGCTTGATGGTCAAGTTTCTTTGGACTATAAATAGGTGAAGACCCATGGTTGTCAAACCATTCCAAAATCTCCAATAAATGAATGAGATAAAATAGAGAGAGTTTCTTCTTGTAAGAGAGCTTGGTGATCCTCTATAAAAAAGAAAGTTTGTAACTTTTATTTTCATATAGTGAAATTTTTCTATCTTTGCCCATGGTTTTTACCCTAATTTGTGTAGGGATTTTCCAAGTAAAATCACTATGTATTATTCTCTCCTTTCTTCTTCTTCTTCATTATTATTATTCTCAATCTACTTTAGTTGCGATTTTACACTATTCAATCAGAATCCCTTTTCTCCATAAGTAGTATCAGAGTCTGGTTTAATTTTGTGTGTTAATATTTACTGATCATATGCTCTGTGATTGCCACTAACAGGTGGATCTACCATATCGGAAAATAAGTAGGTAATTTTCACCCAAATTAAAAGGCACAATCGAGGATTGTTTATATTTCGTGATAGAATTAATGGCAGCAATGATCAAGATTGAGAAGTTCAACGAAACTAATTTCTCGTTGTGGATGTTGAAGATGAAGGCTTTCTTGAGAAAAGATAATTGCCTTGCAGCCATCGGTGAGAGCTGGATGGAGATCATAAATAATTACAAATGGAATGAGATGGACGGGAATGCTATGGCAAACATTTATCTAGCATTAGCTGATAATGTATTGTCAAGCATTGAGGAGAAAAAAATCGCAAAGGAGATTTGAGATCATCTTACAAAATTGTATGAGGCCAAATCACATCACAACAAGATTTTCCTTAAAAGGAAGTTATAAACTCTTCGGATGTCAGAATACACGTCAATGAAAGATCACATGAACACGTTGAATATTCTATTTTCTTAACTCACATCGTAAAATAGAGCAAAATGAACGTGCTGAACTTCTACTTCAAAGTCTTCCTGATTCGTATGATTAACTTGTCATCAATCTGACAAATAATATTCTCACCAACTATCTAAACTTTGATAATATTGTAGCTGCTATCTTGGAAGAGGAAAATCGGCGCAAGAACAAAGAAGATAAGTTGGTAAGTTCAAAGCAAGTAAAAGCCTTAGCCGTGACAAGAGGCAGATCAACGAATCGTGGCTCAAGTGGGAGTGAAAATTAAGGAAGGTCAAAATCACGAAGTAAGAAGAATATAAAGTGCTACAATTATGGAAAGAATGGGCATCTAAAGAAGGAATGTTGGAATATAAACAAGAAAGATTCCAACCTCAGGGAAATGTAGCAAGCACCTTAAATAAAAGTGGTGCATTGTCCTGTGAACCAGTGACAACTTTGGAAGGCAGAAAAAGAATGGTTGATGTACGGTTCTTCGACTCAGGAGCCACTTATCACATGACCTCTCGTCGAGAATGGTTCTGTATTCAACTGTAATGATCATGCCTTGAAGATTTTCAGTATTGGAATTATCAAATTGAAGTTCATGATAATACAATTCGCATGATTCAACAAGTGCGACATGTAGAAGGCCTGAAAAAGAACTTGCTCTTATTAGGTCAACTTGATGACCTTGATTATAAGGTTGTAGTTGAGAAGGAAATCATAAAGGTGATTCAAGATGTATTAGTACTTATGAAGAGAAGAAAGGTGGATGCAAACTTGTACATGTTGGAGGGAGAAACTTTGCAGAAATGAGAAGTATCAGTTTCTTCAAGTAGTCCAAGTGAAAATACTTCTGATGATGTAGCCTCAGAAACTTGGGCACACGCCTGAATGAAGATTAAAAGTTCTTGCAAAGCAGAATCTGCTCGCAGGGCTCACTAATGTATCTTTACCCTTCTGTGAGCATTGTGTTACAAGTAAGCAACATAGATTAAAGTTCAACACATCAAATTCTAGAAGTAAAATAATCCTAAAATTGATTCATTCTAATGTATGGCAAGTACCAGTTACATCTTGATAACTTGTAGAAATACAAGTTATTATCTTTTAAAGATTGGAACAATTAGGATTCTTTGTGATAAAAATACATTCATCTCAAGGAAAAACACATGAAATCCCTTAACATATCACCAACGCATACAAAAGTAGCATTCTTGTTAGATCACTAACGCGTCTGATTGCAGGAAATCAAGAAATTTCACCAAGTGTTCTATGCCTAGCTAACACGAGGATATGCTTCACTAATGCATCGGCTTACGCTTTTTCTGTCAAATCACCACTTACAGATATAGGCACCTGACTGGCAGCATCTAAAAAGCTCTGAAATGGCAAATGGCTGACCAGGTTATAGAATTTAATGTGAGTCTTGTCACAAGTTGCTGAGGAAAACGCCTACAAATAGGTTGCTGCCAAGAGAAAAGAGTTAGATACATTAGAAAATTTTAGAGAATTTAGATAGCCAAGAACCCTGTCATTGTAAGGAGCTAGAAGGAAAAGATCCATTGTCTTCATCAATTAAGAAGAGTGTTGGAGATCAAGCTCGAGAGAGAGAATCCTTCATCATATATTCACCAAGTTGGTTGCAACCAACACTTAGAAACAACCAAAGAGGACAAGAGAATGAACTCTACGGCTTGACTTCCTTCTCTTCTTTTACTTCTTACCTCCATTTACCAACCATTCAATTAAATTGGGAATGTTGTAAACATATTTGCTATCTTCAAATTCAATTTTATATTTGATCGATCCACTCTTGATTCATCTGTTTACATTCAAATTTGTGTGTGGCAACTATTCTTTTGAGTCATTGCATAATTGAATTTCATGCTTTAATCATCTTAATCACTTGATTAAAGTTATTTCAGTTAAACTATTCGAGAGAGTGGGTTAACTAAAGAACTTTGAGTCATACGCATAATAGGTTTAGAGATACAACTGTTGGAGAGGTACCAAAACTCAGCGGAAGCGACGAGGATCAATAAGCACCCTAATTCATTAATATTGGCAGAAAAGAAAACATGCTTAAACAGAATTTAATGGGTTTCAATAACATACCTTTGAAGAACCATTGAAATCTTGATTTTCAGCTGCTAAATCCTCCAAATCTTTGTGCAGACCACCACAAGATCTTCCTTATTATTCTCTTGGTGCTCTAGATTGAGTTGTGGGACTCAAAATAAGCTGAAATCAAAGAGAATTTGGAGAAAGCTCACTGCAACAACCCAAATTGAAGAACACCTTCTTCAACCGAATTTTTCAGAAAAATTCAATTGGTTTCATCCCCTCAACTTCACTCCAATCTCTTCAATATATTGCAGACTATCATGCAAATAGATTTGCTGCATGGGATGCAGCTCATGCTTGGAGTAAATGAAGGTTGAAGAAGTGGGTTCTTTGTGAGCAACTTGAAGATGAAGATGAAAAACCATTTTTCCTTTTTGTGTAATTTTCTATTTCCAAAATCCAGAATTGATTTTAAAATCATATTTTATTTCTAAAATCAAAATTTATTAATTTTAAAAATTAATTTCATAAATTAATTTCTAATAAAATTAATAAATAATTATTTAAACAAAATAATTCTAATTAATTTAATATCCAATATTAAATTAATTTTTACATAAATTCATCTTCATATATTTAAATCTGTCTCTTATACACATCTAGATGTGTATAAGAGACAGACTCTAGAGCTAGTCCTTTATGAGCTAGTAGGGGGACCTCGCGACCCTACAAATCATGGGCTTCAATGATCCTAGATTAAAGGCTAAACTCATTAGACCGATCTAACCCCCATTCCTTAACCTGTCTCTTATACACATCTAGATGTGTATAAGAGACAGCCAATGATCCGAGATTAATCGGCTAAACTCATTAGACCGATCTAACCCCCATTCGTTAGCTAATGGGTCACTTCACTAAAGCCCATAGTTAAATTCCCCTCACAGTAGATATATTATGTCCACTCGATATAACTATGTTTAGTAAGTCAACCCTTCATAGATTGTTCGTAATAACGGCTGGGTCAAATCTCTGTTTTACCCCCAAAATTATCTCTTGTTCCTTAAGTCCCCACTGATCCTCTAATGAACAAATGTTTTGTGATCCAATCAATAAAATTGATTCCCTTTAGGGCCAATGAGAGGGTGCGGCCTCTTGTTCAAGACCCAGAATCAACACTTAAGGGAACAACCTCTCTACTATCTCTAAAAGCGGGTAGGAGTGAATTCCGTCTTGCACTCTATGTCCTCAGCTATCTATCTAGTCTTACCCCTAAAATGGGAGGTTTATTGAGCCGGTACTACTGAGTCAACCTTCACCTATGCAAATCTAAGGAAAATTCCAAATAAACAGGAGTTCATAGTTAGCTCAGGATTAAGGTCAAGTTACCTAAGTCATCGCTTTGAAATAGTCAATCTTAAACAGTAAACAGCATTATAAAGTAAGAGTGACTAATTTCGTGGTCCGATCTTGTACAAACCCTTTTGTACAAGGACACCCTCACTTCTCATGTCCCAACATGAACGAATTAGGATCACTTAGTTTGTAGCACTTTACAACTCCTTGTAACAACTACAGAGCAGGCCGCATTCAACAGTGTTACCAGAATAAGGTACCCAACCTTATTTATATACTATAGATCATCTTGACTATTTACTCGAACCTGATCCGCCTTTATGTCTCCATATAAAGTTCAAATACTCATCCAATAGTCAAGGGACTTTCAGGTTTACTAGATTTCTTATAAGCAATACATCAATTCAATAACACCTTTCTTGAATTTTTCAGAATAAGTTCCATTATTTACAAACCACGAGTTTTAGGACATAAAACCCAACAAACTCCCACTTGGACTAAAACTGCAATGTTAACTTATATATCTGATATATAAGACTGAGTTTCTGAGTTTTATAAAGAAATACAATAAACTAGAGCATCCCATACCCATTTTTACCATTTGGTATCCTATACCCGATATTTCTCCCACTTGCCCTAGGTTATTAATCTGGTATTCCTAGTCCTACTAGGTAATTCTCAAATACTTTAGCCGAGAGAATCATTGTAAACATTGTTTTAGTATACATTAGGCTTTTGAATAAAACTATATGGGGATGCATCTTATTCTCAACAATGGTCAGGAAGCACACTTTCCTCCCACTACATTGAGGTACTCTCAACTCTTTGAGTAAGATACATCTGACCTATCTCAATAACTCTTTGTTAACAATCAGATCTAGAAATATTTTAAACTTTCTATACTTTGATCTAGCCATTTAAATATCTCAATATTTGCAAATGGCTTTTGACAATTTGATTCTTAACAGAGGTTGCTAGAACAAACATAATTTTTGAAAATGAACATTTCATTTATCACAAAAATATATACAATTTGTTCTTTACAAGCTTTACAAAAGCAGTAAAAATCAAGCAGTAACTTCTCCCACTAGATGAGCTGAGCAAATGGTCCTAAGGACTAGTTAGCCTGATTACCTTTCTCAGCTCTCTTTTCGGCAAGATACTGAGGGCAGTGTCTCCTCTAGTATCCTTCTTCGTTGCAGTGGAAACATTTCCCTTTATCTACAGCATTATCTTTGCTTTTCTTTCCAGCAGGCTTCTTCCCTTTCCCTTTGCCTTTCTTCACAGTAATACTCTTACTCTTCGAAGAAGAGGCAACATCAGGCTTGGAGGACATTCATTTCTTTTTAGCAGTAGTAACATTTACTTCTGACTCCAGACCTTTTATTCTCAACATTTTCTGGTCAGTCTGTAGCTCATTCAGCAGGATAATCAAGCTGTATTCAATTTTATTCATCAATGCATTCACACAGAATTGCAGAAAATTCTTCGAAAGAGATTCTAAAATAAAACCAACTTGACTTCTCTCATACTTGACAACACTGTTTACTTTTACCACATTAAGTGGACCATCAAGTCCAGGACATGTTCACGAATATTGGTCCCCTCTTTCATGCGACTATTGTAAACGTACTTTGATGGCATCATGCCTCAGAGTAAAGGACGATTCTCCAAACATCCCTCGCAGAGATTCCATAATCGCTTTGGCAGTACTTATATCCTCATGTTTCTTTGCCAACACATTGGATAAGCTGGCGAGGATATAAGCACGAGCTTTATCATTAGCCCTGGCCCATCTATCATATACATCCCGAACATTTCTGTTTGTATTAGAGCTAGGAATGGGAGGAAAATCCTCAGTTATGACAAACCGTAAAGCGTCTATCACAAGTATCGTGTTTAGATTTGATTTCCAATTTACATAGTTATCCCTGATGCCAACACTTGTATTATTAAACTCATCATTCTGAAATTTTAAATCCAATCAAGTTTTAGCAATTTTAATAATGTACTCAAGATTATTCTTTTGCAACAATACTACATCAAGACATTCTTGACTAAATACTATCTCCAGAATAACTCGATAGTCATTTAGGTTCCACTTTCGATCAAAAATTATTAACACTTAATAATTCTGTAAGTGTAGACCCGCCATTTTCAGAGTATAAATATGCCTCCGAAATAGAAAACAATACCCAAGACGGAACTATAAGACCCTATTCATTTTACGGAAGCCTGGGTTGTCCCGAATACATCTCTAGGAGAAGCAAGTTACTTTGTGTTCTTTATAGATGATTACTGCAAAAAGTGTTGGGTCTATCCCATCAAGAAGAAGGCAGATGTGTGTTCAGTCTTCAAAGTATTCAAAGCGCAAGTGGAACTTCAATCTAGTAAGAAGATTAAGTGTTTACGGACAAATAATGAAGGAGAATATACAAGCAACGAGTTTGTGGAATTTTGCAATCAAGAAGGCATCAAAAGGAAATTCATTACTACTTATACTCCCCAACAAAATGCAGTGGCAGAGTGGATGAACACAACCTTGTTAGAGAGAACAAGAGCAATGTTGGTAGTTGTAGGCTTAGAGAAAACTTTTTGGGTGAACAAAACTGCCTGTTATGTAGTGAATCGTGCGCCATCAACTGCTATTGAGTTGAAGACACCAATGCAAATGTGGACTAGCAAACGGGCCGATTATTCGAACCTCCACATATTTGAAAGTCTAGTGTACGTGATGTATAATGCCCAAGAAACTACAAAATTGGATCCAAAATTCGAGAAATGTTTATTCTTGGGGTATGCTGATGGTGTCAAGAGGTATCACTTGTAGGATCCCACTGCTCACAAAATTATCATCAGCAGGGATGTGATCTTTATGGAAGATAAGAAACAAGTAGCAGATGATAGCACTATAAACGAAAGCTCAGAGATTACCACAATACATGTGGAGCAAGAATCTATAGAGGAATCTTCTGAAGCCAAATCAATGCACGAGATCCAAGAACCAGTTGAGTCACAAGTACCAGAGATTTGTTGATCTGGTCGAGTAACAAAACCACCAAGTTGACAATCTGAGTATACTATGGAGAGCAATGTTGCATGTTGTCTTCTATCTAAGGATGGAGAGCCATTAACTCTCAAAGAGGCAATGACAAGTTCAGATGTTGCTCAGTAGATGACAACAATGTAGGAAGAAATAGAATCTCTTCATAAGAATAAGACGTAGGAACTTGTAACGCTACCACAAGGTAGAAAGCCCATTGGTAACAAGTGGGTGTATAAAATCAAGCGCAACAATTATGACCAAGTGGAGCGGTATCATGCAAGATTGGTGGTAAAGGGATACGTTTAGAAAGAAGGTATTGACTTCATAAGATCTTTTCTCTAATAGTTCAACTTACTACTGTTAGAATAGTCATCGCAATATATGCTACATTTGACTTACACTTGGAGCAGTTAGATGTTAAAACTGTGTTTCTCCATGGAGATCTCGAAGAAGAAATTTATATGCTCAAACCATAAGGTTTTAAAGTAAAAGGAAAAGAGAACTTGGTTTGTAGGCTAAACAAATCTCTATATGGTCTCAAACAGGCGCCGAGGTATTGGTACAAGAGATTTGATTCCTTCATTGTGAGTCTAGGATACAACAGACTTAATGCAGACCCTTGTGCATATTTCAAGAGGTTTTGAGAAAAAGACTTCATTGTCTTGCAGGCTTCATATTAATCTTAGAAAAGAGATGCTTCTTTCTCATTATCTTGTTGTTTTATGTTGACGACATGTTGGTATCAGGCCCTAACAAAGATCATATTGAAAAGTTAAAGGCTCAATTGGCTAGGAAAATTGAAATGAAGGACTTGGGACAAGCAAACAAGATTTTGGGGATGCAAATTCATCGAGACAGAAATAATAGGAAGATTTGGCTATCACAGAGAAATTATCTAAAAAAAGTCTTGCAACACTTCAACATGTAAGATTGTAAGCCAATTTCTACCCCTCTTCTTGTTAATTTCAAGATATCCTCTAGTATGAGCGCTAGCAATGAAGCAGTGAAGATGAAGATGTCTCATGTACCGTATGCATCAACAGTGGAAAGTTTAATGTTTGCCATGATTTGTACTAGACCAGACATTGCACATGCAGTGGGAGTTTTTAGTCTGTATATGGTGAATCCTGCTCGAGAGCATTAAAATGTTGTTAAAAGAATCCTTAGATAAATTAAAGGGTCCATAGATGTTATTGTTAGAGGATATGTTGACTCAGATTGTGCAAGTAATCTTGATAAAAGCAAATCGATTACTGGATATGTGTTCACTCTTGCTAGCGAAGCTGTAAGCTGGGTTTCCAAACTATAGTCAGTTGTGGCTATGTCAACAACAGAAGCAGAATATGTTGTAGTTACACAAGCTAGTAAAGAAGCGGTATGGTTAAAAATGCTATTCGAGGAGCTCGGACATGAACATGAGAAAATTTCTCTGTTTTGTGACAGTCAAAGCACCTTGTATCTTGCAAAGAATCTAGTTTTCCATGCCAAGTCCAAATATAATGGAGTGAGTATCACATCATTCGTGAAAAAATGGAGAAAGGAACTGTGGATATGCATAAAATTTATACAAAAGAAAACCTGGCAAATTACTTGACAAAGGCAGTCAATGCTGACAAGTTCAATTGGTGTCAATCCTCAAATGGCCTAGTAGAAACATAAGCAACATGAAGATGGCAAGGTAGAAAAAATGGTATGGAGATGTGATTGCTCCAAGTGGGAGATTGTTGGATAATTATCAAGATATTTCAAGAAGCTTATTAAGAAATTTCTTGGAGACAATTTTGGACCATTGGATCTTAACATTATTGTTCAAGATCAATCTATGGGCATTAGATCTTTCACATCTCTCTAGAACAATTGGAGCCATTGGATATTATTCGTATCTATCAAGAACAATTTGGAGCCATTGGATTTGCTTGATGGCCAACTTTCTTTGGGCTATAAATAAGTGAAGACCCATGGTTGTTAAACCATCCCAAAATCTCCAACAAATGAGTGAGATAAAATAGAGAGAGTTTCTTCTTGTAAGAGAGCTTGGTGTTCCTCTATAAGAAAGAAAGTTTGTAACTCCTATTTTCATATAGTAGAATTCTTTTATCCTTGCCTGTGGTTTTTATCCTAATTTATTTATGGGTTGTTTTCCATATAAAATCACCATGTGTTATTCTCTCCTTTCTTCTTCTTCATTATTATTATTCTCAATCTACTTTAGTTGTGATTTTACTCTCTTCGATTACAACCCCTTTTTTCTACGAATTTTTCATTTGTTGGGTATTCTACAAATTTTCAAACTCATATAACGAGGCGTGCTAAAGTATTGGTATAATTAAAAATTCTTCTTGTAATGTGATTTTCTCTCTGATTAATATTGATTTATATTTGTTGGATATTCTACAAATTTTTAAGTCCACAAATGAAGAAGATGATCTTGATACAATTAAATTTTACCATAATCTATCAGTTGGGTTGATTATTTGTAAGAAAAAAAAATTGAGTTGATTAGGGTGATTTAACAAGACAGAGATAAGGTGGCATGGTTATATATTATGTTTTAAAAATACTGTTAAAATTAATTATTCCGTAGTGGCTATAAACAAACGTTTCAAACATAGAATAAAATATGTTTGGTTGATTTCATGCTTCATGTCCTTGTTGATTCCATTCCAATTCTTTTGCGATATTTTATTTCCATTTTTCATCTCTATTCTTTCATGTGTGGATCATAATATAATCTTCGTCGTTCATTTTAATGATAATTAATTATCTTATACACTTCAGGTTTTTCTCATCTTTTGTAATTTTAATTTAAAATGAACCTTAATAAATACTAATACAATAACCATCAATTAGTTACTGTTGGATTTTCAATTTTTGTTAAATGGTTGGATCTCAGTTTTGTCGAACATGTACTCTAATTTTTTAGAAAAAAAAAATATTTAACAAGTTTTTGAATTTCCAATATAATGTTTAATAGGTCCAAAATTATTAATTTTATATCTAGTATTTTTCTTTTTTGTATGTCCAAATATGTCACATAAGTTAGAGATTTCTTTTATCACAAAATTAAAGTTCAAAGGACAATTTTGTAGATATTTTTTAAGTCATTGACCTATTAAACATAAGACTAAAAGTGAGATCTATTAGATATAATAAAGTTGAAAAATATATATTTAGATATATATATATAACTCTAGAAGTTTAGAATTCAAACTTAATTTAAATTTTTAAAGAAAAAAACGAATTAATGATAGGGTTTTATAAAACAAAGCAGAATGTAATTAGATTCTCACATATTAATCAAAGAAGTATTCAATTTCTAAAAAAAAATATAGGGTTTTGTAAAATTTTAATTAGAAAATATTTTTTTTGTTTACATAATTCAAATTCTAATTGTAACTTTCTCATTAACAGAAGATTGTAACTTTTATTAAATGGTACAACTTTCATCTTTGAATATCAATAATAAATAACATAATTTGTATGGTCCCTCCCACTCTTTAATTTTAGATCTATTCTTAACTTTACTCAAATTTATCGTATCATGTTAATGAAAATGTTGTCTCTCACTAGGATTAAAAGAAATTTCAAACTTTTCAAAGTGGATAATGATATTTGATACTTACTATTAGTTTAGTCTATGATGAAGGCATTATAAATGTGTCAATTTAATTTAAACATTTCGCTGCACATATTGTCTCTTATTAACCCAATAATTCTCTTAAAAAAATTGACAACGAAATTGACCCAAAAAAGTTTTGAGATAAAATATATAATTTGGATGGTATTGGAGTTTTTTATTCACCTTAATTTAGGTACAGCCAAAAATGTGCTTTGGAGCAATTTGATCGATGCTACCTTGTGGTATATTTGATTGGAACGCAATAACCGCACATTCCAAAATTTGGAGAAATCACTGTCAACTTTGGGAAGACATCACTTATATGGTTACTTTTTGATGTACTAAATTTATTAGTTTTCGTACTTTTGATGTATCTACTATATCGTTAAATTGGAAGATTTTTCTCTAACTTGTCATCTGTTGTATTGTCAACTCCTTAAGCTCTACTCTAACTTCCATCTGTACATTATTTTGTTGATTAATACAACACTCTTTTGGTGTTGGAGTGTGATGACATACTATGAATATGTCAACTTAATTGAGATATCGACTAAAATTGATTTTGTTTTTCATTACATTGTTCTTTAATTTGGATATACTTTAAAAGTTGCAATACTTTATAGTATATTTTAGACGGCATTCATTCACAATAATGTATGTGTCAAAATTGTATATTAGAAAACATCAAATTACCAAAGTGTGTAGGACGTGTAGACAAGTTTTGACAAACTCCATAACCTAACTATGTTGAATGTAATGAGAAAATTAGGTAAGAAAAGAACCAGAAATTGTCTCAATTTTTGACCAATTTGTTGCATTTTTTTAGAATTTTAAAAGACAAAGCTATTCTATGTCCCTTCCAAGCCTCTCCAATCAATTTCATTCAAACCATATTCTAATGGCAATTTCTTTGTCATGTTATAATTTTAAACAATTGTTTCCAAATATTTGTATATCTCAAATTATTTCTTCAAAGAAGATCATCTTGGTCTCCAAATCATTTTTCTTCTTTTCTTCCAAATAATAATTATAATAATAATAATAAATTATAATAATTATAATATTATTTTGGTTACTTTGGTAGTTGTTCAATTTTAGTTTTTGTATTTTCAAATGATTAATTATATTCTTTATACTTTTGATAAATTTATTTTCTATAAAAAAAATTATCTATTAGCATTTTCGCCATAAAATTTGGGAACCTAATCATATAATTATATTTTCTTGTATAAAAATTACTTTTATTATTTTATCAATTTCAGTGATATAATGATTAACTTAGAGAGATTCAATCTACGATTTAATGAAAGTATTTATACTAAAACTAAATAAACTAGAAAGTACATAAATTAAAATAATATTTTAACCCAAAAAGCCTATATACAATTTAAATATCATGAAAAATTAAACTTTTAGTTCCAAATTTTAAGAATATGTGTATGGTCACTCGATTTTAAAAATATAAATTTTAGTCATTGAGTTATTAAGAATATGTATATTTGGCCTATGAGTTTTTAAAATATATCTTTCTAATCCCTAAGTTTTTAAGTATAGGTTTAATGGTCTCTAAAGTGTTTTTTAAATAATTATATGATATTTAAAATTATAAAATATTTGTTTAAAAAAATAATTTTATAGACGAGATAACTTTTAAAAATGATTCATCTAATTTAAAATATCATATAGTTATTTAAAATAATAATAACAATAAATTATTTAAGCAACCATTTAAACCTAATTTTTGGGACTAAAAATATACATTCTGAAAACTTAGGAACCAAACACACTTGTTCTTCAAAATTTGAGGATTGCATTTTGAAACTTTAGGGATCAAACTCGGGGATTAAAAAGATATTTTTTTCTATGAAAACTTATTAGATGATATATAATTAAATTTACCTTCACTCATCAGTTTAAATTTTTTAGTCAATGGATGATTTAAGATGGTATTAAGTGAAAAAAAAAACTCAAAATAAACGTAGGTTTTAGAAACTTATTTCCATCCCCTATAATCGACTAGAATTATAAATTAAAAATGTCTTGAAAACAATAAAATGCTAAAAATAAGCACCAATGAAATCGCTATTTTATTTTATAAGAACAAAAGAAAAATAAGAGTTGTATTTAAAAACAAAACAATAGTGTTATTTGTTTTCTTTTTTTTTTTTTTTTTCAAAAAACACTAACAACTTCTCGCAAGATTATGCCATCCATTACAATTGCAATATTATTCTTACAAAAAAAAAGAAAAAAAGAAAAATATCTTTTAATCCGTAGATTTTGAGTAGATTTTTTTATTTAGTCCATAGATTTTAAAATATTATATATAGAGTCTTCAACTTTTAAGTTTGGTTTTAACTTAGTCCCTAAGTTTCGACTTAGGACAATTTTACCCTTGACATTTAAGTTTTGCTTCCATTTGGTTCCTATGTTTCGAGATTTGTACTTTTAATCTCAATTTTTATTAAATACTCACTTTTCATCTTTAGAATCAATTTATAATAATAAATTAAAAATCCTTAAAAGAAATCATTAATTAAGTTTCACTATTTTTTATCACTTTTAAAATTTCATTTCATAATTATTTTTTACTAATTAATAAAAATTGACGTCAATGATTGAAAGTGAATATATAATGAAAAATTGAGGTTAAAAATGTAAAATCTTGAAACTTGAGGACCAAAATGATACAAAACTCAAATCACAGGGGTAAAATTATAATATTTTGAAACTTAGAGATTAATTAAAACAAAATTCAAAATTTAATGACCAAATGTGTAACATTTGAAAACCGACCAAATTAAAACTAGACCCAAAATTTAGAGACTAAAAAGGTAATTTAAAAATAAATAAATTAATTAAGCAAAACATTTTTAAAAAGCAAAGAAAAAAAAAGGACAAAAAAATTAAAAAGAAATTAAACAAAAAGTGAAGCAAAGAATAATCCAATGACGCATTAATTAATAAAGTTTGTGAAAGTCATAAGAGGTTTTAAAGATGAAGCAAACGTGTGTGTGTTTGTGTTTTTGAAAATAATTTTTTTTTAAAAAAAAAAAAAAAAGTCAATGCGACACACAAACATAATTTGCTCTTACTACAAACTTTGATTTTTCAAAGCTAATTCCTTTGACTATCCGAATGTTTTATGGTAACTTAAGCAAGAAACCTTCAATTGCCTTTAATTTCCCATTCTTCAACGCTAATTAATTTCCCTAATTAAAAATTGAAATTTCTTCTTAATTCTATGTTCCTCCATTGCTCGGCAACAAGTCGGCCCACTGGATTGTTTGACTGGGAATGTTAATTACATTTTTCAACGCCCATTTATTTCTCTTCTAAAACGTTTTTCTTACGCAAACAACTCTTTTTTTACATAATATATCATGTCCTTTGCTTTTAATATCTCTTATTGCTTCTGTTTTTCAAAGCTTAAAATGAATAATATTGAAGATTTTATTATAATATTTATATCCTATTTCATTTCATATAAGTAAAGTGAAGATTCAAACATCTTCATTCCCTATGAATCAAGGATAAATAATCAATATTCATAACGTATTATAAAAACTTTTACAAAAATATTACTATGATCATAACTAATATTAATGCTAAAATATTTCATCACCTTAAAAATGTTTTTTTTTCCTTTCATTTAAATATACTTGAAGTATTTTCGATTAAAGATGCCAACATAGCCAACCACGTCACCAAAGAGAAAACCACTTCATAAATTACAGTCTTACCTCTTTACCAAAAGAATAGGTTGGTTACAACAAGTGTCTAACCATTTTTTGTTGTTGAGTTATTCTTGCATTCCCAAATTAGGGATTCCATGTTGTATAAATATAACACCCATGTACATTTCAAAATACAAGAAAATATAAAGGAAAGGTTGTCGTGCCATTATCGTGTACCTTCAATATTATTGTCTACCTGGTTAAAATTGTCATTTACCTTTTTGATATTATCGTCTACCTCTTGACGTTATCGTCTACACACTATCGTCTACCTCTTTAGAACTGTTGTTTACTGTCTCGTCGTATATCTCTTCAAACGACAACGCGCGCTTCAACTTCCCGTGTGAGTCTGTCGTCTCCTTCAACTTCACACTTTAACTTTTTCTGATTATCCTTCCAAAAAAAACTCCTAATTTATTCTAGTACCATTAAGGCTAAACTTAAAAAAAGAATGTACGACGTCGTTTCACTAATAAATTCTAAATCCTTTTCAAATATTGTTATGCGATATAGTATGGATTAAGATGATATAAAAAAGAAAAATTTTCTCAAACTAATTAATCAAATAACGAGAGGGATTTTAGTTCAACAGTATATATCTTCTCTTTTGAAATTAGAGTTTCGATTTTTACCTCCACAGCCATGATATTTGAGAAAATTAATTAACCAAATAACTTGTCACGTGTGTCTACAATAGGGGAGATACAACTTGTCAATTGTCGGTCATGAATGTGCATGAAATTCAATAAGTTGTTCTATCTTGATTTAAAATTGGCTATATGGGACACGTGTCATGCAATCTTTTATTTTTAATTTATTACCGTTTGATATAATGAATTTCTTTTGTAATCAAACCATTTAAAATAGGAAAAAAACCACTAAAAATATCTATATATTAATAAATTACAATTTATCTACGATAGACATTTTTTTCTTTTCAAAAATTTGCAATATTCAAAATTTCTTTCTTAAAAACCAAAATTTTAAATTTTCATCACCAAATTAAATTAAATTGGGGTGTAACTTTAACTTCTATTTTTAATTCAAAAAATTGCTAGTTTTATCCCTAAAATTAAATTAAATTGGGAAAAAGTTTCAAACTTTTTTTATAAATTTGATCATATTCCAAATTTCTTTCTTAAAACCAAAATCTTAAAATTTTCATCTCCAAATTAAATTAAATTAGGGATAAAACTTGAATTTCATTTTAAATTCAAAATTTTTAAGTTTCATCTCTAAGTCAAATGAATTTAGGATCAAACCTAAATTTTTCCTTTTTGTTAAAAAAAAAAAAAAAAGAAAATTTGAGAATTCCTACATTTTATCTCTTCAAATCAAATCAAGTCTGAAATAAAGATTGAGATTTTTCTTAAATTAAAATTTTGGCCGTCCTCTATTACAAATTTTAGTTAAACTCGTCACTAAACTCACGGTTTAATTAAATTAGGAGCATCGAAGTTAAGACTGAATTACTTGCATTTCAATATCGGTTTTATCTTTTTCGAGATTCATCCACCCACATCTGTGCACAAATCTCGAAAAGGAGAATTTGTTGGAGGAGAAATTTCGGATCAACCACGGACCGCCACGCCATTAGCTAAATTAATGACGGAATTCTAAAATCATTAAATTTGTGACCAATTAGGAGTTAACATGTGCTCCAAATTGAAGTTGAAGATAAATTTCGATGATGCCACGTGGTTCCATCATGACCGTTGAATTGGATAAAATTAACTTGGTCTAATTTAATATTATTATTATTTGGGTTAAAGGCTCTAAACCCAAAAATATGTTGAATTTGACTCAAATGTCAATCAAACCCAAGTCTAACTAATTGGGCCCAAGAGTCAAACCCGTAGGTCAACCAAGCCCAAAAGACTCTTGAAAACACAAAAACTTTTCCAAAACTTCTATTTCAAGAATGTTCGGTACTCTCCTTCTTCAAGTCAAGCATATTCATCCAACCGAGAGAGAATCAGATGATCAAGTACTAGAGATCGAACCACATCGCATCAAATCAACTTCAACATCAACACCTACTCATGTTCAACTCCACGAAACACGTTTCTCCGAAAATCTCATGTGAACAAATGCTAAAAGATTTTATCACCTTAAAAATGTTTTTTCTTCATTTAAATGCACTTGAAGTATTTTCTGATTTTCCTTAAAAAAAAAAAAAAAAAAAAAAAAAAAAAAAAAAAACTCCTAATTTATTCTAGTACCATTAAGGATAAACTTCAAAAAAGTATGTACTTTCTTTCATAATTTAAGACGTTGTTTCACAAATAAATTTCAAATCCTTTGTAAATATTGTTATGCGATATACTATAGATTAAGATGATATATAAAAGAAAATTTTCCTCAAGCTAATTAATCAAATAATGAGAGGAATTTTAGTTCAATGATAGTTAGTATATATTTTCTCTTTTGAAATTAGAGTTTCGATTTCTACCTCCACAACAATGATAGTTCAATGAATTTCTTTCGCAATTTAACCGTTTAAAATAGGAAGATTATTTTAAATGACAAAATTATTGAAAATATTTACATAATAGTAAAATATTACAATACATCTATGTTAAACCGCGATATACTACTATTTGTGTCTATCATGATATAGATAGATATTGATGGTAGTCTATCACAATCTATCTTTAATAAACAGTGAAATTTTATCATATTTATAAGTATTTTAATTTATTTTTCTATATTTTAAAATAGCCCTTCAAAATATATGATAGTTGAGTAAATAATCTTATTTTTAAAAGAACTACGGATAATTCGAGAACACACCACCATCACATATTCTTGTATTATTCTTTCAATTATTTTCACTTTTTTACATTTTTTTTAATTTAAGAAATTCATTAACTACTAAATTGTGATGGGGACAGAAAAGATTAAAAGAAAAAAAAAAAATAGCTTTGATTTTCTAAGTAGAAGCAAACACAATCAAACCTATTTATAAACTAAAGCTTTTTCTTACCAAAAGGTACAAAGTTTGTCTTAGCCAAAATTTGAATGCTCATAACATTTTTCATTAAGAACAAATAAGAATTGTATTTATCCCTAAAAATTTCCTTTTTCTTTGAATAGCAAGTTGAGGCAATAACAATAGTTCAAAGCTGAAAATGAACAAACAAACATTATCATTTCCTTCTACTTTGTTTTCCTATTTTTGAAGACAGATATTCAATTGTAAAAGGCTTAAATTTGATTAAAAGTTAATTTTCTCTCACATATTAAGAGAATTTTAGTATAATATTATTGAAGTTAAATTTTTTGTATTAAAATACCATCAAGTACTCAAATATAGTATTTTGTTTTTACTTTTAAAATAAAATTGGAAGAACTCAAATTATGTGGCATGATCTGTCAAGACTTTACTAAAAAATAATAATAATATTTCAAGACTAGTAATGGATTTAATAATCAATATAATCTCTCTAATGATTAGTTTAATTGCAAATTCATTATAGATTTTAAATTACTGAGTAAAAGTACCTATTAAACCAAAATAGGACCTTGATTGAATTAGCATAATTTAATCAATGGTTTATCACATTTATATTTATAGCTTGATATTAAAGTATACTCTATATATAACAAGAGGTGACCAAAATAAAGAAACTTTTTTTCTTTTTTTTTTTTTATTGTCTTTACAACTTTTTTAGTAGAACAGATGAACAGAATATATTCCAATGTTAAAGACAAACCAAACAAATTAAAAGGTTAATTAGATCCATGTAGATGTAAACTATGAATATCAAAGCTTATTGGATAATGCTTACCTCTTGAGACATATTGGGAGATTTTTATTTCCTCTTCTTCTCATTTTTGGGCAATGATGACTTTCTATGATTCTTTCTCTCTTATATTTTAGGGTGTTTGATAACTATTACCTCTTTTTGTTTTTGAAAATCTGTTTTGATTTTTAGTTTTTAAAAAACAAAATTATTCATATTTAGTTTCTATGATTTTTAGTTTTTGCTTTTTAAATTAAGTCTATGAGCACTACTTCCATCTCCAAATTTATTCATTTATTATCTGTTTTTCACCGGTGGTTTAAAAAACAAACCAAATTTTGAAAACTTAAAAAAGTAGCTTTCAAAAAGTTGTTTTTGTTTTTAAAATTTGGCTAAAAATTGAATCATTATACTTAAGAAAGATGAAAATCTTGATAAGAAATGTAAATGATATAGACTTAATTTTCAAAAACAAAAATGAAACCCAAAATGGTTACCAAATGAAACCCGTTACTGATTTTAGTTTTTTGTTTTCTTAAAAATGTCGTAATTGTTTTTTATTTTCTGTTTTGATTTTTATGAATTTTTTAGTTTTATATAATTTTTTAATAAAACTAAAATCAAAGTTTTCCATCTAATATACATACATAGTTATAAAATTATATATTTATTTTAACTTTCTTAGAAAATATGATTTTTTAAATACATGGTTTAATCACTAATCAAATGAAGAAAAATTAACAAAAATAGATGTGTTAACAAAATACAAAAAAATAATTGCATTTTTGTAGGAACAAATTATAGGAGAATTATAATCAACTAAAACAATTAAAATATAAATCCAATGAATTCACTTTGTTTTTTTAAGACCATTTTCTTCTATTTATGAAGTTAAAGTATCATGAACAATTGTCTCTCAGGATAGCACGAATTACTAACCTGTAAATTCAATACTTCAATCATGTGATTCAACCGTCAATAATAATATATAAAAGAGATGATGGAATGAAAGGCGTTCAAAATTTTATTGATTAATTTAAACTTATTTTTCAAAGATAAATTGTCCAAAAATGATCTTAAAGTGATTAACCGAAGAAATTCTTCCAATTATGCAGAAAAACAAAGATATTTTGAATCAATATAAAACCTCTCGAATATATTGCAAAAATGAAACCACACCAATTTGTTATTAAATAAATATTTTAGAAAACAATTGTAAGAGATTAATAAAAATGGTTTTCTAAAAAGTGTTTGATGCAGAAGAGTGTCATATTAAAATAATCTGTATTGTGAATATATTTTTAGAGAATAAACATATTGCCATTTTATAAGACAAACATTAGAATGCGATATTATGGGGGTTTTTTTTTTTTCTTATATTTGGAATTTTTTAACAAAAAAATTATCATAGTTTGATTATTGCTAAAATTAGACCCCATTTATTCCAATCTAAAAAAGAAAAGTTTTTGCAATAAACTACACGTTGGGAGATCTCTACGGTTAGGGGTATTTTAGGTATAAGAAGAAAAAAAATCCTAGAATTTAGATATTTACGCTTTAAATTAACTAATCAATTAAAATTAATGGTCAAAATTAGAAGAGCCATCGGCTCAAGGCAAGATACATAGAGTTGGCATTACATTTTCTCGCTCTTGGATTTTCCAATTTAACTTTTTTTTTTTAAAAAAAAAAAAAATCATAAACAAAAAATATGTGAAACTATTTATAAAAATAGTTAAATATATATATATAAATAGAAATTGATAAACTTCTATCAATATCTATTAATGATGGAGCGTCTATTACTGATAGACTTCTATCACGGATGAACTTTTATTCTCTATCAAATAAGATTAAAATTTATTATTTTGTATAAACAATTTTTCTTATTTTTTTATTAGTGAAAATCTCCTATCTTTTTACTGAAAATAGAATATATATCAAAATATGGAAAGTAGAAAAATAGTTTAACATCAAAAGAAAAATAATAATAAAAAAAAAAAAACATAGACTTCCGTGATAGATAGAAATTACAGACGAGATATTAAAAGAAAACCTTCTCATTTAGAGAAATGCCAGAAATATAGTTTAACCTAACGTAACTCTATGAAATATTAATAACACTGGAAAAATAAAGATAATAGTGTGAGGCAAATATTTAAATCTTTTTTACGGAAAATATCCATTTATATTTTTAAATTTATTGGTAATATCAATTAAAATCAAGAACTTATAATTATATTGATTTAAATTCTAAACTTAAGTAAGTGCATCAATTTAGACTCCTTCAGACTTCGTTCAATCCTTATCGTGTGAAAGTTATAATTCAAGCCAATTAAATTCTTAAACTTATAATTTGAATGTGTAGATGTGTCAACCTAGTTGAGATATTCTGATGCATCTACTGATCCATTTTGTCCCATGTATATTGTTACTTTGAACTTATCTATCAACTTTTCCAAATATCCATTCTATAAAATGGATAATTAAAGTAAATACATGAACAACTTCCAAAGGAATTTTTTAAGAGTATAAATTGATTAATTTAATAAAGTTTAGAAATTTAATTGAAATGTTTATGTTTTAATTTACATGAGATTTTTCAGACGGAACGTAATGAAGGGTGTAAATTCATACACTTATAAAGGTCTAGAGTTAAAAATTGATACAAATATTAGTTCAAAGTTTAAATTGATGCGAACCTTCAAATTTAGGGGTGTACATTGAATTTAATAGAAAAAATAACTACTTACCTTTCTATTTGTAGAAGATATGTTTTTACCGGTTTTTGAACTATGGTAAGGGCTTCTCTCTAGCCCTTCGTATATTACCTTTTGGCCCCTGATCTTATCATATTTTAATTAAAGGATGTGGGAGATGATAAAGGTGCTAAGAATGTATCAATTTAATTGAGATATTTTGGTGCACCTACTGGTTCACAAATCATATACATGTATATTTTAAAAAAGAAACTATGGTATGGTTGATACTTATAATTGTTGGGTTTTGGTAAAATATTAGAAGTGAAATTTGCCCCCACGTCAGTTAAATTAAAGAATGGGAATGGGCTCCAAGCCTATAAAAGAAGCCTATGTCTCTAGTTTCAAGTTGTCCTAGTTAGAAACACTTTAAGTTTGTGTGTGCTAATTCTAGTTAAATTCCTTTTATGTATTCTCTAGTATAAAAGGTTTGAGAGTGTGCTCTAGTAATTGGGATCAAGAAAGAGAATTATTCTATGTGATTGTAACAATTTTTCACATAGTGAATTTCTTTCTGTTGGGCCGTGGTTTTTCTCCGAGTTGGGAGTTTTTCACGTACATTCTTGTAAAAAGTGGGAGGTTTTTCTCAATAATAGTTTGATTGAATTTTATTGAATTGAACAATAATAATATTTATGTATTCATAAAATATAGTAACTTCTTAATTAATTGTTAGTGGACAAGCCAAGTGGTGTTCAAAATTTTCCCCAACAAAACTCTAGGAATTTTATTTTATTTTTTTTAAGAAAAAGACCTTTAAAAATATCTGTGTGTGGACTTAACAAGGGAAAAATATTGGTTCTCACATAATCAACTAGTTTCTTAATTAGTTTTTAAACGGAAAAGTAATTTAACGATGACATGTAGTAGGTTTCTGACTTAAGGATATATGTTTTATCTATATCCTTAATATTTCAAAATTTTATTTTGAACTATTTTTTTAAAATATATATAAATTTTTTCTTTTTGTTTTGACAATTTATTTTTTTGAACTCGTTATCATTGAAATTGTTTCAATATCTTTCTATCAGTTTTGAAACAAATTTTATGTTATGAAATTTTTTAAAGTTTACAATAAACTTTAGATTATAGTATTTAGCATTAATTATATTCATTTGTCAAGGAAAAGAAAACAAATAAGTTTGGCGAAGAAAACTATGTAGAATTGCAAAGCAACTGTCATACGTTGAATTTAAAAATAAAATAAAATAAAACAAAAACAAAGCCAATTTTACCTACCCTCGTATTTTTAAATGCCGAGACATGAAGAAAAGGTTCAAAAACTAAAATTCTAATCGACTGAAAAAGGAAAAAAGAAAAGAAAATTAATAATTAACGTCATGTTCACGTGATACAGCACCAAATAATAATTGAATAATTCCCATAATGATCTTATCCCTAATTAATCTATTGCATTCTATTCTAAATCATAATCTCATTAATCTTTTTTTAGAAATTCACATTATTATTTTCTTTATAATTAAATAATATCATCATTAATTAATATTTTCATGTCTGCGACCAATTTCTATTTAGAAAAAAAAAAAAAAAAACTACTTTCTATTAAATAATATCATCATTAATTAATCTTTTTTTTCGTATATTGATTATAATATTCACTATTTTAACCTCGTTTCCATCTTAATTTCATTACCTTATGCGTTCTATATTTACTATATACTTTTACTTGTAATATATATATATATATATATATATGCATGAATGACATAAAGTTATTTGAATCAACCCATTTGAATATACCAAAATATCACACTACTTTTTTTAAAAAAAAAAAAGTAACCGAAGGCAAGATATATTAATCAATAAGACTCTCCTTATTAGTCTCCAACAACGAAGGAAAGCCAAACAAGAAAATTATAAGTTCAACTCTATCTAATACAAGACGACAAAGCATGCATCCCCTTCAATTGCAAAGGGAAAAAAATCATTTTTAAAAATGAAAAAATTGTAGTGTGGCAATCACTACAATTTTTAATTGGATACACAAAAATGGGTACAACCTGTAATACACTGTCTTTGGGATAATTTTGTTTTAAAGTTTCTATTTTAACATTTATGCTTGTTTCTTCTATTTCACTTTTATAATTAAAACAAAAATTTGAAACTATTTTTTTTTTTTTTGAAAATATTAATATAAAGGGATAATAAAACTTAAAAATTTAAAATGTAGAATTAAATTTTCTTTAAAAATATAACCTCAGATTTTTTTTTTTGTTTCTGGTAAAATAAAAATTAAATGTTGAAATCACACGTCATATTTGTTGGATAATATTCTTAAAAAACTTAATAATAGTTTAATTGAAATACTATTCATAGACACCTCGCCACCTCATAATAGAGATATAAAATTTTAAAATAGAAAATTTAAATGGTAATATAAGAAATGGTTTTGATTGGAAAATTAATAAAATAATAACCGCAAAATGATTATTACGAGATTAGCCGTTAACATGGAGACGTTGAAATTGAACGCCAAAATATGAAGGAACGAAAAAGAAAAAAAGAAAAGGACAAAAAAAAAAAAAAAGAAAAAGAAAAAGACCACAGTTTTGGCCGCCTTCCTCCTTCCCTTCCCNAAAAAAAAAAAAAAAAAGAAAAAGAAAAAGAAAAAAGAAAAAGAAAACCACCACAGTTTTGGCCGCCTTCCTCCTTCCCTTCCCTTGCCTTCACAAATTGGCTGCTTCCGCCGGCAGCCGTCGTTGTCTCCAATAAACATGGTCCTCACTCCAAGACAAAACCTTTATTTGACCTGGCACAAACATGTGGACCCTTCCTTGTCTTCCCCTTACTAGACATACCTATGTGTCCTGGCCCCACATGTCCCTTCTTCCCCACACCACTTTCCCTCTCCAAATATTTCTTTTTTTTCTCTTCAGATGACGTGGACTTTGACGTGTCATCCACCGCATGCATTTCCATTTTCCTATATAAATCCCACACTCTCAACTTCTTTGCTCATCTCTATTTCTTCTAATTCCTTCTCTCCCATCCTTCAAACTTCTTGGCCTTTTTTTAAATTTTGTTTAAAACTTAATTTTATAAATTTTACAAATTTATAATTTTATATTAATGGCCGTTGTTGATAATCCTCAGTTTTCATCTCCTCTTGGGCCGCCGGCTTGCGAGAAAGATGCCAAAGCCCTTCGTTTCATACAGGAAACCACTGCAAATGCTGACTCCGTTCAGCAAAGGGTTTTGGCTGAGATTCTGACCCAAAACGCTCACACTGAGTATGTCAACCGGTTCCGGCTCAATGGAGCCACGGACCGGGACACATTTAAATCCAAACTTCCTGTTGTTACTTATGAAGATCTCCAACCTGATATTCAACGTATTGCTAATGGCGATCGCTCTCCTATTTTTTCATCCCATCCAATTTCTGAGTTCCTCACCAGGTTTTATTTTTGTAATTATATTTATTTTTAATTTTATTATTATTCATTAACCTTATTTAAATTAGGGTTGTTAATTTTATTTTATTTGCAGTTCTGGGACATCCGCTGGAGAGAGAAAATTGATGCCCACAATTAAAGAAGAAATGGAACGGCGTCAATTGCTTTACAGTCTTCTCATGCCCATCATGAATTTGTAAGTTTTTTTTTTAAAAAAAAAAATTATTAAATTTGAAGAGAAAATAAAAATAAAATAAAAAAATTGACAAATGGAAAATATAATTTTCAGGTATGTACCGGGATTGGACAAAGGGAAAGGGCTTTACTTTTTATTTGTGAAGGCAGAGACTAAGACTCCTGGAGGGTTGGTGGCTCGTCCGGTGCTGACTAGCTATTACAAGAGCGATATCTTCAAGACTAGGCCTTATGACCCTTACAATGACTACACGAGCCCTAACGAGGCTGTTCTATGCGCTGATTCCTTTCAAAGCATGTACACTCAAATGCTATGTGGCTTGTTGATGCGTGGCCAAGTCCTCCGAGTCGGCGCGGTTTTCGCCTCCGGCCTCCTTCGCGCCATCCGCTTCCTCCAGCTCAACTGGAAACAGCTGGCACACGACATCGCCACCGGAACCCTAAACCCTAAAATCACGGACTCTTGTCTCCGTGAATGCATAACCACCAAATACTTAACAAACCCGAATCCAGAGCTGGCGGAATTCATCTCCAAGGAATGCTCCACGGAGGAATGGGAAGGAATTATCACGAGAATTTGGCCGAATACTAAATATTTGGATGTGATTGTGACCGGAGCCATGGCTCAGTATATTCCCACGCTCGAATTTTACAGCGGGGGTTTACCTATGGCTTGCACTATGTATGCTTCCTCCGAGTGCTATTTCGGGGTAAATCTAAACCCAATGTGCAAACCCGATGAAGTGACTTACACCATCATGCCAAACATGGGTTACTTCGAATTCCTCCCCCACGACTCCTTGTCTCAAGCTCCCGCTCTCTCCCGTGACTCCCCGCCTCGACTCGTCGACCTCGCGGACGTCGAAGTTGGGAAAGAATACGAGCTCGTGATCACAACTTATGCCGGATTGTGTCGGTACCGAGTTGGTGATGTGCTCAAAGTCACCGGGTTCCACAACGCTGCGCCACAGTTCCGATTTGTGAGGAGGAAGAATGTTCTTTTGAGCATCGACTCCGACAAGACCGACGAGGCTGAGCTCCAGAAGGCGATCGAGAGCGCATCGTCTCTTTTACGAGAATTCAACACCACCGTGGTGGAATACACAAGCTATGCAGATACTAAAACAATCCCAGGACATTACGTCATATATTGGGAGCTTCTTGTGAAAGATAATGAAGCAATGAATTGTCATCCAACGGATGAGATTTTAAATCAGTGTTGTTTGGCTATTGAAGAGAATTTGAACTCGGTTTACCGACAAGGCCGAGTTGCGGACAACTCAATCGGACCGTTGGAGATCAGGGTGGTGAAAAACGGGACGTTTGAAGAGCTAATGGACTATGCGATCTCAAGAGGCGCGTCGATCAACCAATACAAAGCGCCACGGTGCGTAAATTTCACACCCATTGTCGAACTGCTCGACTCTAGAGTAACTTCAGTGCACTTTAGCCCAGCCAAGCCGCACTGGACACCGGAACGACGTCGTTGAGATCAACCAACAAAAAATAAAATAAAAATTTCACATTAAAAAAAAAAAAAAAAAAGAAATTGAAAGAGACCCATATGTGTAAAAAGATTATTATTATGATGATGATGATGTAGCAGCCAAGTAGAAGAGGATAGAGTTTGAGTTTGTTGAATTATGCATATGGCTTTTAGAAGTGTCTTTTTTTTTTTTTATGGAAAATTAATTTTCTAAGTTCATGTGTCATGTCTGTGTAATAAGGTTCAAGTAATTAATGTCTAAAATATGGGGTTCATGATGTAATTGTTCTTTTACAAAAATGTCTGTTGGTCTATTATATATTGAATCTTTTTGTCTTTGGCTTTTCTTTTTCTTTTTCTTCTTGCTTTTGAGAGTAAAGAGAGACTGAGAGAGTGGAAAATTGGAAAAACAAAAAAGCAAAGAAAAAAGTTTTGTTCAAAGTGAAAATAATAATTACTTTCTTTTTTATTTATGAAATATATATATTTGTTTTTGTTGTTGCTAGCTGCTGCTTCCATAAAGCAACCAACACTGCATATATTTTCTAGCCATCACACAGACTTGTCCACTCAATTCATTAGATGCATTGCATGTATCTATTTTTGTTTTTATTGATCATAATTAAATGAATAAAATTCTTCCCTGATCTTAAGTATTTTAGATGTGTCATCATCATTCTCTACCTTCTAAGTTCATATGGTTAGAAGAATTAAGTTAAAAAAGACTTGTTTCATAACCATTTTTGTTTTTAGTTTTCTCCTCTGAATTTCTTCATTTGTTATCTATTTTTTATCAATGATTTAAAAAACAAAGCTAATTTTCTAAAACTAAAAAAATTATTTTTGAAATTTGGTTAAAAATTTAACTATTGTACTTAAAAAAATGCAAATCATTATAAGAAATGGAGATAAAATTAAGCTTAACTTTCAAAAACTAAAAAAAACGATATGGTTACTAAACAGGGACTTAAAATTTTGTATTTGGTTTTTTTTTTAAAAAAAAAATCAAAATTACCATTATTTTTTTATATCGTGAGTGTTTGAATCAGTTTATGCACACTTTGACTAATCTCATGGAACAATCCGTCTAACCTTACAACATGACTATCATAGATTGAACTTATGATTTCTCAACCCTTTCTTTATTACTTCGGCAACTCATGATAGTTAAATTACCATTTTACCCAGTTCAGTGAAAGAATTTTAACAACTTTCAATTTCACACCTAAATTAATTAATCCTAAATTTGAATGTGCATGTGGTAAAACTAATGTCCTCAATTAGTTATTTTTATTTAGGAAAAAATTGTAGGGATACTCTTGTGTCCATTATAAACAAGCTATATAACTTTTAGAAATTCCTAAACCCTAAACTTTAAGCTTTTTAAAAATTCAATTAAAAATAATTTTTAGAATTATCTTTTTGTTTTTATAAATTTGGCTAGGAATTAAAGAGTATTTTTAAAAGGTAGAGTAGATTGCATATAAAGGAAACTAGCTTTAAACAAACTTTTAATATTTGTATATAAATTGATAAAGTAGTTTTATTTTAAAAAACAAGAAATACAGAGAACATGTCAGGAATTTGAGAGAGTTGTTTTTTCAGAAACAATTCCATAAAAGGCTGAACGCTACTTTTAAAAGACGTTTAAGACATGTTCAGTGTTTTCAGATTTTATCGTCTTTCACTTTCTTCAAATTATTGTTTATTTATTATTATTATTATTATTTCCATCAAAATTTGAGAGATTAAATAGCATTTTAAGTTATGAATATATATGATGAATAATTTCATGAAATATATAAGCATTAACATTTGGTTTGGTAGAAATTTTACATTTTGTTTTAGATTTTTAAAAACTAAACTTTTTTACTTATAATGAATTTATTTTTTTAATTAATTTTACCCTCGTTCACAAAATATTTTTCAATCCTTCCTTAATATATTTTTTTAAATTGAAATAGAAACAGAAACAAAACAAATCTGTTTTAGGAAAACAATTTCAGTTTGGCTAAGATTTTGTTCGGTAACTATTTTGTTTTTTGTTTTTTAAAATTAAGTCTATTTTCTTTCCATTTTTTATAATGATTTGCATCTTTTTTAAATACCTAGTTGGAATAATCAGGTGCATCTATTGACTCAATTCGTATCTTTTTCAAAAAAAAAAAAAAAAAAAAAAAAAAAATTCTTAACCAAATTCCAAAAACAAAAACAAAATTTTAAAACCTACTTTTTATAGTTTTCAAAATTTGACTTGGTTTTTAAATTATTGGTAAAAAGTAAATAACAAAGGAAGAAATTTGGAGGTGGAAGTAGTGTTTATAGACTTAATTTTCAAAAACAAAAAACAAAAAATGATGTGATTACCAATCAGGCTTAAATAATGTAAATATAGTTTAAATTTGATTACCAAACGAGCCTAAATAATGTAAATTTAGTTTAAATATAACGACACAGAGCCAGAACAAGACTTCTTTCAATAGATTATTTACACCATCAAACACCTAAATTAACTTAATTAACTTAATTAACTTGAAAACTAACCCACCATAGAATCTTTAAGAATGTATTTGGCATGCAGAGTTATTGGATTGAGTTGAGTTGGTAATAATTATATGTATTAGTTAACAATAGAGAACTATCAAACAAAAACTTAACATATATAAAACTTATGACTACGAAGATGCTATGTTCGTATCAACCTAATTCAGATGTTCGGACGCACCTCTTTTATCTCTTTTGGTTGTTTTGTACTTTCTTCAAATATATAAAACTTATAGAGCTTTTTCATAAGTGTAAGATTAGGAAAGATATTAGAAAATCTGTCTCTTGAATACACAAAACCCTAAGAAAAACTATAGGATTATTAAACTTCAAAAAGGGAAAAAAAAAAAAAAGAGAAAGAAAAGAAAAGAAATATGCATGGAACTTGTGGCACGTGGGAACATATTCCTTATTTGTGTCTGAAATTGGATGTTTTGAATAATTTTGGTGTGTTGTCTGTGTGGGAAATAGCAGGCATATTGAGGCATCAATTTTCCTTTTGGAATTTTTTGGTTTGGATCTACTCGTCTTGCTCTCTTCTCCACGGCCTCCCTTCAATCCCTTCCTCTTTCTCTTGTCTTTTTCTTCTCTCCCCTCCCCACTCTTAGGGTTTTTCATCTTTCACATATAATATTACTTAACTATTCGTTTTAACTCAATTTCCACTATATGTACTGAGAAAATAGATATTCTTCTCGAGTTTAGGTTAACGAATGTTATTTGCACCGATCAAAACATAGTTCAATTGTTTTAGGTATATATCTTCGACGAAAGAAGCTATGGACTCACGTGTCCAAAACCTAACAACCTCATATGTTGTTGAATTTAGAAAATGGGGTGTGTTGCTACCTATGTCTTTGTATCTTTTTTATTTTTGGTAAAGGATACTTTTTCGGTAGGTTCGTGAGGAACATACAAAAGAGGAGCTAGAAAAAAGGGTGTTGCCATGTCTCTTCAAATTGTCGTTAAAGGTCCTGTCATTGCAATCCAATCATAAGTTTTGTTGGAATGTCTTGAATATGTTGTTTATATTCGTATTTATGTTATTTACGTTATTTACGATTTTGGCTATAGAGTTTAAAGGAATGCGATATATAAACTCTCTAACTCTATTAGCGCATTTGACTTTGTAATCTAATATTTTCTCTCCAATAATAAACTACTTTTTCCATTTGTTCGTGGACGTAATTAACACGCTATTAATTAACTATATAAATCTCTATGTCGACTCTCTATTGTTTACGTTTTTTGTTTATCTTTGATTATTGATTCCTTAACAAGTTTCAAGAAACAAACCAGCTAATTTAATCCAGAAGACATTTTGAGCACAACTTTAAAGGAGAGTCAAATATTTATTCAGAAAATCTTCAATCTGAAAAATTTAGGGGAAAATCAATATTTGTAAGAGTAATGATTAGGTGTAACCTAATCTCATGTTTCGTTTTCCTTTACATATAAAGATAGAGGCAACTAAAACCAACAACTAAGTTTTTCTCCATTTATAATTTGATTTATGGATCAAGAGAGTCTGTTGCAATGTCTATAAATTGTAATTTTATTTATGACTTAATCAATTTGAGTTTGCAACTTCTACAAGTAATTTGTTATTCACTTCCTTTTTTAAAAGACTTGATTGCATTGAATAAAGGGTATGGATTAATGGCAATTATTTGTAGCCATTAGCCAATAGAGATTGAATGCGTAAATTGACTAAAAGGATGGCCAAGCTCTTAGGGCCTCTTAAATAATTGTGTCTTTTTCCCTAATTAATTAAATAATTAAAATTAACTTTTTAAGAGATTAGTTGAGTTTGTTACGTCAAGTTTGATTCTTAGCTAGGTAGCATGTGTTCGTTGTCTGTGAATTAAATGTTGGGAGGATAAACCAAATTCATGTTATAGCCACTCATTATTCAACATTAATTAATCAAAACCAAATTAATTATTCAAAAACCTAATCTAAATGCCCTTAATTGTATTTAACTATGCAAAGGGTTTGGTGACAACATATCTCCTAATATTTTATATATTTTTTTTTTAAAAATACCCATTAAAGTAATTTGAGAATTAACCCACGTATGTTTCACATTGCACCAATCAAATCATAACAACGTAGGAAATGATAATATATGCTTAAGGGAGCTTTTAGTTCAAAATTAATTTAAAATAAAAATGCTTTTCAATAAATTATATATATAAGTATTTGTTATTAGGATAAAAATATAAGTTTGTCTCCCCTCCCCTGTATATGTCACTTTTGCAATTTTTCTCTTATTTCTTTTAAAATGATGATTTCAAGTTTGAAATTTGGATATTTTTATTTAATTTTCTTTTAATGAGACATGACATTTTTAATGGATAAGGTTTATTTTCTACAAAAGCAAGGTGTGGGATAAATTATTACAAGTCGAGTCACCCATCATTTTATGAGTGGGGTGGCATATTCAATTGATTATTAAACTAATGTACATGTAGAGTCATGTTTGTTAAATTAATCAAATATATTTTAATATCACAAAATCAATTTTGTTAATAATTTACTTCAAGATAATTAATAATGAACATGTCAATTGGCTTTGATTTTAAAAATACTCATAACAACAACACGTAAAACTAATAAATCGAAACGGTATTTATAGACTTAGTTTAGTTACTAATAATGATTTTTTAGTAATTATAAGAAGACATAAGGATCAATAGATACACCGAAATCCTAGAAACCATTCAATAAACACGTCTAATTAGGTTTGAATTAATAATTTTTCAAAATATGAAATAGATATGATATATTGAAAGGAGGCAAATTACATGTCAATAAGTGACAAAGGCAACAAGATCGGTGATTATAATGGCCTAAAAAGTATTTAAAAGTTGTTAAAAGTAGATTAAATTAAATTAAGGACTTTGAAATTTACCACCTTGTCGCTCAAAGTGACTTATCTTCTGTTAAAGGGAAAGCTTTTAAGTGTTGGATTGTCTCAAAACACATAATTTAACATAAAATTTACCCCAAATAAAGTCGCTTCTTAACCCCATGAATCTTAGCAAAGCCTTTTCACATTGGTTTATAATTTTTATATGGATATAACGTCTCATTTGATAATTATTTCGTTTGTTATTTTTTATTTTTAAAAATTAAGTTAATTTCCTCTACATTTTGGTTTGCGTATTTCTTAAGTACATTGGTTGAATTCTTAGTCAAATTCCAAAAATAAATACAAGTTTTAAAAAACTACTTTTTTTAGTTTTCAAATTTTGGTTTGGTTTTTTAAACCATTGGTAAAAAAAATAGATAACAAGAGAAAAAATTTGGAAGTGGAAGTAAGGTCTACATGCATAATTTTTAAAATAAAAAACTAAAAATTAAATGATTAACAAATGGATTTAACAATTTTATTTTCTAATTTTCTCTATAAATAAGATCAAATATAACTAAGAAGAATTATTATCATTTACTTCATTCACACTCGTAACTAGTTTTGGTTGCACTTTTGTTAACAAAGTAAGAGATGGAGAATGGTAAAAGCACAGACAATATTGAATTCAAATTAAAGTATGCCTATATTATCTTTAAATCAAAACACACTATAGAATCAAAATGAAAGGTGGATTCTTCTTTATTAAGAATGAATTTCACATGTTAATTAATATATTGTATTTTAGAAAAAAAATGAAATTTTAAGAATGTTGGTTAAAAACATTTTGATTCCTAAACTTATGTAAAAATAACAAATTTGTCTACCAACTTTCATAGGTAATAATTAAAATGACTTAATTAGTAATTCTTTTCTATTTACTGTCGGTTATCTATTGGCTCTTCTCCACCTTAAACGTGTTAGGTTTTTTTTTCTGCCTTCTTTTAGTCATCTCTTTCAATAGTCAATTCCTCTAACACTCTTGTTCTTTTCTTCTTTTGTTTCATATCCTCTACTAATTTTAGTTCTTATACTTTCAAAATATCAATAATTTAGTCCTTAAATTTGAATAAGTAATGATTTAACTTCTATCATTAGAATATTATTAAAATTTGATGAATTTCTTACCCATATAGACCGATAAATTGATCGAAGGTGAAATCTTTTTGTTATAAAATCAACAAACAGAGATTGCAGAAAATATAAAATAGTAGAGAATCGACACATGAATTTGCATGGTTTACTAATAGTGTGTTAGCTAAGTTCACGGGCAAAAGAAGAACAATTTTATTAGAGAGAATGTTACAGAATATAAAATAGTGGTGCTTCTAGGGTTAGAGAGTTTATATAGTACATTTTTCTAAACCTAGGGTCATAATCGTAAATAAACCATAAATAGTTAAATACGCCAAACACGAACGACTAAGCTAACCAAAAATACGACTAAGCAGAATCACGTGCTTAGTTGTTCGAACTGTCAGATAACATATTCAAGGTATTCCAAACAGCATTTATAAATTATAAAGGCTAAGTCATTATTTAATAAAAATTTACACTTAATTTTGATGAAAATTTTCATGATAGAGACTAAATTGTTAAAAATTTCAAAGTATATGGACTAAATTGCTACTTATTAAAGTTCAATGACTAAGACACCATTTGGTAAGCATTTGATTTTTGGTTTGTTGTTTTTGATAATTAAGAGTATAGATATTACTTTCAGCTTCAAATTTTTTCTTTTTAACTTTTACCAATAGTTGAAAAAAATCAACCCAAGTAAAAAAAAAAAGAAGAAGAATTAAAAACTAGTTTTTGTTTTTGATATTTAGCTAAGAATTTAACCATTACATTTATAAAATATGCAAAATATTATAAAAAAAAAGGAAAATTTTTAAAAACAAAAGGCGGTTACTAAATGAGACGTAAATTATTACAAATTTAGAAATTATACACCAAATTGTTAACTTCTAAAATATTTCTTAAGCAGAACTCTTATAATGAGAGGAAGGAGCATATAGAACAGTGTTGGAAGCCTTTGTTCCCTCGAAGTTAGACATTCTTTAAGAAGAAAGAAATCGACAGTACAAAAACAGCAATTACTGTTTTGTAAAAAGCCAAAGTATGTTTTGTCGTCTTCTGTGTTCTTTTGTGTTTTTATTACTTTTTACCACTGTCTACCCCTTTCTTCACATCTTTTTCTTACCTTTTCTTTTTTTCATCTTTCCTTCCGGCCTTCTTAGATTTACCTTTTGGTATTTCACATTACAAACTCCTTTACTGTTCCATTGCCGGCTGAAAATAGTCCCAGACATTTTCATTACAAGAGATGAGATTTGAATTTTCGATCTCATTAAAAGTAATACATATATTCGTTGAATTATATTCATGATGGTTGTAATAAATAAAAGCACAATTAAATTCAAATCATTTTGAAAGCAAAGAGTTTGATGTGAAAAAGGGGTTTGACTCTGAAATTGTACTGAGTTTGTGGAACCCATTATAATGACGGACTAAAAATGATAACTTTTACATTGATTAGCAAGTTAAGGAAAATGATAAATGTATTAATGGTTTAATATCAACAAATATAAACATAGTTTATCCACGATATATATGAAAATGATGTATGAGTAAAATATTAAAAAAATAATAAGAATAGACGTAAAAATAATCAATTGATCATCTATTAGACACTAATAGACATCTATCAATATAACTAATAGACACTAATAGATGTGTATCAGTATCTATCATCAAATAGACAATAATATTTTGCTATAATTGATAATATTTTTTTAGTAATTTTATAATTTAAAATAATTATTCTAAAATAAATGTATTTGAAAGTACAAGCATGTGTCAAAATGAATATACGCAAAAGTTTGATTATGTTGTCTGAAAAAGCGCATGGGTAGAAAAGAGAGGGAAAAAGACGAGGGACGGCTCCAACACAAACAATCGACCATTTTGGATCAAACTGGGCCCAACGGATTGTACGATTTGAGCTTTGGGCCCAATTTATGATTGGAATGGGCCTTTTGAAATTATGGCAATGGCCTATTTTTGGCAGAAGATTCATAAGACCCATCTTCGATTTGATTATGAAATGACATTCTCAACCATACGTATAGGAAGATTCCATTGCTCTTGACACCTACAAAAAAGGGGATACCTATGAGAAGATTTAAGACCAACCAGATAATTTAATTGAAGCAAACATTTTAATTGAAACAAATATAGAGTGTTCAAAAAAATTCGATAACCGATAAACCCGGACTATTCAATCCAACCCGGATTAGATTTTTTTTGGTTGGTTAAAAGTTATAAAAAAAAATTAACAATTTCAGTTCGGGTTGACCACTCGCCCTCGTCTGCGTCTGCCTTCCGCGTATATATATATATATATATATTAAAAAAAAAACAAAGAAACCTTCCTCACGCTGCTCGAAAGTCGAACTCGGAACCCTCCCTAGTCCCTCGCGATCCGATCGTCTGTCCTCTCCACTCCGAACTCCGAAGAATCCGCCGTCCTTCATCGTCCTGTCGTCCGCCGTCCCTCGTCATTCTGTCGTCCGCCGTCCCTCGTTATCCGAACTCCGCCACCGTCCCTCGTATGTCCGAACTCCAAAGTCGTCCGTCGTCTGTCCGAACTCCTAAGCCGAACCCTTATCATCCGAACTCCAAAGTCGTCCGTCGTCTGTCCGAACTCCTCTCGTCGTCCGAACTCCGAAGCCGAAGCCAAACCCTCTAAAAGACAAGCTTAAAAAATTTCCAGCCTCCCTTGGTATGGCCTCCGCTTCTTCTATTTTGGGGTTCATATAGGGTTTGAATACATTTAAAACTCTCCATATGGTATTGTTGGTTTTGGGTACTTATGATATTCAAATTCATTGTTCATATTATGCATTCAAATTCATTGTTCATATTATGCATTCAAATTCTTTGTTGACTCCATATGGTACTTTAGGTTTTGGGTACTTATGATATTCAAATTCATAATATGAATGCACTTAATACAAAATAGACTATTAGAAATTCACTGAATGCACTGAAAAAAATTATTATTGTGTTGTACACAATATATTGAGAGTTTTAAATTCCATTCAAAATAGATTATTAGAGGTTTTATTGTGCTGTCCACAATAGATTAATAAATTAATTTTTGTTCAACCTTGCAGTATCTCGAGAACAGTTAGATTCTTCAAAGTCGTCACAACGGATACAGAATCAAACACAGCTGAATCACCATTTTCAAACTTCATCGTGAATAAAATAATTTATTTTTTATTGTATATATATACTGTTTACGTATGATTGTCTGATTGATGATTGATCTTTATACGTGAGTTGTTCTGAGTTAGTTGAGAAGCTAGTGTTTGTTTTTTACCCCTACCTCCCAAGTCCAATCGAAAGAGACCTAATAAACCAACTTCGTTTGTGTGGGATCATTTCACAAAAATGGAAGCGAGTGCTAATGATGGAGCTAGGTACAAGTGTAACTATTGTGGTAAAGATTACGCATGTGATAGTAATACTTGTGGAACTAGTACTTTATGGAAGCACTTAAGAAATCAATGTAAAAAGTACCCATATGAGGAAGAAGAAAAAGGACAAACCACCCTAACTCTCATACCTTCAAATGATGGAAAAGGAGTCAATGCTAGTAACTTTGTGACGACATTGTTTAGCCAACAAGCATGTAGACTAGCATGTACTAAGATGATAATTATGAATGAGTTGTCGTTCAAATTTGTTGAGACAGAGGGTTTTAGACACTTTTGTAGTGTTTCTTATCCTAAGTTTGATATTCCATCGAGAGTCACAATTGCTAGAGATGTATATCAACTTTATCTTGAGGAGAAAAAAAAGTTGAAATCATTTCTAGTTAAAAGCTCTCAAAGAGTTTGTCTTACTACCGACACATGGACTTCGCTACAAAATGTGAACTACATGGTCATTACTGCACATTTTATTGATTATGAATGGGTTTTGCATAAGAAGATTTTGAGCTTTTGTCAAGTTGCTAATCATAAGAGGAGACTATTGGGAAGATGATTAAGAGTTGTTTGTTGGAATGGGGGATTGAAAAAAAAATTTCCATCACCGTTGATAATGCAAGTTCTAATGATGTGACTATTTCTTATGTTAAGAAAAGACTTAAAAGTTGGAAATCGGTTATTTTAGATGGAGAACTATTACACATGAGGTGTTTTGCCCACATTATTAATCTTATTGTGAATGATGGACTGAAAGATATGCATGATTTTAATGCCAGTGTTCGTAATGCTGTGAGATAGGTTCGATCATCACCTAGGAGAATGGAAAAATTTTAAGCTTGCGTGAAACAAGAAAAAATTCAGTGTAAGGCTTTTGTTTGTTTAGATGTGGCAACTAGGTGGAATTCTACTTATTTACTTCTTGAACATGCAATTAAATTTGAGAAAGCTCTTAGAACTTTAGAGGAGGAGAAAGAGGACTCAAATTTTGTTGATTACTTTGAGGAAGATGACCGTGGAAATAAAAGATTGGCCCCCCAAGTACATCTGATTGGTTGACTATAGGTGTGTTTATTAAGTTTTTAAAGAGGTTTTATGATACCACCACAACGATAAGTGGATCTTCATATGTAACTTCTAATGTTGGTTATAAGGAAATTAATAAAATTCAGTTTGCTTTAAACAAATGGAGCAACAATATCAACTCTGTTCTAAGTATGATGGCTATGAATATGAAGACAAAGTTTGATAAGTATTGGGGTTCGCTTGAAAAAATGAATAAATTAATGTTTGTGGCTATGGTGATTGATCCTCAGTACAAGTTAAAGTATTTGAATTATTGTCTTTCCAATATTTATGACAGTGATGTGGTGAAGGATATGGTTGAGAGTGTGAAATTATATTTGTATCGTCTATATGACTTTTACAAATCACATAACACTTCGCTTCGAGGTAGTCATAGTACCAATAATTCTCAACAATAAAAAAACTGTCAATATAAATGAAGATGATCATGGGGTGGACGAAGATATAGATGATTCGTGGATAACTTTTAAGAGGTTGAGAGAAGTAGAAAGTTCTTTGGAAGTGGAGAATGATTTGACTTCTTATTTGTCTGGCAAGGTTATAGAAGATAAAGATGATTTTGAGATATTGTATTGGTGGAAAATGAATGGCTACAAATATATCATTTTATCAAAAATTGTTCGAGATGTTTTGGCAGTTCCGATATCTACAGTCGCTTCTGAATCTGCGTTTAGTACAAGAGGGAGGATTCTCGATTCCTTTCGAAGTTCTTTGACTCCAAAAACAGTGGAGCCTTGATATGTATACAAAATTGGATTCGTGGCGGCTTAGTGTTACTAGATCTCCATCCACAACTTGAAGAGTTAGAGACTTGGGAAAATATTGAGTCAGGTAATTAAATGAATTTTTTAGCGTACATATCTAACCTGTTTATATTTAATTTTGAATGATTTGTTTGGTAGAGAGTCCATCCTCCCTTGTTGTTTTGAAATAAGGAATTGAATTTGGAGCGTAATATGATTTTAGTGGTAAGTTTTACTACCATTAGATCAAATATTATTATTACTTATAAATGATCCTCTTGGTTTAATAATGTATTTGTAATTTTTTCAGGCATTAAGAAGTGAAGAGACGAAAGATGAAGAAGAAAACTCACTTAAGTCATTCACCATGCTCATGGTGCTTTTGAATGATTTGGAATTTTATGTAATAGACCAATAGTTATTATTAAACATGACTTTTTATTGAACTTGGAATGATTATTACTGAACTTTGATTAGAGAATTTGAACTTGAACATTTGAATTGAATTATTTGAGGAAGTTTCTTTTGAAGTTTATATTAAATTTATGGTGATTGTATTTTAATGTAAATGCTAAAATTTCACACAGATTACATGTTTTTTTATTATTAAAATTTTATTAATTGATATAATATATTCAGAATTAGTTCACTTTTATAAATATGAAGATTTATTTACCCACAAAAATCAAAATTTTCAATAGAAAAGGATTAAGGAAGTAACGAAAAAAATTCAAAATTCAAAATTAAAAA